>NC_134032.1:2215687-2566074 GCF_964204645.1 Tubulanus polymorphus
TTACTGTTTATCTTCAACCTCCTTGAAATATATATATAAACGAAATATCATTTTCTCGATAAAGAATCCACGCGGGTTAAAGATTATTACTCGAATCGGAAAGAGCTACGCCTAATTAAACCGACAGGTCGTCGAATTGTTGATAT
Organism: Tubulanus polymorphus; assembly: GCF_964204645.1. Taxonomy (NCBI): domain Eukaryota; kingdom Metazoa; phylum Nemertea; class Palaeonemertea; order Tubulaniformes; family Tubulanidae; genus Tubulanus; species Tubulanus polymorphus. The sequence goes on from NC_134032.1 coordinate 2,215,834, forward strand.
CGAATTTAACGTAACTTATAGCTTAAAGAAATAAACAAAACCCAGCGATTTGACGAGTGAGGCGATATAGGATAGGTCTTATTCGATCGATTTCCATCGTATCCCTATAACAATAACCCATATCGGCGCGATGGCGAACCGACGTAGGTTGTTATATAGGCTGTTATTTCAGATTACCGGAGAATAGTAAAAATAAACAGTTTGTTTATCACGAAGCGGAACAACACTGGCGCGAATGGAGCGTGTGCCAGTGAATGGCTTGACACGGGCCATATTGCGCCGAAACCCGCACCAGAAAGGCGTGAAAATGAACGCAATGTTTTTCGAAGGCGCTTAATGATTAGAACTCTTTTTGCCGGAGAAAAACTAAACCATTATCCATGCTGGAAGGCTCGGCATTTTCTACCTTGGAATAGGGATGATTTCCCGCTTGCCGGTATATATTCATGACAAATGATTTGATTTCCACATAGTTTTGGTTCTGTCCCTTACAAACCCACCAGATTTCCGATTTCACAATCAAACCCCCTGTTTCGCTCCCGGCAGGTATGGTGCGTTTGTATAAGGGACAGCGAATTAAAACAAATCAAACGAAATCTACCAATCGAATAAATTACAGGGTCAATCCCTATTTCAAGATTAAGAAAACGTGAAAATTTTGAAGGGTTAAGATCATAGCCCATTTACATAAGTTTTTTTTTTTAATTATTGGAACATCATGAATAAGTTTAGTTCATCTTCAATGGTTAACCCAGGCTGCTGCTGCTGCTGCCGCTGCTGTTTCTGCTGCAACTGCTGCCGCTGACGCTGCAGTTCAAGGCATTGATAAGAACCACACGCGCCAGATCAGCGCGGATATCGTATTTTGATACAGGTAGTTTGAACAATGCGGGTGTTGCGTGTCACGCACGATACGCGCGCGTACTCCGATCTACTGTTTATAGAAAACCGCTGAAATTACAGTTACAACTTCTTGTGAGGGTAGAGACAGGAGACACCTGTTCCAGCGATACTGTAACAACTTACTTACAGCTCGCACTGAGACTGGATCGCGGCTGCTATTGTATTACTGTTTTCATAGCGTTATCAGCTAAATATCGATCTATAGTATTTTGATGAAAGGCAGACGTTGTGTTCGCGACCCGTGTATCTACAATGTGGTGCTTTTAATGAAATGAATGGAATTGTTTTGTACAACGAATATTTCATATCAAACAAAACTGATATAATCATATTTGACTCTAGATCCAGTTGCACAGTTGTGTGGGTTTAATTTGACTCTGGATCCAGTTGCACAGTTGTGTGGGTTCAATTTGACCCTGAACCCAGTTCCACAGTTGCGTGGGTTTAATTTGACTCTGGATCCAGTTCCACAGTTGCGTGGGTTTAATTTGAATCTAGGTCCAGTTCCACAGTTGTGTAGGTTTAATTTGACCCTGAATCCAGTTCCACAGTTGTGTGGGTTTAATTTGACTCTGGATCCAGTTCCACAGTTGCGTGGGTTTAATTTGACTCTAGATCCAGTTGCACAGTTGTGTGGGTTTAATTTGACTTTGGATCCAGTTGCACAGTTGTGTGGGTTCAATTTGACCCTGAACCTAGTTCCACAGTTGCGTGGGTTTAATTTGACTCTGGATCCAGTTCCACAGTTGCGTGGGTTTAATTTGAATCTAGGTCCAGTTCCACAGTTGTGTAGGTTTAATTTGACCCTGAATCCAGTTCCACAGTTGTGTGGGTTTAATTTGACTCTGGATCCAGTTCCACAGTTGCGTGGGTTTAATTTGAATCTAGGTCCAGTTCCACAGTTGTGTGGGTTTAATTTGACCCTGAATCCAGTTCCACAGTTGTGTGGGTTTAATTTGAATCTAGGTCCAGTTCCACAGTTGTGTAGGTTTAATTTGACCCTGAACCCAGTTCCACAGTTGTGTGGGTTTTAATTTGACTCTGGACCCAGTTCCACAGTTGTGCGGGTTTAATTCGATTTTTTTTTTGATGCCTCAGAACCGATACTTGCATTTAAGGCAAACTCGGAGGATGTATTATGATAATCCTGCCTAAGTACCTGTATGTAAACCGACTCGCGGTGTCTAGTACTATAGCAACAGCTGATCGCTGCGCGGTCGAGTTACGGGACTGTCGATATCAACACCAGTAAATCGATACAATTTTCTAGTAATTGCCGTGACAAAATTGACACTCGACGCAAAACCGCCAAGAACGTGTTTGAACTCGAAATTTTCACGATCATCTCGATATATTCTCAAGTAAAAGGGCTGCTTTTAGACGAAGTTACGGAATTTTGAAAAAAATGCACCGTCTTGTAAAAACGTGTTGGACGCAAACAACTCGGTGAAAAATATTTAAAAAAAAGCTTTCTGATTAGTATCGCGTGAAAAACGTCCAGAGATATAAAATGTATATGAAAATTGACGACATTGATGTTTTCGTGTTCAAAAGGCCAACAGAAATCCTAATCAGTGGTTTACCGGTTCAGGCTATATGGACGGAATATTAGTTGATCTTGAATGAACTGGTTCCGAAAATTTCAATTATCTATACTTCCAAATAATTAAATTTGACCGATGACCAACCAGTTTTATCCGTACTTCGATTTCCGATTTCAAAATCAATCAACCCCCTGTTTCGTTCCCGGCAGGGACTCAATAGATAGCTAGAAATGAAATTGGTTAAAATACATGAGAAGGAAAACGATCCCTATATCGAGATGGAAGAAAAAAAGATGATGTCAATGTCCCCAAAAATAAATAATTTTTTGAGGCTCAACATTTTAGTACTTTGGACGACTAATTGACCTAAGATTGCTGAGTCACAGATGCATGCAGTCTTGGATTATCTAAGACCGATAAGTAAATAAACATATTCAACATGCGTTTTAAACCGAAGTCAAAATCAAGCCCATATAACACTGTTCTAATGCGATCGATTACAGTTCTCGCGTTCAGAACCAGGGTCGAATCAGACCTTATTAAAACGACGAATACAAGCAGTGTGAGTATATCGATACTAGACGATGGAGGCTTCCTCGTTCGCGGAGGACCATTGAAATTTGTTTAGGTCTATTATTCTGACCCGACGTATAATAATATAAACAGGTCGATTTATGCAGGTATAATCCATGGTCCATTCAACCTGATAAAAGCTATTGTCGACGAGTGGATGGTTTTATCGTTATAACCGCTTTGTTTGTGGCCTCCAATTTCGATGTGAAATCGTTTTTGATAATCGCTATTTTATAATCGGCTACCTGCAACTAAAAAGCTTCCTGGTACTGTGAATTTGGCTTCAAACTAGCAAAATAGCCGTGATCGAATTTTGCCCGGAACGCCTCCAAATATGTCTTTTCGATGACCAAAAATTCTAGGTCCAAGTCGAAACGTTGAATAAACTACACTAGCTCAAGGAAACATTTTAGACTCTTTTTATTCTTAGTGTGCAGGGATTTTATATTGTCTTTACAACACGAACTCAGAGTGTTTCATCAATGGTTATAATGAGGACAACATCAGCATTCCTGAAGATGACTATTAGGATATAGTCGAAACGTTGAATAAACTACACTAGCTCAAGGAAACATTTCATACTCTTTTTATTCTTAGTGTGCAGGGATTTTATATTATCTTTACAACACGGGCTCAGAGTGTTTCATCAATGGTTATAATGAGGACAACATCAGTATTCCTGAAGGCGACTACTAGGATAAACGTTGAATAAACAATATATCAAGCAAACATTTCGGACCCTTTTTTATTCTGCAGGGATTTTACAACACGAACTCAGATTGTTTCATCAATTCTACGATTGCTTATACCCGGAAATCGATTATCTAGCTACCCGGAAGCTGTCACACACGCGCAATCTGAAACAAACCCGCATCACTAATTTATACTTCTGTTTAAGCAACAACAACAACAACAGCAGCAGCAGCAGCAGCTACAGTAACAGGTGCCTGGTCGGTATACAGGATGCCCATTTGAATTGAAGCGTCATTTTTGAATGGAAATAGGCTATTATGTGATTGAATATAGCTAATTGTTTAATTCATACAAAATAATTATGCATATGGACGATATTTTTACTGATTCGCGCATTTGTTTAGGGATATATACATGTAGGTCAAATTTTCGAGTTCAAAAATTCGATTCTTTAAAGCTTCCATCAGATTGAAAATGAACTGATTTCAATTTCCTATCAAATTTAACTATATAACGTGTTTATCCTAAGTCGATTGAAAACGAATTCAATTCAAGCCCGATTTAAAATCTAAACGGGGTAAAAACAACATTATCGATTGGTATCTAGATAGCCCGTGCACTGACTGAGAAAATATAAGATTTAAAGCCTTGACCATAAACTAAATTGAAACATCTGGAAAATTAAAAATTCATTTAGAATTGATAAAATAATTTCCGTTTTTATTTTTTAAATCTTAGAATAGCTGGTTTTAATCTTATCATAAATACACACACTAGGCACAAAAAAAGGCCGGATTTTGGTCGATCGCCTCCAAAAGCGGTGCCGAATTAAGAACGTGCAATTAGGTTCGGTAGCGTGCGCGCCACCGAACATAGAGGCTCGGTGGCCAAGTGGTAAGGCGTCGGTCTCGTAAACCGAAGATCCCGGGTTCGACCCCCGGCCGGGCCTTGATTTTTCGTCGACAAAATGTATTTGTCCGATTATGATGACGTTCATAAATTCCCTTCTAAGTAACCCTCATATCCTATTTTTAAAACCTACGGGAACTAATCACAAATATGATTTTAATAATAGTAATTACGCGATCTGTATCTCATGGAGAAAAACCCGAATTCTAGATGATGAACTCGATCCAGGGGTTCCAGGATGTTCTATCGAGTAGTAATTCTTTCAGGAAGGAAAGAGTCTTCTGTGTTTTTGATAGCTGTTTATTGTCTCAAGGCCCCGATGCGCTCTAATTTAAAACGATACTATCACATTTCAATTGAGCGATTTATTGACAAGGACGTGGTGATTCATATTCATAAATTTGCCCCATTTTCCACGCGCGGATAATGCGGGCCGAGACATTGCAAGCTCGCATATTCTGAATCTATCGTTTACCAGAAATAGAAAATCTCATTTGATAGAATGCTAGTGATTACTGAGCCATCAACAACGTGGGATTTTTTATCTGAACAACAAGTCGAGACTCCAGGCCTGAAAGTCCCAATTCTAAACGCGGGTCTAAACTTGTAAGATTAGATAGAACCAAAATAAGCTAAGATTGGTCATAATTTGTTAGGTTATAGGTTATAGGTTATAGAACCAAAATAAGCATAGACTGGTCTTAATTTGTTTGATTGGTTATAGAACCAAAATGAGCTTAGACAGGTCTTAAGTTGTTAGATTGGCCATAGAACTAAAATAAGCATAGACTGGTATTTATTTGTTAGATTGGTTATATAGAACCAAAATGAGCTTAGACTGGACTTAAGCTGTTAGATTGGCTATAGAACAAAACGAGCTTAGACTGGTCTTAAGTTGTTTGATTGGCTATAGAACAAAACGAGCTTAGACTGGTCTTTATTTTTTAGATTGGTTATAGAACCAAAATGGGCTTAGACTGAAGCTGACTTAAACCGGTCTTATTATGTTTTCATGGGATAAGGAAAGCATTTTTTTTCACTTTGGAACACTGTAAATTGCATCTAACCCATGAACAAATTTTCGAATATACGCCTACAGCATTTTCAGTTATAAAATAAAATAGGCGCACGATCTCTCCCGGTCGCACACATGATTATGGTATACTAAGGTTCTTGATAAATACTAAGTTTTGAAAACGCTTGGTACCAGCCGCGACTTATTTGTAATTCATATTCATTGTCATCTCTAGTTAACCTAAACCATCTTTTCGTCCGCAATGAAGCGCGTAATTTAAGAAGAATCGTTTTGCATTCAGTGACATACTCCGACCAGGCGCTGAGAAAACAAACAGAAAATCAAGATTATCGAATCATTCAGGCAAATTAGGTCTTATTGACGATGGACACATGTGGCCAGAACTTCACAAAAGAAGTCAGCATTCTAAATAGAAGCCACAGGTTTCTGCGGAGCCGCCCACCGACCGTTCGGGTTATTATATCGCCGACTCGGGTCCTAATCGTTGTTAAATTTCGCGTGAAACCAGTCGCGTTCGCTTCCCAGCCAATACCGGAAGTCGTACAGGTTGTTTATGGACCGGTTACGCCCCTATTTTGCCGGTCGCGACGCCACATCAAAGGCGCCCGTTCGCGACGCCGGCATCGCCGGCCGAATTTACTATCATTTCGACGAGCGTTCCCGCGACCTAGGTCGTCGCGGAATTGAAGGCCTCGACGCGATCGCTCCCATGTTTTATATACGCGACAATATATTCGGCTTGTAAAACACGACAGTTTCAAAATAGGCGAAAAAATGTCGATCGTTGACTTCAATAGAAAGCGGTTTGCCGCGACACCGACTCGGGGCAAATATCGAATCGCTTTTTACAAGTCAATGAGCTCGTTAAAATAGTCGGTTTTGTTAGAAGCTTGTTTTCTCTTGGGAACCCGTTCAACCGGAAGACGCTCATGCAAGTTCGGCCTTGTTGGTTTTTTTTCTTCGTTAAGCGCGTAGGAGTTTATAGAAAGTCTATTTGTACCTATTGCATAATCGGTTATTTGGGAGTGGAATTCTGGCCGAGTTTGGGAAGTTCGCACTTTTTTCCATTTACTGTCGATCATACCCTGAATAGAGCGCGTTATAGTACGATTGTAGAATAGATAGCGAATAAAGACCCTCAGTAGATTTGTAGAAAAAGTTTATTTTCTAACAATTTCGATGTTAATTCTTAACCCCATCATCAAGAGACAATAGAAGAGACAATAGAGAGATAATCAAGAGATAATAGAATAATGAATTACTGGTAATTCAATATTGTATTATTTCGGTCCCTGAAGATGAGATTTAGAATTAACCTCGAAAATGAACTTTTTCTACAGATCTACTGTGTTTTTTTTTTATTCGTTAACTATCATGTGATCTAGATCAGTTCACTACTAGAATACATTACAAGATCGAAACCCGCCACAGAATTAGATCAAAAAGTCAAAAACAAATCACAGGAACTTTCTAAAGAGACCGTTCTGTCGAAATTACACAGTAAGCGACCGCTCGTGAAATGATTTTTGATAAACCAAGCGGTTTGTTCGCATGCTCGCTCTGTCAGTGACGCGAGGCGAGATGCTGTTCTGAGTAACAAGTGGGTTCGAGTCCTGCTGGCGGCTTACAGTGTGCGGGCAACATTTCAAGGGCCGCGGTCCCGCCGTGAGAACTGCCCAAATAGGGTTTGTCTTGGGAAACCAAAATCCATACGACTAAAGCGAGCAAGAACTATAATTCTAGAGCTACCAGTCTAATCTTAAGACTTAATACCACATTTGGATTTAAACCGAGATTGGGGCCAGGGGCTGGTAGCATAGTCATGGCTTAGACTTAAGACCAGTGTAAGACTAACTTTGTTCTATAGCAAATCTAACAATCTAAGACCAGTCTCAACGTTTAAGACCACCTTTGGACTTAAGTCATGACTGTGGAACTGGCCCCAGCGGCTTAGATTCAACTGTAGTTCCAATGTGAAATTCAAGAACGGCAGATTAATGGATTCGGGATATAGTTCTATGAAAAAGGAGTTCTGATACGGCACTTTGAAGCGAGCGTCTGTCATCATTAGCCATTGCATTATTTATTGAAACAAAACACATCTAAATCTACTTGGCGAGTATCATTTCATAAACAACTTCGTTCTTATCATTGATATCACATCGGGCGCATGTAAACGATATATTTTATGATCTGTTTCGATGGATGCGATGATTGGTTTAGGTGTTTAGTCGCGCGCGATTCAGGGTCATCCGGAGCGGTGGCTGTTGATTGCCACGGAAATCAACACGGTGAAGATAAAATTAATTAATCGTGTTGTTGTTACAAGTGCGTAAAACAATTTCTTGTATTGCGTGTTATCTTGATGCGTTAAATTGTGAATTCTGTTTAATTTCAACTAGAAACCTTTTATACTTGCTGAGGTCCGCATATCCGATCCAGATTAAAGCCGAGGTTGGTTCAATCTTGGCGAAAAGGACTTTACACGTGGACTAGGCATAAGTGTTAGGTGCCTTGACAACGGAACATCTCGCGCCCTTTCCACCGATTTTGTAAAAGGCCACTTGTTCCGAGATATTAAGGGTTCGTAACCACCTTTTGAGTCGCGGCGTCGGGTACGAGGGTTCATTTTTTATTCCAAGGGCTTCACGATGAAGATGTTTCATTCGAAATAACATAACAAATAGACCGCAAACATCGAGGTGTTAGACAGTTTCAATTTCACGAAAAGCTTAACTCAAATTTCTAATTTCTTTGACAGGCTCTTCAAATTGCCCTTCATAAAGTCAGTGAATCTTATCGAGTCCAGATTTTCAAATCCATTTCTGATTTATTCAGGTGCATACTTATGATTTACAGGAAAGTTCCCCGATTCAAGGTGAAAAAGTGCCATTTTTCTTGAAATAGAACTGCCCCTCAAAAAAGGTCGGCACGGGCCGCAGGGACCTGATGCAAAAGTTTTTGACCCCAGTATCCTGTTGTTTTTTTTATTTGGGGTTAGAAAATTTTTGTGCCAGACCCCTGTGGCTGCACGGGCGTATATCGGTTATTTCATGTTTTCAATGAGGACATCCATCAAACATTTTTTAAAGCTTAAACTCGTTTGTGACTATAATAGGCCTGTTTCAGGGACCAGTATGGCCCGTATTATACCCGGGGACCATTGATTCAACAGCGTGTCCATTTTCCTCGAAATGCGCGTTCGTTCTCGGTACGAATTCCGAGTATTTTCCTTTTCAGATTTTCAATTAGGACAGAAAAAAACGGAATTAAATCTTGATTATTTTTGCGCGTTGAAAACCCGTGTTTTCAGATCGGAATTAATCGAATTTTATTCAGACGAACTACCACGTTTGCGCCATTTGACGGTGAAAAAGAGTGACTCAATCGGAGCATAGTTCATCGACTAAAAGTGGTATCGTAATGGAGCGAGTACCCGCCTGCGTGATTTACACTAGATAAACATTACAAATAAGGCAGTCGATCAAGCGTCGACGCCGACCAATCAGACGCCGCGTCGGTGTCGTCGGACACGCCCACCGGTCGACGCGATGTCAATTGAAACACGCCGGCCAAAAGTCAACGTCGTAATCATTGAGGGCATTGTAAGCCACACGATTAGAAGTTAAGAGCTTCCCGCTGCGTACGCGTTCAGATTAACTCAAATACTGCTTCGCGCGAGTTCGGATTTTAATATTCCAACCCGGGGACTGCTACACTGCGCGCCTGAAAAACTCGTCAATTTCAACACCAGAAGATGACCACGATGCGACCCGCCGCTGGAATTGTACCAGGTATGTTGAGAATTTCTTCGATTTATTTTTGAAATGATTAAAAAAATCCGATAGCAATTTTCGCACATATTGTGTGTAGCCTTTGTGCGAGTCGAAAATTGTTAAAGTAAACAATTTTTGAAAAGTTTTTTTTTAAGATTCGACTTATAATAATTTAAAAATTTGTGATAATTTAAAAATTTTTAGCCATAAAAATCTACACGATTAACTGGAAGGTTTTTTGATTTCATATTTCGTAAATAATTCAGGCCTTCCGAACTGTTGGTTCAGAAGGAAGATGCGGAATTGTTGCGTTCAAATCGGGCCCGGTTTTCGCAGGCGAAGACTGAGCCAAAACCAGGTCTCTATCTTAAGACGGGCTTTAGAATTGGAATGATAAAACGCTTTCGACAATCGTAGCTTTCTAAGGCTTATGCAACCAGATCAGTGGTTTAAGCCCACAAAAATAAACTGGTTTGATAAACCATTTCATAGTTGCTCACCGTCATTTTGTTAGGGTACTTTTATCCTGAATTGTTGGGTCGTGGTTTTTCTTTTGAAAAACTATTTTTGATACGCGTTTTAGCATCCTTCATTGGACCAGATATAGATTTTTACAATTTTGGCATCATTTTTAGTAAATTTTGTTTCAATTGCTTTAATAGTTACTTCACGTTTTAGTCAGACACAAATTGAACCTTAGCTCAAACTTTGACGTACTTAAACCGGTTATACTGCCGAGAGTTTTTCGTTTGGCCTAATAATCTTAACGATCATGCTTGAATCGAGAGTCATAGTTGAAAGCCTCTATTGAAATGGACACCGAAATAAGCACTTTAGGGCGTGGCGAACACAAAAATCTCGATTTACAACTTTCTAAGCCTGCGTACCTTTTTCAAATTCGCTGATTCGTATAATTTCCACAAATAAAAAGAAAACGGTTGTAACTATAACATTGGGTAGACATATAGTTAATTAGCGATGCCCGGAGCAGCTAGGATCTCAGGATATAGCAGTTTTGGTGCGTGTTAAACCAAATTTTTTCCTAGCAAAATTGTTTTGTAGTATAGCGATATGAATTAGATTAGGCCTAAGCAAAAAAATTATCATCATTAGTATTAAGTTTCTAGAATTTTGTAATATATTGGCTGAGTTTAAAGAAATATATGGTAATGTCACAGTAACAATGTTAGTGGCATTTGCGACTGTTTAGCACCTTACCACACATAACCCCCCTCGAAGTGATAATGTCATTAACGACCTGCAAACTGAAATATCGACTATAAACGCAGGGTGTAGTTTTATCATATGAATGGATGTGGTTTCATCAAAGCATCTTTTAACCATCAGATTGAAAGTAAAATGACTAGTTGCACCAGGATTCGACTGGCTACTGTTTTTACTAGAATCGTTATCAGCATAGACCGGTCTTTAGTTGTTAGATTGGCTGTAGATTGAATTAAGCCATGCGATTATAGAACACGCCTCGGGGGATGTTGATATGTAAACAAAACCGATTTGATAATATCGCATTTTTCATCGATGATCTAATCAATACTGGTATTAACCAGAAAATCTGGGTTCACAGACAGCACTAATGGTCAAAACAAGTCCAGTCCATTTTTGGTATTATTGGTGCCGTATTTATTTCGGTGTTTTTCCAACAATGTCTCATATAGATCAATATTGTTTCTGGCCCAGGGGTTGAGAACAGCGGCCAAAAACCTCCTAGGGCCAGTAGTATACATGAAAAGCGAGCGCAGTAGAAAATTGTAAAAAAAAGAACAGAAAACTTTAAATAATTTTCTGAATATCTAAGGTGATTTCAAGAATAAAATTGCCACGCAGAAATTCGCTATTGTTTATGTGACTCTTAAGTCGGGTTGTGAAGATTTTATATCGGTAAAAATAGGGGTCCGAGGCCCCCTAAATCCAACTCGGTGAACTTGGAATTTTTTCTCACGAAAAGACCAGCCGTTCACGCGTTGTATTGTAGCCACAGCGGGTATCAGTCAGTTTTATCTTCTAGCAATAATTTGTCAAAATTTGACTAATTACTGGAATCATTTAATGATGAACTCCAAGGCCCAGTTCTATTAACCGGTATTATGTTTAACCCACGGGCTTAACTTAATTATTATCGAATGAGTAACCCCCGGGTTAAAGATAATTCCAGTCTATAAAACCGGGCCCAAGGTTTTAGATTTCACTTTTTTCGCTACCCGTTATTACTGATACAACTGTTTTGGAAATAGACCAATTCCATTCATGGCACTATTTAGAGTTTTTTTTTTAATTCATAGATGGACGGGAACTGAAAGAATAATTTTGTGAATACAGTCATTTAGGAAACATTCATCTAAAAAACACTTTTTTGTTTTATTATTGCTAAAAGGTAAATCATTAGGGACCAGTTTTTTTTTTTAAATTCATAGATGGGCAGAAACTGAAAGCATAATTTTGTGAATACCATCGTTTAGGGAACACTCATCTAAAAACATTTTTTTTATTATTGCTAAAAAGTAAAACATTGGAGAACAGTTTTGGTCACATAACTCAATTGAAAATGAATTGAGTTAGTCCCCACAGGCTGAAGTTAATACCAGTCGATAAAACCCGGCCTGGGGGTTTAAAGATAGGTTCGATAGCTCCTCCCCCCTACGGCTACACCTCTATTCTGATATATCAACAGCGATTCGGCCTAATTTCTATGATTATTATGTTTATCGTTTAATTAAAGGTAGATATTTTCTCCGTACGCGAATCGGTGAAGCGTATCTCTCGAGATGGCCGCAAGTTTCCGTGTGATCTCGGGCGCCGCGTACCGCCGGGACGATCGATCGCGTCTGAAACGACGCGCGGCCATAAAACCGATACCGTTCCGGCGTCTAACCACGTTTAAGGCGCGTCGGTCGTAAACTCGAGCGTCACCTGCGAATTATGAGTCTGTTTAGCGCCGGTGACCAGTCTTTCTGTCACGGTCACCGGTCCACAGCTGCGACCGGTTAAGTAATACCGCCATTCAAACGCTGATTGTCGCGACAAAAGATTTGTTTGTAATTATTGGATTTGAGTGGTTTTAGATGACTAACAATGATCCGTAGATAAAGCCGATGACAACGTGTTCCTAAATGAGCTTAAACATAATATCGCTTGAATCAAGAAGTGTCACACAATAGGATTGTTCACGATGGAATTTATTGAAATAAAACCATATCGTTGCGGCTGTTGACTAACAGCCTTCATCGGGTGGAAATGATGAACATAGGCTGCTAAACCAGGCACTTGTGCGCTGAGAATCGATGTTATTTTTGATGATATTATTAAATCTGTTTCATGGCTCGCTGCGGTTTGATGGCAGCCGTGAAAGTGTAGACTTCCCATCCGGTCAGAGATGTGCCGGGCTCTGGTCACGAGGCGCCTCAATCGCATTTCTGAAAACTAAGTTAATTCGCATATTTCTGATAGTGGATACTGAGTTCAGAGTTAACTCTAACTCACAACTGTGGAACTGGATCCTGAGTTCAGAGTTAACTCTAGCTCACAACTGTGGAACTGGATCCTGAGTTCAGAGTTATCTCTAACTCACAACTGTAGAACTGGATTTTAACTTTTGAAAATATTCTAGAGTGGATATGAAAGAGAAGGGAGAGAAGAGAAAATGATAGTGGAGAAAGAGAGTGGGAAGATTTAGAAAATGGGAGGAGAGAGATGGTAAGAGAGAGAGGGGGAGAGGAGAGATAATGAGAGTGGTGGGAGAGAGAGGGAGAGGAGAGAGTAGAGAGGGAGAGGAGAGAGGAGAGGGGGAGAGGAGAGAGAGAGGGAGAGTAGAGAGAGAGAGAGGAGAGAGAGAGAGAGAGAGGAGAGAGTAGAGAGGGAGGGAGAGGAGAGAGGGAGAGTAGAGAGTAGAGAGGGAGTGAGCTAGATGATAGAGAGGGTGAGACCGGAGAGAGAGGGCCGCGTATATCGTTTATCGTACATGTTTATATATCGTTGATAATGCGGCCAAACGTTTGTATATTTTAGAGTCAATTATTTAATGATTCCTAGATCGATTTGCGTCAAGTCGATGTGATCGGATACCGACGCGCAGTTTTCTCAGCAGACAGGGGGAAGGTTAAACACGTACGCCGCTTATATATGGGAAAGTTTTCAAGCTCCCGAAAAAAGAACAGCTCAACTTAATTACGCGACATATATACTACAGCATGGGGATGATTCCATCACATGATAATTGTATATTGAAATATTTGATTTTATGATAAATCCATTATCAATCATTTTGCATATTCGACCATTGAAATACTTCATTACTTAGGCCTGGTAATTCAATTGTCAGTTAGATTGAAAACACAGGAATGCGTCATGGAATTACCCTCGATTATATGGCCGGTGAAGGCATTGCGTAAATGCTTCCTTATGGGCCCCATTTTACTGGAAAGTGCTTCTTTCCGAGTTAAAAAGTACTTCCTATTGGGTATGAAAATTCCGAAAAAGTACTTTTCAGTACTTATTATTACCGCTTGAAACCCTGAAGAATTGCTTTTTTTCTGACTTTAGAATAGGGCTTCTCCCTGTTATCCATCTGATTGATAGATTGGATTTTGTGTCCTTTACAAACCTACGACCTGCTTGCCCGGGGCGAAACAGGGGTTAGATTCAAATTTGAAATTAAGTCATTGAATTGCTATAGGAAAGGATTATAAAGGATTTCAATAATTTTATAATAATTTAGATTTTTCTTTTTAACTGATTTTTCTTTTTTTTTATCTGATTTTATTTTGATTGAAAAATTACATTGCGAACTACATGACGTATGATTAAGGAAATAAATAGAAAACAAAATGGACCTTGAGGATATTAAGAATTAAGCGATGTACGAATTAATCAGTTAATCGCGAATTAAGTGGACTTCACTGGATTATCAGCTGTTTGGATCGCTCGGGAGTAGCCTTTCTAAAATTGCAATTTTTTCGAGATTTCCAAAGGATAACAAAGAACAAGTTTCGAACCAGTTAGGACATTTCCAATTGTATCGTAAAACAATATACATGGGAATATATATTATATAAAGCGGCACGTGCATGGTAGTTATGTAATATGCCATTAAAGTTACACCTAACTCGAGTTCCGTTCACGATCGAAACAACAGATTTCAATCACGGTGTTTGTTTTGAAAGGAATCGAATACGACGTAAACGGTTGCGGTTGGGATGGCGGGAAATCTGAAATTCTATCGCGTAATGTGATTACTGGAAGTTGGATGTTAGGAACCTCCCCGACGAGGCTCGTAGATTCACTTGCTGTGGGAGTTAATAATTTAGCAATAACAATAATAAATAGCAATAATAATAGTAATAAATGACGATAACGAATAATAATAATAATAATAATAGATATTTATAGATCGCAGTTCACTGCGTCTCATTGCGGTTTACAATTTAAGTTAGGCCACAAAACACATTGGAATTGCTGATGAAAAGCTTCTTCAAAAGAAAAGTTTGAAGACAGGATTTAAAAACATCAATGTCATTACAGTTCCGAAGATTAAGAGGTCGATTATTACTGATATGAATAATAATCTACTCGTACTTATTAAAATAATCATAGCACTTTAGAACCAAAATATTACAGTGATGATAATGATGATAGTAGCCTAATTATCATGATAATGCCTTGGTAATAATAGTACGAATATATTATCATAATAACAATTGTTAAGATGCCATTGCAATTCAGTGGACCGAGAACGTAGAATTAGATTGTAACATAGAAGATTAACTATCTAAGTAGAAATTAGTTCCTTTTCAATAAGGTAACTCTTGTTGAAATCTTAAGACATAGCTTTGGAACTGGTACCATAGCGCTTTATGGTTCAGTGAGATATATCCCGAAGTCTATCATGAAATGTTGAATTCATCATTCCTTTGGCAGGGATAAACTGCAGGGGCCGGTTGCATAGTTATAACTTAGACTTAAGACCAGTCTAAGATCAACTTAGTTCTAGCCAATGTAACAACTTCTTAAGACCAATCTAAGACCAACTTAGTTCTATAGCTAATGTAACAACTTAAGACCAGTCTAAGACTAACTTAGCTCTCTAGCCAATCTAACAACTTAAGACCAGTCTAAACTCAGCTCAGTTCTATAGCCAATCTAACAAGTTAGGACCAGTCTTAAGATTTAAGACCACTTTTAGACCTTAAGTCACGACTGTGCAACTGGGTCCAGAGGCTAGTTGCTCATAATATAATTAGCGGATTTTAACAATGAACTTTTCATTTTCGCTGTGTAACAACTATCCAATGGTTTGCTCTAACCAATATTTAAGCAACTGCAGCCTCTGTACGGGGATATGAATCGAGGTTAAACTTCGGGCGGAGTCGACCAGTTGCTGGGATCGCGAGCGGTATCAGCGCAAACAGTCGCCGGTTTATCATCGCAACTGGTTACCGAATCGATGACCTCTGATCGCGGCTGTCGGTTCGGATATCGGCGCTGAGCTGCTGACACGCGGGAAACAAGCAGCTATCAGCGGTGTAACTAGTTCCCGGAGCAGGCTACAATTATTGTCAAAGTTATCATTTATAAAACACCTCTTATTCAAATATCTAAACTTGCCGGAAGAGTTTGAGAGTCTAAAATAATTATCCTACTTCATTGCGTTTAGAAAAGATGATATTGAAATGATAGATAATTTCATATGTCATACATGAATTGCATGAGACAAAAATCCATTTTCTATACTGATTTAAACGTTTTAAAACCAAGGATTCGTTTCATAAAAATCTTCTAATTTTTAATCCACTATTCTAATTAATAATCGAATATTCTAATTTCTTTTACAATATTCTAAAAGGCCGCCTATCTTCCCTGTACATTACTTTTTTGAAATGATGATCAGGCTCTAACCATAACAGACCCGATCCTATGCCTCTTTTCATTTTAAATTACAATCTGCAGACTGGTTCTGTGGACAATCTTATTATAATAACTATTTCAATAATGTAATCGTCCAAATAGGCCTATCTAAACCGTACTTTTTATTGGTTACAGATAAATCGTCTCTGACCCCACCGCTGACACCGCCGAACCGCGCATGCGCGCAATCATCACGCCAACCGCCACACGCGGCGCTGCAAAACCCACTTCCGGTCTACTCGAAATACGGCGCGTTCCTCAATCAACTACACGGTCACGTGCTCGCTACCGGATATCCGCTTTCGGCGTACTACCACCACGCCACCTATATACAGTCGACCGCCTCGCAAATGCAGCACCTGGCGGCGGCTGCGGCTGCGATGACGTCCGGTTCGGTGCGGCGACAACTGGTGCATTCGTTACCGAGTCCTCCGCGCTCCGAGAACGATGTCTCGATGGCTGCCAAGTGCGAAAGTAATAAAGGTAAGAAAGACCTGGGTTCATCTGGGCCGATTCTAGTCTTATCTCAGACTTAAGACCAGTTTTAAGAGTTAACTCATTGAAAATCTTAATCTAATTTAATTTTAACTCTGAGTTTACTCTAACTCAGACCTGTGGAACTGGATCCTGAGCTCTGAGTTAGGATTTGACTTGGAGTTTACTCTAACTCTAACAACTGTGGAACTGGGTTCAGGTTACAACTTATCCCGTTTCAGCTCATTTTGGTTCTATAACCAATCTAACAACTTAAGACTAGTCTAAAATCATTTTGGTTCTATAACCAATCTAACAACTTGAGACCAGTCTAAGCTCATTTTGGTTCTGTAACCAATCCACCTAAGACCAGTCTAAGATCATTTTGGCTCTATAACCAATCTAGCAACTTAGGACAAGTATAAGCCCATTTTGGTTCTATAAAACTAACAACTTAAGACCAGTGCCCATCAAACAACTTAAGGCTCGACGATTGAATCAGTCATGACTGGTATTACCATTTATAGTGGTTCCAAATGGCTCCATGCCTGTTTGTCAAAAATGTCGGACCAGGCCGGTGCTAAATTTCCGCACGGGTCAAATTATTGTTATGGATGGAACTCACTTGCCACAGCATCGTTTCGACGGCATTTTAGCAACGAGTGATCGTCATTTACATTCACGATTTTCAATCATTCCAGAACCGAAACAGAAAAAACCGAGGTTCGACTACCGACATTTGGCGCAATCGTGCGTCGGCGACCAGAATAAAAACAACAACAGCCCAGGCGGCGATGACAAACTCGATCAGGCGGCGGTGGTCACGAGTCACGCGTTCGGGAGCGGTTACCTCCAGGGTTTCCGCCACGACCCGCTCCGCAGCGGGTTCTGCCCGATACTTCCGCGTCACAATATGTACCAGGAGGCGGCGGCTGTGACCCCAAAACGCCGCGGCCGTGGACCAGCCAGGTAGGATTTTATTTCGAGCTTCAATTCCAGCAGGGACCATCGGCTAAAAAGCCGGTCCGAGTTGACCAGTGGTAGTTGCTCGGTTTGTTCTCGGGTTTTGTGGGTAATTTATAACGACCCTGAATATCGAAGTAGCGCTCTATTCGAAATTTACATTTAACTGTCTTAAGATATGGAATCTTCGATCCGTATATATTGGTATGATAATGAATGGGAATTCGTGCATTCAACCCATCAACGAATTCTTGCAACTCTAAATACGCCTTTAAAATTCTTTCATACGTTACAAGTCCTTTAAAAGTAAGACTTTTAGGATATATATGAAAGGTCGAATGCACTTCAAGCTAAAGAAAACATTTCAGACTCTTTTGAATTCTTTTTACACTTGGAAATATGTTGAAAAATGCATCTCACCCATGCACAAATTTATAAAAATTTGCATCAAAGATGAGAAATGCCCTGAAAGTGTCGCAAGACCTTCAAGAATAGGCTTAGGATACACCCTTGCTTGATAATATCATACTTAAGGGAAATTGGGCACCAAATCATTTTTTCGACCTTGATTATAGGCTACGTAACTTCGAATAAACCATTGATTTCTCTGGTTTGAATTTTCAGAACGAAAAAGGAGTTTATCTGTAAATATTGCGGACGACATTTCACTAAATCGTACAACTTGTTGATACACGAACGCACACACACGGACGAAAGGCCGTACACGTGTGATATCTGCGGCAAAGCGTTCAGACGACAGGACCATCTCAGAGATCATCGGTGAGCGTCGTACTATCCCCCCCTCTCTCTCTCTTCCTCCCTCTAGTCTCTAATCTCTTTATTAGAGCCGATTATGTATGAAAATCCACTCGTTGTGGTGAGGGTTATGTTTGGGACTTATCCAAATTAATCTGATTGAATTAGAAATACCGATTTGGTCTCACAGTTCCACAGTTATGAAGGTTTTATCTGACTCTGAATCCAGTTCCACAGTTGTATGGCTTTAATTCGATTCTGAACTCAGTTCCACAGTTGTGTGGGTTTAATTTGACCCTGAAACATGTTCCACAGTTGTATGGGTTTAATTTGACCCTGAAACAAGTTCCACAGTTCTGTGGATCCAGTGGACTGTGGATCCAGTTCCACAGTTGTTTGGGTTTAATCACCATCTGGGCCAAGCTCCGCAGTTGTGTGGGCTTAATATTAACTCTGAATCCAATTCAACAGTTGTCAAATTACTCGAATTAATTCGACTTTGAATCCAGTTCCACAGCTGCATGGGTTTAATTTGAGTCTGGGTCTCACTCCATAATTGTGTTTATTTTAATTTGAGTAAATGCTACTGTGATGCTGATGCATTTCGTCCAAAATGATTAAGACAAACAAAGAAAAAAAGCTATTAAAAATAACTTGTATCGGCAGATATATATTTGAAGTTGGTCTGTTGACTGTTTGATTCATACGAAAAGGAGATTAATGGCCGCACGTGGCAAAATACCAGGCACCGACCCGCGTCATAAAACATCCACCGTTTCGACAAGGTGCTGATAGTGTCTCCGTTCAAAGGGGGATATTATGTTTCAATCGCGCGTTGTTTTATCGTGAAAGTTATGATTCATGCTACAGGATCCCTACGACTCCAGGATCTTTTTTACCCGATTATGCGATTACCAAATGTAACTCTTGCTTTAGTGAAAGGATGAACGTTTGCTTATAAAATTACAGAATTAACAGTTCATCCAGATAGCACCGATTTTGAATTTTATTTTCGAAACTCCTTGAAAACTCCTTATTTCCAGAAATGACTGACCTGTACTACACAATCAAGGATTGTATAAGGAAACAAGATCGAAGTTTCTTTCGAAATCTGGTTGGAGTTTCGAACTCAACCTGTTGATCGGGATGTAGGGTCTTAAGGGAATCCTTTCATCTCTAGCTCGGCCGAATCAAGCACCTCGCGAATCTGCAGGACCTGGTTAAAGAATCCGACTAGTGAAAACATTACAAATAAACTAATTCCAATCTTTAGAATCAAACCTTACTGACACTGTGGAACTTGGTCCAGAAATCCAGATTGGAGTTAAAAGTCCAGCTGGTCCCTTAGACGGTATACGGGCATTCAAATGCCGTGGTCCCGTAGTGGGGTTAGGCGAATAAGGTTAGTCTTGGGGAAACGCGACTAGTGCTGAGTGACAAGTGGGTTCGAGTCCTGCTGGCTGCTTACAGTGTGCGGGCAACACTTCAAAGGCCGCGGTTACGTCGTAAATGAATCAATCCAATCGGGTTATTCTTGGAAGACAAGATCCACTACACGTAAAACAAAAAACAAACTAACATAATTGAGTTTGTTAATTTATTGATATGTTTATGATTTCAGTTACATTCATTCTAAAGAGAAGCCGTTTAAATGCACCGAATGCGGGAAAGGTTTCTGCCAGTCGCGCACCCTGGCGGTACATAAAACGTTACACATGCAGGTACGTCCACGGTACGTAAACCATACTATTTATTCAAGAATCTCACACGACCAACTGGTCCACTTTACTGCCTCGAATCGTCGGATATTCCACCACCAGGGGTGGGCCCAGGACTCATGATAATAATAATAATAATAATGATAATAATAATAATTATTATTATTTTTATTATCATCATGATTATTATAATATCTATTTATTTATATTTCGTTACATAGAATACCTCAACCAACTATAATAATTACAGGCATATAAAACATTGGACAAATAATTGAGAATAATAATTAGGCAGATATATGAACTGTTACCAAGTAAGATATTAGACTTGAAAAGGACTACCCATACACTGGTTTGGCCCAGTCATGATTTGTTGTAAACACCTTTTATTCGAGTCCTTAAACTTAAACTCGCTGGAGGAGTTTTAAAAGTCTAAATCAATTGCATATATATTAATATATTAATTATTGTCTTATTCGTTGAATCTAAAAGTGATATTAAGATTATCTAGTGACATGGAATGAATTCCTTGCTTATGTATAACTGATAATAATCATTGCTATTCACATCACCTAATGATTTATCGTGACCACGAGTGTCCGTTGGTGAATGTAGCAAGCACTATTCTTAATTTTTGGAACCCTGTTCCAACGTATTGTCAGTTGTTAAGATTTGAATTTTACGTTAAAATGTTTAGAGACAAAGTATAATTTTGACCGTAGAGCCTAGAACTAATTGGTTGGCTACGTAGAACTGACTTGAGAGTTCTATCGACCGATTTATCAAATGAATCCTTATAGTAACGCCTTCTTTGTTGTGTTTTCTAGGACTCACCGCATAAATGTCCAACCTGCGGCCGAACGTTCAACCAACGCAGCAATCTGAAAACGCACCTGCTCACTCACACGGATATCAAACCGTACAACTGCCCCGACTGCGGGAAGGTCTTCCGCCGCAACTGCGACCTGCGTCGACACAGCCTGACGCACAGTCTCGAGTTCGTCCAGTCAATAGCGGACGGGTCGAATCCGTCTGAAGTGACCGGCGCGAGCGGGCAGCTACCAGAGTCAACCGGCGAGCCGTCTGCGCCTCATATCGAGCCTTCAGCGCAACCTAGCGAGCCGTCTGCCTCCCCGGTCAACGATATTCAAGTGAAATCGGAAGATTCGGCGGACTGCTGGCGAATACCGATAGACTCGGACCACTGGACGACGGACGAAGATACTCGAGCTGCAGACGAATGCAGATTTTCAAGGTCACCTTCACCGCTGTTGAAGGTCGACTAACACTCGCCACACAGAAATAGACGCGAAATAGACGGGCAATTTCACTGGTAATTTAGATCTGATTTAACTTTCAACGCGCATCGACTTAGTTCTAGTTAGAATCCGTGATTCAGTTTCTTCACTTTGAAGATTTTACAACAAACATTATCTAAAAACGATGACAATATCTGGTTATAATTACGCTTTTTGGCCACAGGCAGCAAAAACTCAGAATCAAAGGTTACAAAATATAACATGAATATGAAAAAAGCCAAAAATGGAAAGTGCGAGTAATTGTCTGGTTCCTCAACTATCCGTTATGCGTGGTGCTTTAGAGCGCTTACTTTTTTGAAGAAAACAAACATGAAAAATATTTAATTTCGACGTTTTTGTATCCCGAATCATTGTTTGCACAATACTTTTTGCCGCGACGATTCATAATATTTTGGATCGGGTCGGTCTTAAAAGGTGTCGCATTAATTTGTCATACAAAGGAGTGCTTAAAAAGTGCTTCCATCAACCGTCAAAACGTATTGAAAAGTGTTGCGTTGTGTTGTTTTTATACTCTGCCCTACGACTATGAACCGTGTTGCGATATTTCGCTCATTTTCTTGACGCCCAGAGGTCACCTGAAAGTCACCTCCAGAACGCCGCTTATGCACGCGTTTCCTTATCATGATTATCAACTTCTGGTTGTTAATGTTACAACGTTAACACCTATTAGCGAAATATGAATCAACTGCTGGATTTATGTTTAAAGTTTCCGGCACAAATCAGCAACAATCTCAATCAGTATCGACAAAAATAGATGATCGCCATCTAAAAATCATTCGTAGTTATTCGAGGATTTTTTTTGTACATTTTGTCAATCGAAAAGATAAGCTAACTAAAAGATGTTTGTATGTACTCCCGTGGCATTTTTCGTTATGATATAAAATCACATGTAATTATGTAGAGAATATTTATGTAAATATATCGTATATACGAGATTGATTTATTATAAATTATGTGATGTATATTCTATAGGAAAGAAATAAACATATTGATAAGGTAAAAAATGTTTCTTCATGTTGCTGGCTTGGTCTACGTTCAAATGAATTCTTCGCTTCAGAAACTGGGCGTGGTTACTTTATGTTAATGAGCAAAAGCGATAGTTGACGTAATTTATGTTATCGATTTTGGTTTCTTTGAGTGATGTAGTTTAGTCAAAACTTCGTAATTGTCAGAAAAGATTGTTTAAATCCTCAACTGTGGGTTTCGCTCATTGACTCTGAAATACTCTGAGATTGATACTAGTCAGTTGCGTTACTTCCTGTTTTTAATGAGGATTCAAATTTTCAAACTTAACCGTTGAACGCCTAAACGTCTTCATAAAACGTGACTCTAGGTCCAATATGGGAAAAATTTCTAAAATATCGATACTAGTGGATTTTGGATGTTTTTTTTTTCACAAATATATTTCGGGAAAAATCGACGCAAAAAATAATTGGTGCTCGGTTTTATGCGCTTAGGTGGTTTTATCCAAAAGATCTAAAATAAGAAGTTGAGCAACGCAAAGGCAACCAGGCTTGGTAAGGCCCTTTATTTCTGAAATGGACACCCAATTCCTTTAACCCTGGGCCAACGGTTACCTGAGTTTTAGTGGATTATAGTCGAACTAAGTGAAACCGAATGTCAGTTAGTTTGAACTTTAGTGCGGAAATAGTTCGGAAATAAAGCGCAGTCGACTCGCTACGAAAACCGAATTTGGCCCTGGAAGCTTTCGACGCGGTTATTCTCATATTATCGATAATCTACCGGCTGGGTTAGCAACGACCTTGACTTTTTATGGCAACATCAGCCGACAAAAAGGTGCTGAAATTACCGCGACGAAGCGACGACGTTGTAAAAACATTACTATTGTCTTTTAATCGTTGGGTAATCAAGTGTTTTGGAAATACTCAGAGTCTAGATGCGGGTTCATTGGTTCAACGGTTCACCATAAAGTCGACCGAACGCGTGTCGCTTTGACGGCCGGTTTTCGGCTAGCGGGGGCTTCCTGGTCGCCGGCCTCTGTTTTCGGTCGCTGTGAGAATTATCAATTTTAATCGGTTATTATTTTGTGGGTACCAGTATAAGAGGGGATACGCGGAACTATATTTCATAATTGCTCGACAAACACTCAAGAACAGCTGTTAGTGCGATAAAGCGACGACGATTAGGAGGCGAACGAATCAACGAATAAAAACGAGGAAATTTAGAAATTCGTTGAAAAACAAGTCGAACATTCATAATATAATTATAGCTATCAAAACAAGAGCAATAAAGAGTTTAGGAAATAAACTGGGATAACTGTCCCAAAACAGCAGTGGAGTGGGTTCACTGGGGTCCCTCGTGGCTGTCATGATACAGCAGTGAGGGAATGGGTTCGGAGGAACCTCGTGGCTGTCCTGATACAGCAGTGAGGGAGTGGGTTCGGAGGAACCTCGTGGCTGTCCTGATACAGCAGTGAGGGAGCGGGTTCGGAGGAACCTCGTGGCTGTCATGATACAGCAGTGAGGAAATGGGTTCGGAGGAACCTCGTGGCTGTCATGATACAGCAGTGAGGGAATGGGTTCGGAGGAACCTCGTGGCTGTCATGATACAGCAGTGAGGGAATGGGTTCGGAGGAACCTCGTGGCTGTCATGATACAGCAGTGAGGGAATGGGTTCGGAGGAACCTCGTGGCTGTCCTGATACAGCAGTGAGGGAATGGGTTCGGAGGAACCTCGTGGCTGTCCTGATACAGCAGTGAGGGAGCGGGTTCGGAGGAACCTCGTGGCTGTCCTGATACAGCAGTGAGGGGTGGGGTTCACTCTGGGGATCCTTCTTGTCCTTGACCCTGAGAGCGGTGTGTTCACTAGGAACCCACGTGACTAGTTATCATGTCCCCACACGCCGAATCGGTTACACCAGGGAGGTGGGAGCGAACTCCCACCTCCCTGGTTACACAAAGCGCTTCCCGATCAGAACACGGAGCTTAGCAGTGCCGTAATACGTCACCAGATCTGGTGCACGGCGACTCAAGTAGAGAACACTCATGAAGGTAGCCCATCACCTGTGCTGAAATCCACGTGACTGCCTTATACACTGCAGTCAAGGCTTATCTACAGAGGTCACTTCAAAGTCACCTCCAGAACGTAACTCGCTCCCGCATTTTCCTGATTATTGTCACCTTCTCACCGTTAAGATTATAATTTTAGCGCCTATTAGTGAGGTATAATATAATTCAACTGCTGGACTTCCCAGTAAATCGAGTATGTTAACTGTATGCGTATAATCTATATATATATATAGCGCTATCAAATTTTGAAGAATTTCAAAGCCAAGTCGCCAATGAAAACCTAACCGTGTTATTTTATAAGGTGACTATGATATTGATTTCGGTAAATATTGTGATAATCCAACAAACGATTTCTCATCTATGCAATATCTCAAAGTGGTGTTTTCTAAGTAGGATATGTCAGACCACCACCCAATTTCTGCTAGTTCTGACGGTATCTATAAAATCATTTCGCAAGTGATGTCCAAATATTGTTTAATCAACGCCTGAGACTAAAAGTGGTCTTAAATCTAAAGACTGGACGTCTTAAGTTGTTAGATTGGCTATAGAACGGGTCTCGGTCTGAGATCCGTCTTGAGTGGCTATGGAACCGACCCCGGGGTATAACTAAGTGACGATTCAATTTCGCGAGAAGGGCAAACTCAACGGGAAAGCAGGGGTCCGGACCTCCGAGACCAGCCCCTAAATCCGCCCTTGCGAATGTGGTTTATTTCTGAGAGGTCCAGTATCGGACGCGGTATCGGACTCGGTATCGGACTCGGTTGAGTAATCGTCTGCCTTGTCGTCCGCGGCCGCTTTCATTCGTCAGTAGTATACGTAACTTCTGCGGAGCGCCCTGGGCCCATTTTCACAAACAAGTTAAACTCAAATTTTTGGTGAAATTGTCATTGTGGTTACTCCATGTTTTCAATTATCGAGGACAACAATTCAAACTTAACCGTTTTAGGCTTAAACTTTTCCGTGAAACTGGGTGGGTCCTGTAGTTCAAAAATTAACCCTTTCAACCTGATATTTCATCCCAAAAACGACAAAAATACTAATGAAAAAATGCTCAAAAATTCAATCTAGTTTTGAAGGTTTTCGTTTAAGCGCAATTAAACCAGAACTCGCACTCAATGACCCGTATAAGTGCGCGGTAACCTGTCATCTCACCCGGTCGTCACGTGACGCTGTCAAATCTCCCCCAGCACCGCGACCGTCGTGCACCTGATAAACTTGTCACCGATCTCGCCGTAATCTCGCGCGCAATCTCGTCCGTAACGGTTTTCTTACCGTTTGTTGGTTTTGCGAATAATTCGCGTTGTTTGAGTTTGAGTTCATCTAACTATGAACCCTTATCGCATTCCGATTGGCAATACTCGGCCTGTTGAACGAGCGAATGTGTGTTTGATCACGAATACCTGAGCTGTTGGTCAGTTAGATAAGCCCTCGCAGTCAAGTAGCCATTCGATTTCGAAAGACAACGAGATTTCCGGTCGATTTTGAAAATTCTAAAAACGCTTAAGCGCGTTAAGTGAGGTTCTTATTGAATCCCTATCCGTGTAGAAAAAGATAAGGGCGGATCCAGGGAGGGGGGAGGGTAATGGGGTCCGAACAACCACCCTTCCTCCCTTTTTAAATCTCATTATGGGTTTTTATTGGTTAAGAGTCGTTAGTAGGGTAAACTCTGAACTGAGGATCCATTTCCACAGTTATAAGTTATAGTCACCTGTGGACTCGGGATCCATTTCCACAGTCGTGAGTTATAGTCACCTGTGGACTCAGGATCCAGTTTCAGTTGAGATATAATTAGCTCATTTCTGTAAGTTAACAACCATTGAGTCAAATGTGTTCTCTGAACCGTTGAAATGGGTCCGAAACCGTGGAACTGATTCCCGGGTCCAGTTCAATAGTCAGGGCTTAGACTTAAGACCAATTTAAGACCAACTTAGTTCTATAACCAATCTAACAACTTACGACAAGTCTTAAAATTTAAGACCATTTTTGGACTTAATTCTCAACTGAGGAACCAGCCCCGGAGATTAAAACATTTTCGGGCAAAGGTCAAACTTTTTTTTGCCTGTTAAAATTGACAGGGAACCAAACGTCAGACGTAGTGCTTGGGAAAAACATTGCGTAAAGATCAAACGCGGCAACGAAAACCGACGAATTCCTGACAGGAACGCGCACAAAAGAGCGACATAGCGTAGCGGGCACCCGTCCGTCGTAAACAACCCCCGCCAGTCGAAATGACAATAACTAAAATTACCGGTTGTTTCCTGTGGTGAATAAACATGAAAACGAAAGAATTCCGTAAAAAATGGATGCGCTCAGGTGGTTTTATCCACCGACTTTTCTGAAATCGCGTTTTCTTACTAGCGTAATAGGGTTGATCCAGAGAGATATATCGACAGTAGTATATACTAACTGTGCTACGGTCTGGGTGTACCCCGGTATTGTCTTTTAGTACACGGCCACTTTGCCGGCGCTATAGTACTCCGTCAGTAAGATATATGCCCCAGAAAGCTGCTATAAGACTGTGTCAGTAAGATATATACCCCAGAAAGCTGCTATAAGACTGTGTCAGTAAGATATATGCCCCAGAAAGCTGCTATAAGACTGTATCAGTAAGATATATACCCCAGAAAGCTGCTATAAGACTGTGTCAGTAAGTTATATACCCCAGAAAGCTGCTATAAGACTGTGTCAGTAAGATATATGCCCCAGAAAGCTGCTATAAGACTGTGTCAGTAAGATATATACCCTAGAAAGCAGCTATAAGACTGTGTCAGTAAGATATATACCCCAGAAAGCTGTTATAAAACTGTGTCAATAAGATATATGCCTCAGAAAGCAGCTATAAGACTGTGTCAGTAAGATATATACCCCAGAAAGCAGCTATAATACTGTATCAGTAAGATGTATACCCCAGAAAGCAGCTATAAGACTGTATCAGTAAGATATATACCCCAGAAAGCAGCTATAAGACTGTATCAGTAAGATGTATACCCCAGAAAGCTGCTATTAGACTGTGTCAAGTAAGATATATACCCCAGAAAACTGTTATACGGCTGAGTGTTTAGAGGATTTCAGAGTAAAAAATGATAATATGTTTCGTCATATTTTCTGTTGTTAAAGTATACGTAATCTAAGGTTCGGAGTCGCCCTCGATTCGCCATCGAAAGGCAACAACTAAATTGAACAGTAGAGACCTGCAACGGAAAACAAATTGATTACGGTAGTTATGCGCAGGGTGTTAGTTCGGCGCTCGAAGGAGCTGTCAAATCGTCAGATAAAGGTCTAAAGGAAAACGGGCGACCTGGCCACTCAACAACCGGAGGCATTTCGGTGCAGTTCGTGTTCAGAGTAACGTGTTACCTCGTTCAAGCTGCCCGTCTGTCCATTATGATAAGTTGACGAGATACTGATAAGCGCCGAGCACACTAGGTGATAAATACGCTATTGTGGAGTTGTCGCCGATAAGCAGATTTTGATCAAATAAAGTTTGAGCGACAATGAAAGATTCGCTTATCTGCCGGTAAACAGTAGCGCGGTTTGGGGGGTCCGCGTGACATTTGTGTTTACTGACACAACGGACTTTCTGACAAGCTAACCCGTTTGAGTGACAGCTAGGATCATGACCCTATGTCGAGGCGAGCCCGTGATTGACGTGTGGTTAAACGCTAAATGATTCCATAGCTATTATTTTCAAATATTTGATTGAAGTTCGAAAAGACAAGTCAAAAATATTGAACGAGTTTTTAAGTCTGGGACCTTTTTGAGGGATTCGCCATGTGTGGACGATCAGTTTTTAGAGTGCACTGATAAGACGTCTAATATCTGGTGTTTGTAGTTCATTTTCAATTAAAAATGTCTCAGGTGAAGCACTGAACGAATGTAATTTGTGGACGATCAGTTTTTGAAATGATAAAATGTCTAATGTCTGGTTTAAGTAATTCATTTTCAATTATAAATGTCTCAGGTGAAGTTCTCAACACATGTGTAGTGTGGACGATCAGTTTTTGAAAATTGTGTTTTATGTCTGATGTTTGTAATTAGGTTATTCTCAATCAGATATTTCTGATTTGAAATGTGGACAAAAAAATTTGACCGACCATAAAACTGAAAATGTATCATCATGTCTGATAACTCTACGTGTTAGAGTCCAATGTTGGGTGCCTTTTAGTCAACCGTAAAATTCATCTTTACTCACGGCTCCTTTCAAGACATATTTCGGAATAGACAAAGAAAGAATCATTAATTAAATTTGCCTATAAATTTGAAAAAAGGAACGGTGACGAATTCGCCAGAGATTTGTCAATTTGAAACACGGCGATACTATCGTTGGATGGCTTTTCCCGATTCCGTAAGTTTAACGACCCGAGTTTCCCGAATGACGCCGGCTTAATGCCTCCGATATAAACAAACAATAAAAACCGCTCTCACTCGTTCTTTAACTTCAGAAGGGACTTACGAAATCCTCTAGCGACTCGTTGCCGTAGACAATACACATCGCTGTAAGTCAATTAAGTCAAAACCGTCAGTGCAGATATACGCCGCCAGGGGACGCGTTAGCGTTTTTATTAAGGTTATCGCCGAAGGTGTAACCTTTCGCAGGCGGCGACCGCGATTTTACGACTATCGCTGATGGGTCGCATCAAAGGATGAAGATGGCCGATGAACAGGGGTAATTGGTCTCCGACGTCGCATCAGACGCCGTGTTTAAGCGTGCTGTGAGATCGTGCCTGATGGCGGATGTCGGAAGATGTGTTTTACAAGTTACGGTTGGTGGTTACCGCGGGCTTTCTTAAAAGACGATAAAACGTACCGTGTGATAGAATGGTTTATTTCGCTCTAACCGAACATTGGTATATAGAAGTTACAAGAATTTGTACGATGAAAATTTATAATTTACAAAACTTAATAAAACAAGAAAACAGAAATACACATAGAATAATGATAGAGATAATAGATGTATACATGAATTTCACTTAAGTAGATTGAGACCTGCATTTACAAATCTAGCGACTTTAATTAGTATAACGTTACCTACAGCATTTAGTAATTGTGACATCTTAAAAGTGTTAGGTCTATTTACATAAAACGGTGTCAAGAAAGCTCTTCGTACATTTTTCAATTTGGAAGATAAAAAAAGGAAATGGACCTGCAATCTATCGCTAGTTTCATCGATGTGCGGGCTAAATAATTGCTGGTAACATTTTGAAATCTGTCAATTGTTATATATCCTTGTTTTCTAATGTCGTCGTATGTAATTATTGAAAAAAAAATGATAATACAGTCTTTTACGATGTCACCAAAGTTTAGGATTTACCATTGGTAGTTACTTCGATACCAAGGCCCGGTTTTGTAGACTGGTATCAACTTTAGCCCGGGGGGGGGGGGCTAATTCAATTCATGCTCGATTTAGTTAACCCCCGGGTTAAAGATAATACCAGTCTATAAAACCGGGCCGAGATTGAGGATTTGCCCCTAGGATTAATTTTGAAACCAGGGCTGGGTTCCATTGATGTGTTGGAAGCAAAAAATTCTGTATGAATATTTATCTTATGGATTTAAGTATGATTTTGTCATTTCGGTGGTTGTCATTTAGATTGGGAATTGACCCCTAGGGGTGCTTCGATAATCGGTCCATAAATCGGGCCAAGGTTGATGTGGACAAAAAGGCACGTATAGTACCTGATGTTGTGGTATAAGGTCTCAGAATTTGAGCAAGCAAGGCATAAAAAAAACGACAAATTTATAGCATATCGAAAAAAGCGATGTTCAAGAAAGAAAGATATACAAAAGGCTACTGCGTCGCGAAGAAAAACAAATTCCCCGGACGAAAGAAGCCGCGCGACGTCAAACTGTGAGGGAAAATCCTAACGCAAACAAATCAGTTGCAGTGGGAAATGTTGTTGTAAGATACAGAGGCTGAGAACGAGTCGATTAGCTCGAATTAAACCAGTAAAAATATACACGGCAACTATTTCAACTATACTTCTATATCAAACAAAGCGCTATTCGCTTTTTTCTAACGTATCGCGATGACAAATATTCCTCAATCGATTCAACCGGTATTTTTTCGCCATCAAAACATGTACGTATAGTTATTATTTTCATCTCTTTTTATTTGCGTTAGTCCTAGTTCTGAATCGAACCGGTCGCTCGGAGGGTTTGTTTGCTTTGGTCAGGTTAACGTTAACCCGTAGAAAACTGACTTGGCGACTCAGATATCTGACGCTCTCTGGAGAAAGAGTCAGAAAAATCGAGTCTTTTAATACTTGGCGTTTTGATTTAACGTGGAGGGGGCATGAAAAAACGATGATGGTCTCTAGAGAAAGAGTCAGAAACGTCGGGTATTTTAATTATCAGGCGTTTTAAATTTAAAATGAGAAAACATTTAACCCTTTCAGTGCGTCTACACCGCAGTGCGGTGTAGACGCACTATAGTGGTATTCCCGTTATTCAACACATAGGGTGGAATTTTTTAGAATTTTCAAATTTTCTCCAGCACTATAGGGTATTAATTAGTCAGCACTGAAAGGGTTTTAAGAATTCTTTTTTCTATTACTTGAGTATTTTCCTTCAAATAATGGAAGAAATGAAAAAAAAAACTTTTTTTGGCAAATCATTATATGCAAATTGGGGTGAATAAAACTTGTACAAGTTACTAGATTTAAAATCAAGACGATCATATCAAAATTTTGTTCTTTTTTTCAATTGTACAATCGTGATGAAAACACGAAGGATGACAAGCAAAAAATTATAATTTTTTTTAATGATTTATTGCAGAATTCCGGGAGGCGGATCTGAAGGTACCCAAGTAATTAAAAAGACCAAAGCAGAAAGGAAAAATGAGGTATCAATTTTCATAGTCTATTACCCTCAACAATCTGTACAATATGAAAGATTATACATAATGTTATGATTATTATAACATTATGTTGAATATAAAACTGGGGTTTCGGAAAAAGCAAGGCTTGTATAAACTGAAACCCTGAAACGGAATGCTAAATGTACTTAAACTAGTAGTTGGCCGAAATGGAACTTCTATGCAAAATTAAAATTTCAAAGTTGATAAGCGAACCCGCAAAAACCCCAACTCGATTTCTATCCATCGAGGCATTCCTGCTCTATCGATCGTTATGGGAATGCAATCACGTGACGTTTGTTTTGGCAGACGATGAATTCGAGTTCGACGGTCTGGTTGTCATTAGACGCATTGTTGCGGCTATACCACCTGTGACGGGTTGCCGGTATTCGCAGGCCAGGGGTCACTGTGTATAGCTACTGTCCTCTCTCGCGCGAGTGATGGCCGCTTTCCCAGGCTACCGATATCGGTGACCTATTGATCGCGATTCGTCGCTAAGACGCCACCGTCACCGGCAAAACATGAACTAAAATAATATTTCTTCATCACAGCAAAAGTGATGAGTGATGAAGGCATGGGGCCAGTTGTTGTTGAGAAGTACATAAGTTATACTAATATCCGATTTCATGAACCTTTTTATCGCACAGAATGTCATAGTACAAAATCATTTTCTGTCATTTTAAATCAGCGGATAAAAATCTAATTTAGAGATTGGTATCTTCACTAGTTTTATGTCTACTTATCAAGCGAGTGCTGTGGGCGAGTGGTTAGAGCGTGCGACTGTGGGGTGCCAGGTCGTGGGTTCGAACCCCGTACTTTACCGTAGTGTCCTCGGGCAGGACACGTATCCTCAGTGCCTCTCTCTACCCAGGAGTAAATGGCTACCAGGCCTCAAAGATGAATCCTGAACGGCTAGAAGCTGCTCGGATGTTACTTCTCCTCAGGGAGAGATGACGGATACATGGAATAGAGTAATAGGCTGGGGGTAATAATACTTTAAAATACATAATAAATGCCAATTATTATCGTGTCATATTTTTCACTGAACCCTTGAGAAATTTTTCTAAGAATATCAGTTTACCTTAAACGCGAAACTGCAATGGGATACCGGCACCACCAGATGGCGCAACAAAAAACTGGGCCATTCGTAGCGAAAGTCAGTTCATTATCGATGGAATTTGAACCTAATTTTTAGGATTGCTAAGCCGAAAATGATCAAACGATAGATATAAGATTCGCTTTCTCATTCAGTGTGTGGTATTGATTTCACTGAAAATTGATTTACTGATCAGAAAATTTGAGTCAAATTTAATAGCAATTTACAAGAAATTGAAGCGCGGTCACCCAGTACCACTAGCGATCCTGGTGGATTATCGCTGAATCCTCGCTTCCCTCAGGACCCTTGCCGGTCCCGAGTTAGCTGCGAATTTTTAAACGGGGTCCCGACCGCTTCCCGATGCAAGTTTGAAAACACGATCTTCTTATTTGACTTCTGAATTTCGAATCAATCCGCGGCGATGACGTTTTACCCGCCGCCCACAGCGTCCCGCGTTCACCGACTCGAGTTCTAGGCAAATTTACATTCGTTTTCGATCGTCGAAATATATAAACAAACGGCGGGTACAAGGTTCGCGTGCGCGGGCGGAGGAACGCACCTGACCGACCCCGCGTGAACTGTACCGAGTTACGGGAACATTCGACCGGAGAGGCCGTAGTGCAGGCAATGTGTACCAGGTGCCTTTTTTGTCCACGGCCGCCTTGCTCCAAACATAAGCTCGGTTTATTCTGAATATTTTCCCCTAATTTGTATCAGATCTTTTCATTTTGTGAGTCTCTCTGTTCTGGGATTTATAGATATATGTACATTACACAACTTTCTCATAATATCAATATTGCTGAAGATGACTATTAGAATATAGTTGAATAAACTACACTAGCTCAAGGAAACATTTCAGACTCTTTTTATTCTTAGTGTGCAGGGATTTTATTTTATCTTTACAACACGGACTCAGAGTGTTTCATCAATGGTTATAATCAGGACACCATCAGTATTCCTGAAGATGACTATTAGGATATAGTCGAAACGTTGAATAAACTACACTAGCTCAAGGAAACATTTCAGACTCTTTTTATTCTTAGTGTGCAGGGATTTTATATTATCTTTACAACACGGACTCAGAGTGTTTCATCAATGGTTATAATCAGGACACCATCAGTATTGCTGAAGATGACTATTAGGATATAGTCGAAACGTTGAATAAACTACACTAGCTCAAGGAAACATTTCAGACTCTTTTTATTCTTAGCGTGCAGGGATTTTATATTATCTTTACAACACGGACTCAGAGTGTTTCATCAATGGTTATAATGAGGACAACATCAGTATTCCTGAAGATGACTATTAGGATATAGTCGAAACGTTGAATAAACTGCACTAGCTCAAGGAAACATTTCAGACTCTTTTTATTCTTAGTGTGCAGGGATTTTATATTATCTTTACAACACGGACTCAGAGTGTTTCATCAATGGTTATAATGAGGACAACATCAGTATTCCTGAAGATGACTATTAGGATATAGTCGAAACGTTGAATAAACTGCACTAGCTCAAGGAAATATTTCAGACTCTTTTTATTCTTAGTGTGCAGGGATTTTATATTATCTTTACAACCGAGACTCAAGAGTGTTTCATCAATGGTTATAATGAGGACAACATCAGTATTCCTGAAGATGACTAATAGAATATAGTTGAATAAACTACACTAGCGCAAGGAAACATTTCAGACTCTTTTTACTCTTAGTGTGCAGGGATTTTATATTATCTTTACGCCATGGACTCAAGAGTGTTTCACCAAGAGTAGCTCGCATCAAGTTTACCAACAATAGCGCCGCTCAAAACTATTCCATTCACTAAAATAATGTGAATAAATCCTCCCGCCTATTTACGCTTTGAATATACTCTGTTCATTTTTTGGCTCGGGTACAATTTCACTGTCACTCGGTCGATCTTTATCCTATTATCGACACGTGCCGTGACACGTGTCCAACTGCGGGTAGCTAGTCTCTTTAAACACGACTCGATTTTTAGCGACCGCGAAAAGTGACGTGCACACACACGCGCGCGCGCGCACCCGGCCCAATCAACCAACCATCTCATAATATTTTGATCGAGCGTCTACGTTACGGAAAATTACGCGAGGGTTTTGTGTCGCGATGAATTAGAATCGAAATTGAAAATCTCTAAATTGCTTTAAATTGGTCTCGATGATTTGTGTCGTGGGTATTTCACGAAAACACCACGCGCTGACGCACATTGTTCATTTCAGCGCGCACGTGTTTGCTTTGCAACAAAAGTTTTGGATACTTACAACTTTGGATTTTGAGTTAATCTTAGTTCCATATACCATGGAGTAAGCATGTGTCAAATGATTTATCAAGTATATGAGCTTAGAATTCAGCAAAGGTTTTCTAGATAAAACCATTTAGATCCGTTTATTTGGAAATTGATAATGAACCACAGACACCGGAAATTATCAGCAGCACACATTCAAAAACTGATCGTCCAAACTTCCAGAACTTCACCTGAGACATTTTCAATTGAAAATGAACTACAATCACCGGACATTAGACATTTTATCAGCAAACTTTCAAAAACTGATCGTCCATACTTCCCATGTGTTCACTGCTTCACCTGAGACATTTTTTATTGAAAATGAACTACAAACACCAGATATTAGACATTTTATCAGCAAACTTTCAAAAACTGATCGTCCACACTTCACATGTGTTCACTGCTTCACCTGAGACATTTTTTATTGAAAATGAACTACAAACACCAGATATTAGACATTTTATCAGCACACTTTCAAAAACTAATCGTCTACAATTCACATGTGTTCAGTGCTTCACCTGAGACATTTTTTATTGAAAAAAAACTACAAACATCAGATATAAGACATTTTATCAGCAAAAAATGATCGTCCACACTTCACATGTGTTCAGAACTTCATCTGAGATTCTATCTAAAATGGACAATGTCTCGGTAACCTTAATTAAGAATGTTGGTATTGATACCTAGTACCTTCCACAGGAAATGTTTTGAATAGTTTGATTAGAATACATGATAAGAGAGAGACTCGGCCTGTAGACTGCCTGCTAGGGCAAACTTCCCAAAAATGATCTCCCTATAAAACTGCGGTTACACGGGACTTTTAATTACGACTCTCAAACCAACATAGAGCCACTGGGTCGTGCGCGTGATACAGCCATCTGCGCGTCACTCACGATCCGTCAAATTCTCTCAAGTTCTCAAGATGAAAATAACCACCGTTAAGAACGCTTCTCCGGCGCGATAAAGCCGAATGACGGGTTATTTATGAACCTATCGAGGGCATAGAAACAAACCAATCGGGCTTCTATTGTGGCACCTGAAGTCGAGTCGGTTCATCAATATTTCACGCGCTTCGTCTTCGCCGAGTTTACCCAGCGTCGACGTTTCGGCCGATCGGTCTTGTCGAGTGCGCGTTTAACGACCACTCGCGCGCGGCTGTCGCCGATGCGGTGAGAAGGCGCGCGCGTTAATGTGACCGCGGAGGGCCATTACGCGCCGCGGTAATTCACTTAAGCGTCGATAAACAACGTGGGAATTAGCGTGGCGATATTTGATTGTTAGGTTGTGAGGCTAACTGCAGGCCAATTTGTCAAAATACCCTCGCGTCAGTCGGGACAGCTATTGGTCGTGACAAAATAATGGCGCGTCGTATTTTTCTTAAAATAGGGAAATTTCCCTCTATATTTCTGTCTATTTGTATGATTGTTTGATGAATGATCGAAAACTCGGGGAATTCGGATTTAATGGTTTCTGTATGATTCAATGAATGAAAAAAGAAACATCTTTAAGTTTGACATTTTGTGTAAAGACATGGAAAAACCAAGGAAAACGTAGACGGTTTGAAATAAGGAGGAAGGTTGCCACCCTGCCACACCTATCGGCAACGACACAAACGCGTTTTCCTTAAAAGCTTTCGTTTTCTGGTTGTTCGTTTGTTTTTTTTTTTTTTTAGTGAATTGTAACTCTTTATCTTCCATACCATGGAAATGTTTGGAGCGTAAATTGATATATTTTCTATTATATTCTAAAATCTAAATGCTTAAAGAAAATGATAA
Source organism: Tubulanus polymorphus (assembly GCF_964204645.1). Classification (NCBI taxonomy): domain Eukaryota; kingdom Metazoa; phylum Nemertea; class Palaeonemertea; order Tubulaniformes; family Tubulanidae; genus Tubulanus; species Tubulanus polymorphus. The sequence goes on from NC_134032.1 coordinate 2,252,462, forward strand.
TAAATCATCCGTTATTCAATCAGATATTATACTTTTTATTACAATTTCCTGATGAAGAATTTATATATATATATATATATATATATATATATATATATATATATATATATATATATATATATATATATATATATATATATATATATATATATATATATATTCTATTATCTTAGAAACCTATACGAAATGCCTTTTTGCTTTTGTCCAATTCTCCAAAAACGAAAACGAATTTAAGGCCTCGATGCCACGGTAACATATGGGACCGAATACAAATATTTGAAATCTTCCAGCTACGGCTTCATAACGCGCTGATCCTCCGGTCTTTAACTAAACAATAACCGCCGAACTTCGCGACTTTGTTGCCAACAAGCTTCGAAAAACAAACATATCCATTTCAATAGACAATCGCTCGATTGGTCTCTTTGCTCAATTAATAGCGGGTTATTGTTTGAGTTACGGATTTCGAATGCGCGTTGAATTACAAATTTGCATTTGAGATCGTTTAGGAATCGTTTAGTTTGACCAAAGCGTTATTGTAGCGTCTCTGGGGCTAAATTTCGATTAACCGCGGAACCTGTTCAAATGCGCTCCAAATTTGGTATTATTACCCCCAGCCTTTAACTCTATTCCATGTATCAGTCACCTTTCCCTGGGTAGAGGTAACATCCGAGCAGCTGCTAGGCGCTCATGAGTCATCTATCAGACCAGGTACCCATTTTACCCCTGGGTGGAGAGAGGCAAATGAGGATAAGTGTCTTGCCCGAGGACACTACGGTAATGTACGGGGTTCGAACCCACGACCTTGCTTCCCAGAGTCGAACGCTCTAACCACTGGCCCACACCGCTCGCTCGGGGTGGGCGGTGATCAACCAATACGCTTGGGGTTACGAAGCTATCCACGATACCCAACGATATTCCAGAGCCATGGCTTCGTAGCTTGCATGGTAGAGTGGGGGTACTAAATTTAAGGACCCAACGCGGCAGTTAAGTCAGAATACTAGCGGAAAATTGGAAATCTGCGGTCCAGCTGAAAGGAAAAGGCATTTCATAGATAAAGTAGCCATGTTTGTTATAGGCTATTAGCGGTTATTCACCGTCGTCGATGTTAGATAATTTTTGAAGAACAAAAATAAAAAAGACGATCCAAAAATATGCAATGTCCGAGGCGATGAGTGTCAAATTTACTGGTTTAACCCTTTCGCTGCGTACACGCTTGCACCGCCCCCTACGTAAGGTATTTTCCGAAAAATTCGATTTTTTTCAAATTGTTTTTAACCCCGATTTTTCGCGTTTTTATCGAAGATTATGATGTTATTTAGTGAAAATCAGTAAAAAATCATACCAACAGCCTTTTCTGTAGGGGGGGGGGGCGTGTTGGGGGGGGGGGTCAGGATGGGTTAGAAATTTTTTTTTTTCAGTTTTTCACCAAAGTGCCTATCTCAGTCTTTGGTGATTGATGCTACGGTGTGGATGAAAGAAATTCAATTGATATGGGATATCCTTTTCCGCTGGTAGAGGTACGTAAGTGGGGAGCCATCTCAATCCCGCACAAATTACCATGTGCTCAACAGGCTGACAGCACCAACTACTGACGCATTTTCGCCATCTGTTGTTTAGAAAGCTAACTATCTTGTCTTACATGCGTTTCCATACTGTTTGCTGTGTACGCGTTCGAGTTATAAATCAATAGGTGCATGACGTTTCTACAACGTCATACGCACAGCACGTGTCACTCATATGACGTTTCCAAAACGTCACACGTAGCGAAAGGGTTAAACAATCGGGGAGGCAGGGGTCCGAACGCCCGAGACCACCCCCTTAGAACCCACCACTATACACCCAATGCTTGCTTGCAGGACAGAACGGGAGTGCCAATGTGTAGATCAAGTTTAAGAAAAGCCTCATTTGCCTCAAAGGATGGGTGCAAATCTGTATAAATGGTCTCACCGTTTATGTACCATATAACCCAGGTCCAGGAAGTTTTTAGGACCCATATTCTAAATTCGAAAATGCGATGCTACATGATTTTTAAATCTTGCTTTACGACTACGGTTACCTGCCCATCTTTTTTTATCTAGCCATTTTAAAAACGCTTCTCGTGAACGATGCCGCGCTCTGGGTAAACGTGTATGTTTAATATATGTGTCAATTTCATTTGTTTGTCTTTGTAATGTAACCGACCTGAACTCCGTGTATGCTTTATATTTTACATTCAGCTCATCCGGGCTTTTAGAGTAGTCGGTCGTGTTTATTAACCGGATTAAAAGCTTAACTTCCGAAGTCGAGTGTGTTGTTTGCTCGAGCGCTAAGAAAGACGAAATCGAAATTAACCGGTCATCCGCCCGCACACCGTATCATAAGTAGTATACACAATATCATTAAATCAAGACTGACAGGTCCGTCAGGCTAAAAGAAAAAGACGTTTCGTTTCTTCGTAGAGCAGGCCTGGTCGGTTTAAAGACGTCGTTTCAGCTATAAATAGATATTCGACTTATTTTCTAGATATAGATATCTAATTGATTTAATCTTCATTTTATTCCTACGGCAAAATAGAACGCTCATGGAGCATAACAAACATTTTTTACAATATACAAATTATAGCCTGATAGAAAAGTAGATTTTCGTAATTTTGGCTAATTGTAAAGGCTACTTGGTCGGTCAATTCTTAGATATTTAACAATTTTCCTTTTTTAATTCTACAAAAACATGAAAAAAATTGATGTTGGTCAATTTATTATTTTAAACTCTGAGTTAAAATCATTTCATTTTTAATGAGTTAACTTTTTTAGGTCAAATCTAAACAAATGTGGAAATAAATACACAGTTGTGGGCCAGAGTTAACTCTGAGTGAAAGTCAGTTCATTTTAATGAATCTTAACTCACAAGTGCAACTTCGTTCACTGTTGTGGGCCACAGTTAACCCAGAGTAAAAGTCAGTTCATTTTGATAAATCTTAACTCACAAAATGTGGAACTGAGTCCACACTGGGCCACGGAGTTGAAATCCGTTCATTTTGCGAGTAAACTCTTGAGTCAAAAATCAATTCTAAACCCACAACTCTTTAGAACCGGGATCTTGAGAAACGAGGCTTCTCTATGTCGGCCATAGATTTAAAGAGAGTCCACATAACGAATATCTGTAAACTTTCAATTTTTGTTTGTTTATGGTTCGACTGCGCGTCTCGCAATTGTACAAAGTAACGACGGCTCGGCGTATTAAAGTAACTCGGCTGTTTGCACGAACTAAGATCGTTGTGTTTGCTAAACAAACACCTTTCGGCGACGCGGTTCTTGATCCGTACGGTTTTGAAATGTATCTCGGACACCGACAAAAGATCGTCTTCTGGTCGAAAGCTACCGCATCTGCCGGAGCCCGGCTCCGTGCAACAGGTCCATGTTGATGAATGTGTTTGAAATAGTTTGTTGTATCAGTAATATAACATATATAGTTACGTGCCCGCACCATCAGCATGGTCATCAACATGCATTCCCGAAGGGGACTACTGTAGGATATTGTTGAAAAGTCCAATAAGTTAACTCTTCTTAGAATAGGGATTGATCCTGTTTTAGTTGATTTAGTTTGATTCGCTTTGATTTCATTGTTGTCCCTTACAAACCCACCACACCTGCCGGGAACGAAACAGGGGGTTTGATTTTGAAACCGGAAATCGAAGTACGTGCATTTATATAGTTGTGTGATCCGCGGTCGAATTTACAGAATTATTCGTTTAAATCAAAGTTCACAATAAGAAATTTCAGACTCATTTTATTGTTAGTGTACATTTTATATTATCTTTACAAAACGGACTCAGAGTGTTTCATTAATGGTTATAATGAGGACAACATCAGTATTCCTGAAGATGACTATCAGGATATAGTCGAAACGTTGAATAAACTACACTAGCTCAAGGAAACATTTCAGACTCTTTTTATTCTTAGTGTGCAGGGATTTTATATTATCTTTACAACACGGACTCAGAGTGTTTCATCAATGGTTATAATGAGGACAACATCAGTATTCCTGAAGATGACTATTAGGATATAGTCGAAACTTTGAATAAACTACACTAGCTCAAGGAAACTAGAAATCTCTGACTAGCTTGAGGGTAAAATAAATCTTGATCATTTGGGTTAGATTTTTTGTAACTTTTTTACTTATTTTGTTGATAACGTCACAGAGATTCTTCTGAGAAAAGTCGACCGGCAAACAACGAAATAAAGCAAAACACACAAGAACTTTTCATTTCACGACTCTCAAAATCGATAAACACCGACTTCAAAACGCGTAGAATACAATGACGACAATAAAAGATCCTAAAACTTTCACCGAAACGCGAAGCGGTTTTGGGCTATCAAACGGAGGCGGCGCGTTACAAAGCCACTTTTATGCTTTTATACCGAACGGTAGCCAAATAAAAAGTGACTAAATTGACGAATAAAAACGCCATAAAACCACAAACCGTTTATAGACCTACCACACGATAAAGATCGAATATACCTTTATGACTTCTGTGTCGAAATAGCGAGGGTCTGAAGTGTAAAAGAAACCAAAACCGGCTTGGTTTCATCCGCGCCCTGGTCCAAACGTGTTCTTCCCACTAGCCCTGGTTACGTGTTCAGGTATCCGCTTCCTGGACCTGTGGACCTGGACCTGGCCCCCTTAGACATTCGATAAAAATAAGCACACCTTCAAAAACTGATCGTCCACACTTCAAATGTGTTCAGTGCTTCACCTGACACATTTCTAATTGAAAATGAACTACAAACACCAGACATTAGACATTTCATCAGCACACTTTCAAAAACTGATCGCCCACACTTCACATGTGTTCACAACTTCACCTGAGACATTTCGAATTGAAAATGAACTACAAACACCAGACATTAGACATTTTATCAGCACACTTTCAAAAACTGATCATCCACACTTCACATGTGTTCATGGCTTCACCTGAGACATTTCTAATTGAAAATGAACTACAAACACCAGACATTAGACATTTCATCAGCACACTTTCAAAAACTGATCGCCCACACTTCACATGTGTTCAGAACTTCACCTGAGACGTTTTCAATTGAAAATGTACTACAAACACCAGATATTAGACATATCATCAGCACAATTTCGTAAGCTGATCGTCCACTCATGGCCGTGTTCCGTATCCTGGACTTCACAAGCCTAGATATTATATTAAGAATTGAATTCTAACGACCACCTTTAAAAGCACAAAAATGCTAAACATTACAGTATTGGAATGCAGTTACGTAAGGATATTGTTTAGCTGGGTTAGCTGCAGGTTACGGATTAGATAACGTCAGTACCCAGTCTATCCCCATTCTCCACTCAGGAAGAGATACTCATTTTATTGAAATCATGTCTAGTTACAAGCGCAAATGAAATTTATTTACACTCATCACCTCAACGAGAGGTATACAGAGGGACATATAATAAACTCTCAATTTCTAGCGCCATCTTACGATACTTCGGATAAACTACACGTATACGGTACGTGACGAGAGGGTTTGTAGATAAAGCCCTGTAAACCTGGGTTAGAACAACGAGTTGGGAAGTGGTTAGGCTCAGTCGCCTGAAGCAGAGCCCGTACCAAGGTTGCTGCCCAGATATTTGGGAAAAGTGCCCTTACAAACACATGACGTAGGCTGTATCCAATAGAACATTCCTTATTCACGATCCTCCAACACCCACCCCCCCCCCCCCCCCCCCCCACACCCCACACCCCAGAGCCCCCCCTAAAAAGTAACTCAAATGCTAGGCACGGGCCTATGATGAAGCTATACATTAGCATCACCAGATCGTGTATACTCCGAACAAACCAGTTCCAAGTTCGTACGGGTTTAAGGCGAGGTTTTTCTACTGTACTGGCAATTCCTTTTACCCACACGCCATCTATTGGTCATCACTGTTACTACGTATTAGAAACGACCGGCAAAAAAACTTCCAGGGTTCAAACACATCAGACACCGTGAACCTTGATATTTCATCCGCATTTTGGGAGGTAAAAATGTATTGATGTTACCTCTAAAAGTACCTCGGAAAAGATGTTCGGCTCTGAATCGATTCAACAAAAAAAAAAAACAGTAAAAAATTCGTTCTTCTAAATCTCTTTCGACCAAAGACGAGCTTCGTACGAAGAGTTTTTTACTGGCTTGTATCGTCAATGCGTACTCCACGCTTGGTTTTGCGAAGCAAGAAAAAATATTCACACAATGTGAGGCCATTACGACAACGGCGACAAATCGCGAAACGCATTTGCAGAGCGAATAACTATATTTACATTCGATTTAAAATTCATGAATAATAAATTCCACGATGTCGTGAGAAATATGAATATTGTCGCGATAAATTGGAAACAACTTTGTTTATTGCGGCGTTTTAACCGTGCACTTTTTCGCACACGAACGGCCATGTTTCCGCAGGGTTGTTACATTTCACGTCGATCCAAGTCAGTTCGCCGTTCAACAGGGATAAACAGATCGGACCCGAATTCGGGTCGTCATTCGGTTCGCCGTCGGTCCAGTAATCGTAGTCTATCGAAACGTTCGAAGTTTTCCATTTCCACTGACCATCGATTAAAGCGCCCCCTATGTGCGTGTAGACTAAATCAATGAAAAGAAGAGACGCGTCGTTAAGAATTACCGCGGTAATCTTGGATCCCACCTGTGGTGAGTGAGGATCCACCAGATGTCGCTAGTGTGCAGCTGGACATTAACTACAGCTGGAATAGAAGTTTCCGCTAGTGGCAAGTGAGGATTCACCAGATGGCGCTTGGGTGCAGTAGGGCACCGATGTTCTGTAATTCTGTTTACAGTAGGTTGATGTAATTCTTAACGATTGACATCAAGGAAAGGTTAATCCGATTTCAATTGAAATGTGAAGAAATTGAAGCGCGGATGCCCGAAAGACAACTAGTGACACCTGGCGGACACCCACACACGGCGAGTAAGATCCTCGATTGCCACAGAAGGCCTATTATTGCGGGATTCTCAAGGTAACCTCATAGAAAATTAACAGTTAAGTGAAATAATCTAGACATTTACACGCTGTATACTGCAGTTTGATACGTTGAGCCAGAGAATCCATTATCTTGCGAGTTCTCGGTTCCGCGAGTCTGAGACCAGTATTTTTGCAGTGTGTGAAGCTATCGAGCCAGCTTTTACGGGTTCCCGGTATGACGTAGAAACACTGGTCCCCCGCGACGCTCTGCACGTAACCCGGGTCTTTCGGGCAAGGTATATAGGACGCTACAATTGAAAACGAAAAGAAAGTTGACAAAAATAGAAAGCGCGAAGCAAGGAATAGAAATCCCACATGTTCTTAAACATAAAAACGAAACAATAATCTTCAGATGTACGATGTACCAAATTTAGCAACCAACAAAATAAACCCCCAGTTCGTTGCTTGTCGGTTCAGAATATTTGGCAGATTGATTTCTATTTTTTCTTATCAGATCATTTACAAAGAAAATTGTAACTATTTACGTAAATTATGAGGAGGATGTACATCTACAATGTAAAATGGTGCAATATCAATATCGATTGATGGATGATAACCCCTAAAATATGAGAAATGGAAAAAAATAATGTTCAGCCCCTGATGGTATAGTTACTTCCAAAATCTCGATGAACCAAAACAAGCAGTCATCAAAATTAACCCCAATCAGTCGCTTGCCAGTTCAGACTGGAGGAAGGCAATTATTTACATCGATATAGAGAACAGATTCTGTAAAACTAGACCCATCAGACAACTGTATCTGTACTTTTTCAGTTGCGATTTCAGATTTCAGAAATCAAACCCCTGTGTTTCCGCCCCGACAGGTGCGACTGGAGGGTTTTTGAGGAACACCAAATAGAATGTAGTCGAACCGAATCTATTCCAATTAAACAGTCGATCCTTATCTTAAGATCGAGAAAAATAACTCCAACACTAAAATGACTGGGTCTGAAATGTTTTGCATGAGCTTATAGGCCTATTGACTCGATGTACTCTTATAGTCATCTTCAGCAATACTATTCCTACACTAATCATGCAAGTCGTCAACATAATCATCAATCTTTTTACCAATTCTACTCATATCAATGATGAGGTCCACGTAGCGCTCAGTCAACTGCTGATAGCGCTATACTGATGATTTCATTGATTCGCACGGATTACAACTTTTTTACTCTAATCGTACGCATCATATCAGTCAGTTATCTCTTCATGGGGGAAATAACATCCCGAAAAACTACTACGAACTCAGGAGTGATCTTTAAGGCTTAGTAGGCCAGGAACTCATTTACCCCGGGGCGGCGAGAGGAAATGCAAACTGTCTCAACCAGGGACAACATGAACCCATGAAAACCGGTATCCCATGAGTAAAAAGACGTTTAGGAGTCCATCAGGCCAGGTACTTATTTACCCCTGGGCGGCAAGAGGCAATGAGGAAAAGCGTCTCAACCATGGACAACAACAAGAACCTATGAAAACTGGCATCCCATGAGTAAAAAGAATAACGCGCTATAACTACTCTGGCTTGGGTGAAAGAAGTATAGAGAAAGGTGTCTCAAACAACTAGTGTTAAGGAGTCTATCAGGTCAGGTACTCGGAGTGAACCTATGAAAACTGGTATCCCAGAGTCAAATGGTCCCCTTGCTCTCTCGGGTGAAAGAAGCACTGGAAAGGTATCTCACCAGGGTACACTAAGGCAATACACGATATTTGAAGCCATGAACACTCCAAACATTCAGCTCCACGATCGAATCGGACTAATTGGTTTTCACCATGTGAATTATTAAGGCCTAACTTGATAATTGAGGTTTTTATTGCAGTAACAGAAAATGGCGTTTTGGTCAATACTAAATTATTCACAATTATTGGCGGATGAAATACTTCACATTCATGTTCATCGATCCTGTTATTCTGAACTGAAAATTTCTAATTGTCAGGAGTTTTCTGAATGCGATAAGCTTCAAGTTGAATTGTGCAGAAGATGGTAATTAATATTCCTATTGTCCCACAGAACTTATCGACGTTTTAAGTCAGTAATCAGCTGATATACATATTTGACGATTTCTTTTGCAACATCAGTATTCCTGAAGATGACTACTAGGATATAGTCGAAATAGTTGAATAAACTACACTAGCTCAAGGAAACATTTCAGACTCTTTTTATTCTTAGTGGGCAGGGATTTTTTATTATCTTTACAACACGGACTCAGAGTGTTTCATCAATGGTTATAACGAGGACAACATCAGTATTCCTGGAGATGACTATTAGGATATAGTCGAAATAGTTGAATAAACTACACTAGCTCTAGGAAACATTTCAGACTCTTTTTATTGGTAGTGTGCAGGGATTTTATATTATCTTTACAACACGGACTCAGAGTGTTTCATCAATGGTTATAATGAGGACAACATCAGTATTCCTGAAGATAACTATTAGGATATAGTCGAAACGCTAAATAAACTACACTAGCTCAAGGAAACATTTCAGACTCTTTTCATTCTTAGTGTGCAGGGATTTTATATTATCTTTACAACACGGACTCAGAGTGTTTCATCAATGGTTATAATGAAGACAACATCAGTATTCCTGAGGATGACTATTAGGATATAGTGGAAACATTAAATGAAATACTGTTCAAGGAAACATGTTATAAAATATAATTCGACCAAATTACTTATTCTAGTATTATGCCCTTCTAATAATTCTGGCGTTTCAATTTTATTATCAATTTTATAGTCTCTGTGAATTCTTTTTTGTTCTCGCTTAACGTAGTTCAGATCTTGTTCTCCCCAAGACTAACCATATTTGTTTGTCCATTTAACCTAACCGAAATAAAAGAATAGTTTACTCACCATCTGTCCAGATCGGGATCGGGAACGTGGTCGACATTTCGTCTTTACGAAACAGTTGACAAACGGATGATTTCGAACCGCGACGCGTGAAGCTCATCGCTCGGCAATCCGCTCGCAAGGTGCACGCTTCCGAACATCGTAACCGTGATTTCAAATTCGTAACTGTCGCCGAAACGGACAATCTCGCAGCAGTGCCCGCCGTAGACCGCTTAAACGACGTCTGCCGCCGCTGCTGTTGCGGCAGTTCTAGGCATGGGTAACATATACAGCAGTTCAGGGCGGTGAATATAAAACCTCCTAGGCAGCAGTTAAAGGACCTCATTGTAGATATTAGACCTGACAATAACGGAGTTTTTTATCGAGGCTTCGTTCATTAGGGAATAACGATTATGTAATGGTTATGTTCGCGATGAAACCTGCTGCAATCAATTAACGTCTCAATTAATTATTCATAACCGCCGATGTGCGGCACCTAATTTATTCTTTACACTTTTAACTAAAAGCTTGTGATTTCTAATAAGGTCAGTTGAATTACACCGAGTACTGCCCGTTTACTGATTTACCGGATTAAGCTACTATGCACATATGGTTTTTTTTATTTCATTTGATTCATTTTTAAAATCTCTAACGCAATTCAAGATGAAGGTCGATTTCTATATTGTCGTTACAACCTGGACTCAACAATGTTTCACCAATATGATTGAGATATTATTGATACGCACGCCATCTAGCGGGATAGTCGGAGGCTGAGTAGAGGATGCCGAATAAATGCCTGATGCTTAGAGTCATGATGCTGAGTATAAGATGTTTAGGGGTGTCCCGGTTTCCAACCCAGTAATCAATGAAACTGATTCAGAATGGTACTGATGCTGCGTGGAGGATGGACCACTGAATCCGTGGTCCTGATACTGGTGCAAGACTCAATTCAGATTTTGAAATGTTAATTAAATCAAGCACTTTAATCTGTGTCAGGAATGTCCATTTCTTCACTCCATTCGATATGCTCCAATCAACTACGCTATGATGAGTTTTCCGGTTTGCTCGACTGACCGAACGGGGGAGGTTAGTCTAGAGGCAAATGCAAACTGCGGTTTGCTGAACTACATAACCCCTCTTTGCGGGGGGGGGGGTGAGGTATGATGCTTATCACTTCATGTATTATGGTGGTTTAAAAAAGATTTCATACATGATATACCAATTCGCCATCGCGTGGGCTTCGTAGAAAGACCAGTGGCTTTTCCAAATTAATTTTCCTGTCCGATTTGGTTTCGTTCATCGAGAGACACCTTTTCCAGTTAGGGACTTGTGCTTTTGGGCCTCTTCGTCGGTTATCTACAAATATTTCATTTCAGCTGTAGACCACAATGGTGACACCGTGACGGTCAGAAACTGACCAATTGAGATATGATCCCCGAGTCTGAACGTTTGACTTCGAATATCGGAAATTGTTCAAGTCATCGTTTGTTTTTAAACTACTAAGGATTCATTATTGCAAATTCATAAACTGACCATCACTGACCATCACTGACCATCACTGACCACTACTGACCAATTCAAACTACTCGTATATGTTACTTTGGGCGTGACGAAAATATGGACAATGTCGCCTAATTCGCGACTGGCCTACTGACCTAATAAAGAAGTTTCCAGTTTCTAGGCACCAATTTGTGGCGGTCCCTCGAGCTCCCCATTGTTGCGATACTTTGCGCTCATTTTTCAAACATAAGTTTAGATTGAATGTCAAATAGTTCTGCAGTCCCTTGCTTGATTAACTTAATTCATAGACCATTTTAAAGGAAATGAAATGCAGATATTTGCCGGTGATTCTTGGATTTTTTAAATGCAACAATTAAGAGCAGTGACGATGTGAAACCAAGGACCAAGATATTTCAACTGCGCGTCAAAAAATTGCGATTATTATTGATTTTAAAATATCTAGGTGGTTATTAAAGCTAGATTTCCCATTTTTACTGAGGTTAAAGAACGTTATTTGCTTTAAGGGCCTGCGTTGACATTTTTTGAATATCTTTCTTGACGACTGATCTCTAACCGGTAGAGTTTGAGATTACGCGCCAAAGGGGTCTCCCACTGCGCACCGCCATTTCACTGAACATTGAGAGATTTGCGAAAAGCATGGGCGTGTGTCCGATAGCGATACAGCTGACACTCAGATTCTCTCTGCGCATTTGTTATACTGACTAAACAATTTAACGAATGAAACATGTTATTTAAAAAACATTACCATCACAAGGCTATATGTTAGGCTATATTGATGGAAGTGTTTCATTCTCTGTGATGCATCCTTAACCACAAGTTCCATTAACCGCTTCAAATAACGGATACATTTTTAAAACATGTACAAGGTATGGAATGATCTAAATCTATTTTGGAATAAATGAAATATGTGACTAAATTTCAATAATTTTCTATAATTTCCTATTCCTTATATACATCTGAAATATAATAGGATTTCCATTCAGTTGCCATGATAGTCAGTAACCTGTCTGTGGTTTAGTTTCACGATCGGATATTGGTTGGTATAAGCCCATCCGATTATAAAAAGCTTACCACCAACGATTAGGTAACTAACTATTGCCAAGGAAACGTAAAAATTGGATCCCGATGGAGGCCCGGCTCCCGGCTTCTAAAATTGATAGTTAGTAGAACGATGACCACACTCAAACGTGGTGAACGGATAAGATTGAATTCTGGTTTTTAAATTCTTTTAATCTGTAAATAGTGGGATTTTTTCTTATTGATAGTTAGGTTTGTATCAACATCTGGGGCAATTTTCGTGAATTTGTCCACCCGGTAACAATTCAAAAACAAACGCTAAGCCATCCTACTAGCGGTACCACCGAGAGGATCGACCCACGATACTTTGGAGAGTTACCGGCGATCCCCGAACCTGGACGGAGCGCTCCTGATGTCGAACGTTTGTGAAGCTATCGTTTTGTGGCGCCCTCTCTTGTGAAGCGCCATCTTGAGTCTGTGTCGAATTAAAACCGGCTCGTCAAACCCGATCAAACACACTCAACGGCAGCCGCTCTACGATCCAGTACTCGCCCTTGTGCAGCGGTGACACTGACGGTATTTTATCGCGAATTTTAGGAACCAGTTAATCGCAGTGAATACAACTGAGTGAACTGTTTGTTAGCAGTTTAATATTGTGATTCCGGAAGAAGATCGTTTTTATAACAACGGAGCGGAGGAGATTTCACCTCGGTCGGTGAGAAGAGAGAGGAGATCACATCAGTCATCATCAGTTATTTGTTGGTTTGTTTCACTTTTGTTGGGGTTAAACTTGTAACATGGAAGTTAAAATCGATTCATTGACGCTGAATAAACGGGTAGATACAGACTTCATACCCCACCTGGTGACGTCAATACCCGGTGAACACGAGGGTGAACAGACACGTGTTAGGCCTATATGTGTGGACTGGGGCTCCACTGATTATATATATAGTGTGAATGATGATAATATACAGAGATACATAGAGATTGATGGTGTGATACGAGGACTCGCTACTGATAGTAACGGGTTTCTGTTTGCGGTCGTGTGGAAAAACAGTGAATTAATCCTGAGAAAATATAAAAATGAGATAAAACTGTTGGAAGAAGAAATCACTGATATCCTGCCTGGAGTCTGTGGATCCTTAGTGATCCGTGATCACAATAGGCCTATCTATATACAGACACCGGGAAGAGTTCATGTTTTACGTTTATTAGAAAACCCTGAAAACAGTTTGATCTTTAGAAAACTAGTGAAGAAATATCAGCTCCCGGATGGAGAGTACAAATATATCAACTGTTTCAATGTCGATTCAAAGGGACGTATGTTTTTCTACTGTTCGCATACACGCAGATTATTGTATCTAACACCAGAAGCAGAACTGATTGGTTTGATCCGGATGAAACATTGCGGACTGACATTTGTTCCATTTACAGGATCCCCGTGTGTTATTAATGATGATCTTATATTACTATCGGTATACTCTAATACTGGTAACAGAGGATCTGTTATCAGTATCAGATATAGTAATGTGGGGTTTATAGATCACCGTATAATACTGAACTCTACAGACAGTTGGACAAGTGAGATACATCACGTGTTAAACAGTAACGCTGTAGTTATCTATCACTGTGATATCAGTAATAAACAGCAGTCTCTGAGATTCTACAATATAAACACTGTGGAACCAGCTCCAGATGTCAGAGGGAATGTGTGTGAATTGGGTGGAATAGATCAATACTATATGAATCATGAACACAGAGGCCTCGCTCTTATTATATCAAATAAGGAATTTGACAACGGTGAAACTAGGATTGGCACCGAGTTTGATGTGGAGTCTTTACGCGAGGTGTTTAGTGATTTAGGCTTCGAAGTTGTCGTCCATGAGAATTTGACTGCGAAGGAAATGAAATCGGAAATGCGTGAAGGCAAGTATAAGAGTTTTATTATTTCAACTTACTAGAGCGGGACCACAATTAGGCTAGATCAGTACCTAGTAGGTCAGACGCGTAGAGTCGGACCCCAGTCGAAAATGGCTCCTAGAATGAACGAGAGGTTTCCCATTGGACCCATCAGTTTGTCAACATGAATTGGGGTTTGGCTAATACACAGCACTGCGGTGTATTAGTCCACCCGTATCCACCCTGACTATTACTCCTCAATCCACCTGTATCCACCCTAACTATTACTCCTCAATCCACCCTGACTTACTCCTCAATCCACCTGTATCCACCTTAACTATTACTCCTCAATCCACCTGTATCCACCTTAACTATTACTCCTAAATCCACCTGTATCCACCTTAACTATTACTCCTAAATCCACCTGTATCCACCTTAACTATTACTCCTAAATCCACCTGTATCCATCCTGACTGGTTTAAACTCCATTGGGAGTTTGTCAAAGGTAGCTCATAATGAGATGGTTATCATGGAATCAGTAAATCACATATAAAACAATTCAATTCAATATTTATTTGTAGTTGATTCGCGACTGTGTGGTGAGACACCTAGAATACAGAATGGTACATCAGGTTACATTACCAGTCCTAAATATCCGCACAAGTATTATAACAGCCTCAATTGTAGCTGGAGGATTGAGACTCCAAAAAACAAGGTAAATATATACATTGTGTATTTGTGAAATGTTGATCCGAGAGAAAAAAAATGATATTGTCGTGATTTCTGCACGAGCAGGTCTCAGGAGTGAGAAATAGTTGCACTAGTAGGAACTCAATGGGGCTTAGGTCTAAGATTAGGTCTAACCTTATCCCGGGATTTCCGGGTTTAAGTGAAAACTGATCAAAATAAACGGTTCCTGAAATAAATATAAGATAATTTAAAAGATAATTTAATTTTAAGTTCGTATATATATATTCTTTGCAGCTGGTTGAAATATCATTTGACAAGAATTTTCGTATACAGGCCAAAAGTGAAGGTGTTTGCTATGACAAGTTGATGATAAAAAGTGAAACCGGTAAAAATCTAAACACTCTTCACGACGTGAATAATTTTTATGATTCATGAAATTTTATCAGATTTATTTCTTCATCAGGGATTAATAGATATTGTGGCGATACAGCTCCTGGTAAATGATTATACACTGGAAATATAACAATACAATTTACATCAAACGCCGCTACAAACTATGTCAGGTTCAAACTGTACTGGCGGTTTGTACGAGGGAAAGGTAAAGATAGCTTAATGATAAAAATGGTAACGAAATGAAATATTTGAACGAAATTCTGGAACTGATGAGATCCGTGGATACCACATAAATCTGTTGTTATTTCTTTCCGGTTCAGTTTGGCAGGTGATAGTGTTTACAGGGCGTAGTACAGGTACAACAGCGTCAGTCGATATAGGTTTCGGTGAGACAGGTAGTGACGTCACATACTTCCACCTGGGAACCGAGTTCGAGACCGGATCAAACAAGACTCATAAACTGTTGTTACCAGTGAACATCACAAATCCACATCCACCGAGAAAACTCATGTTGAAAACTGCACAGAATACAAACTGGCGCGTCATCCAGGTTATAGAAATATGGAGAGGGAGGGGAGAGAGAGGGTGGTGTGAATTTGATATTAACTCATATATTTATATTCAATAGGTGGCGCTAGTAGGTGTGATAGATGGTGACAATGTTGTGTACATGTATAACTGCAGTAAGAGCCACACAAACACAAAGACACAGACTTGTAATTATCAATCAAGAATTCATAAACCAGGTTCGTTAAAACGTATTATTGAACTCGGAATACCCTATGAACTGAACTTATAATTAGACTGTGGCGGTAAGCCTAGACTAACAAACCTTTTCTTTTAAAACCTGAGTTATGAGCAACTTAACGCCCCAAGCGGGCAAGGTGTAAAGTCTACTAAGGCTCCATGCTGAAAGCTAATGATAATGATGACTATCCGGTGTTTGAATTATCCTCAAAGGTCGTAAAAGGGTCCCTCCTCACAGATTGCGGTCAAGTGTGAAAAGTCATATTTTTTCCTGTTATTTCTAGTTAAATGGCAGATCGCTGTTTTTAGTGGAATCAAGCGGAATAGTTCAAGGTTATACTATACCAGTGGAAGAGTTGATATTCAGATTCACAAGAAATATTGGAAAACCTAAAACTGTAAAAATGAAAGGCAAACCAGGAGATGGAGAAAAATGGTGGTTCCTAAAACGAGTAAGTTGTCAATAAGTCCTAAACTGTAGTCCGGACTGGTAAAATGAATTCACAGTCGTTCGTACACTTGTTTATGCGCATAATTTCAGGTTGAACTCAAATCTGATGACGTCACTGAAACGGATTTTGGTTTTAATGTTCTCTTGGATAGAAAGGATTACAACGAAGTTTCTCTGGTCCCGAATACAACCAGAGAAGGTGCAAAATTAGATCTGAATTTAATGAATTTGTCGACACAAATATTGATGAATAACTATCAGTTATAAAAACACATTGAATGTTAATGACAGTTTTAATTGTTTCAGTTGAATGGAAAATCAAGATTAAAACTGATAAAGAAACTGACGAGCTTTATATGAATCTGTTTGGATCGAATGGAGTTCAATCTGGTTTCAGTCGACTCGGTCGTATCACTACAGGTTACCAGATACAGACACTAACCACCAAAACTCGTGATCTAGGTCAACCTACCCATAATGTAGGTCAACCTGCTCGTCATGTAGGTCATCTTACTCGCGTCGCTATCTGGAATCGAGGATCATCAACGATTTACATTTTTCAGGTGAATTGATTGAAAGAATTTGTTTCTGATGATTTTTTTGTTGTAGTTCTCGATGAACAATAAATAATACAGGTTCCCAGTTGCCCTCTTCCCCTCACTCCCTCTCACCGCCCTCCTCACCCCTCACAATCTCCCCTCATACTCTACCCTCCTCATACCCTCTCGCTTCTCCTCACTCCCTCACCTCACACCTCTCTCAGGATTTTAAATCTATCTCTGATGATTTTCTCGTTGTAGTTCTCAATGAACTCCAGTAAGATTTTCTCGAATAAACAATTTGTCGCTAACACAACAAAAACGATGTTGTACTGACCCTACATCAGATACATCACGTACATTGGATCGAATCAAGTGGCTGTTATTGAGTTAAACACTGTATAGTTTGGTGAGTACCACAATGAGTACATCGAGTTAAAAAACACTGTACAGTTTGGTGAGTACCACGATGAGTACATCGAGTTAAACACTGTACAGTTTGGTGAGTACCACAATGAGTACATCGAGTTAAACACTGTAGGTTTTGGTGAGTAGCACAACCTGCACAGTTGTGACTTCTTAAGCCCTAAAATGGTTGCGTAAGTTGTTAGTTTGTTTGATGGTGTTGAGTTGAATCTAAGTCCTGTAGCTTGAACTTCAGTTAAAACACGGCGGCACCACGAGTCGAACCATATTCAAAATTGATAATATATATTTGTAGGACCATCAACAGTTAGACAAGTCACAGAAACCACCTCAACATCAAGTGAGTTATTTTTATAGAAAGTGTTCATTCAATTTTGCAAAATGATTACTTTATTGCAGAACATTTTTTGAGACATATATTGCCACGAAAATGAATTTGAAACTGTATAGGTAAATTTCATTTAGAAACATAACAGGTACATATGAAAAAATTGGTTTTGCAGATACTGCGGCTGGTATTAACGGACTCAGTTTCTGGTTAGAAGTCGGTGGTGGAATCGGTTTGGTAACGACTCTGATAACACGGTGTTGTCATATCGCGGAAAGACGGAATCGCGGAATTTTCCAAAAACGCGGAATTTCTATTTTTATAAATAGTAAACGGGGTTTTCCCACGGGGATACCCACTGTCGGACAGGGCACCGGACCCAGGTTTTCAACACCGGGAATTAGTATTTGATAATTTATTATATCGCCAGTCAACAACTTAACGATACTGTTCCAAATAATGGAGAACCTTGGCAATACGTGCTTTGCGAATTCAGTGATACAGAGTATCGCTGCATTAACTGAAGGAATACAAATCGATGGTACGTAAACGTAGGATTTGTGATGACACCATGGGTCATTCTCCAGGACTCAGTTCCGAGTTAAGATTTGACTCTGGTCTCTGGATTTAAAACATTGGAAATGAATTGATTCTAAGAAACTGAGAGTTAACTCACAACTGTGGAACTGGATCGATGTCAGACGAAAATAAATAGACATTATGTATATTTCATTCTGGCTTAGGATTGTTCATGCGTGTTGTGTGTCTACATTGTTGTTATAAGCGAATGTGGTTTATCTTTTAGAATAAAATGATATGAAAGATTATAAAATGGTTTCGTTTTTTTAATGTTTACTTTGTGACTGCTATAACATATATGTCCCTATGCTGATTATTTGGATCAAAAGGATCTTATTGGTACCGGTACTGGACGGCCGTAAAATTATAATAATTTCAAAGGAATTTGAACCGGTACTTGTTTGGTCGTAGGATTTCATGTTTGCAACCATCTACAACTACGGTCCGACACCGCGAACGTGCCCAATATTTATCTGATAATATTCGTTTCTGAAGTTCTCAAAAAGTCGATGAACTTCGATAACCGAAGTTTGCCTAGTAGAAATAGACATCAGGTGCCTGGTCTCTTTCACCCCACTTGATTCTGACTTCTTCTACAGGTGGCAGCCAGGGCCACCTTCGGTTATCTGAGTTAGTCGAGTATAGTCGAACTAAACGTAACCGAATGTCCGTTAGTCGGAACTATATTCCGGAAATAGTTCGAAAATCAAGCGCATTCGGTTATTAGTTCTGACCACTAGTCGACTAGATACGAAAACCGAATTTGGCCCAGTCAACGGTGTATCGTAATATAATAATTCCATATAAAATTGCCTGCAAATAATGGGATTCGAACCTAATTTGTTGCATCGATCGGTCCGGTGTCCTGTCCGACAGTGGGTATCCCCGTGGGAAAACCCGTTTACTATTTAAAGTAAAAATGAAGAAATTCCGCGTTTTTGGAAAATTCCGCGATTCCGTCTTTCCGCGATATGACAACACCGCTAAATTTTCGATGTTTACAGCCCGACAGCGCTTTTGTAACGATGATTCGTGAAAAAACACGCGGGCTATTTGTAGATCTCAGTGAGCTGAACGATATTATATGGATTGTATATGAAACAGCGGTAAGGTAACAAAGCCTATGTTCTTTTGGTAAAAAAAGTGTGGAAGAAAATAATAATTATAATAATCACGCGGATATCAATAGGGTTTTCTGTGAAATAACAGAAAACCCTAATAAATGAGTGATGATGTTGCCGTACGGCACCCACACAGTCATGTTAAGAAGAAGCCTAGATCCGAGAAACAAATTAAATGGGCAAGAGAACTAAGATCTTCAGAATTAAAAAAAGCTAAGAAAAAGAAATTAACTGATATGAATGAGTCACAGACTTTATCTGATATTGATTCAAATAATAATCCATCTAATTCTTCTAATAGTGGAAGAAATAATTACTTATATATTACAATTGGGTTAATCACAAGTATTATATTATCCGGTGTAATATATAAATCAAAATTCAAATCTGATGATAAAGATTCCGATAATAAACCTATTATACCAGAAAATAAGCCAAATAATAAAGTCATTGAAACTAAATCTAAATTATTATTAATGGATTAAAATAAGATGAAAAAAGAACAATATTTAAGAGAGTTATATTATAACCCAGAGAGTGAAGTATGAAGTATAAAATATAATGAATTAAAATCATGGCTACAAAATCAACCAACATATCAGATCCACAAGAAAATGGATAAAACTTATTTAACAAGAAAAGTAATGGTTTCATATATCGATCAACAATGGCAAGCAGATTCAATTGACATGAAGAACTTAGAGGAATACAACAAAGGATATTTCTGGATATTAAATGTTATAGATATATTCAGTAGATACGCATGGTCAATTCCAATCAAAAATAAAACTGGTATAGAAGTAACAAATGCTTTTAAATCTATATTTAAAGAAGCTATTCCAGATAAGATACAATTTGATTAAGGTAAGGAATTCTATAACAAACATTTTTAAAAACTACTATCTGATAACGATGTAGGTTATTTTTCAACACATTCAGATAAAAAAGCATTGAAAACTAGAATGTGGAAATATTTTACTGCTAATGAAACATATAAATATATCGATGTGTTAGATGATTTAGTGAAAGGTTATAATAATTCTAAACATAGTTCTATAAATATAAAACCTGTACAAGCTAGAAAAGAAGATAATTCAGAAATAGTTTGGAATAATTTATATGGTGCGTTTGTAACATATGATTTTGGAACCTAAATTTAATATAGGACAGCATGTAAGAATATCTAAATATAGAAAAACATTTTATAAAGGTTATACTCCTAATTTTACCGAAGAAATATTTAAGATTAAAAAGATAATATTGACTAAACCTTTTGTATATAAATAAGAAGATTTAAAAAATGAAGAAATATTAGGTTATTTCTATGAACAAGAATTATCATTTGTACTGAATCCAGATGAAATAGAATACACGATAGAAAAAGTATTAAAAACAAAAACTCTTAAAGGAAAAAAGTATTCTTTGGTGAAATATAAAGGGTACGATGATAAATTTAATGAATGGATTTTATCTAGTAAAATTAAAAGAATAAATGAATAAAGATTTATAAAGATTTATTTATATTTGAACCGCATAATATTACACTCGTACACTCGTACAGTTCGTACCAGTGTACAGTTCGTACCATTCGTACACTCGTACATCGATATGTAAATAGAAATTAATATTTTTCATTTTCATATTTTTCTTTAAGCTTATTATATTCTAACAATATATTTCTTTGCATTGTCATTGATTTAATTCCTAAATGATTCCCGAGCTTATATTTATTGAATTTTGCTCTTGAAAACATTTTTGGAATATAATTTTCGATTTCAGTTTTAGATGGATGTTTATTTAAAGATTCTCTTAAATCATCATATTTAAGTTCAAATAAGTTCATTGTATATGTTACATTTGGTTTAAAGTTATCTAACTTTTTCAATATGGTAACTATATCATTACTCGAGAAATAATCTATAAATATTTTTCTATACCACCGATAATCTAATATATTCATTTTATTAAATTTCGGGTTTGTAATTAATGGATTTTCTATTACATTATCTGTACCAATATGTTTAATGAGCATCTATGATTCAATTGTTTATCATATATTACATATTCTTTACATTTTTCACACCAAGATTTAAATACCTGTATTGCATGGGCTGAATCATTTCCACCTTTTGTTTTTAATTTATAATGTTTTGACCAATTAGTCTATACATTCATTACAGAAGGCACAATAATTTTGATCTTCTTTGCATTTATCTTTATATATATTGGCATATGTTTTTACTAATTGTAAAATATGTTCATCTTTTTTGATGTGCAATAGATAATCATTATAATTATCAAAATCTTCTTCACAATATGTGCATCTAATGATACCTTTTGGTAACATTTGATTTTTCTATTTCATAGTTAGAGGTAGATTCTGTTACATCTTCATTTTTTGTTTCAAAATTATCTTCTATTCTAGGTTCAACATTATTTTCTATTTTAGATTCAATATTATGTTCTTTTTTACTTATTCTATATTTTAATTGATTAAAGTGTTCTCCAAAATACTTACTATATTCATCATAAGGTATTATATGATATTTATCTGATATAATTTCACTTGGACTTCATATATTCCTCCTTCCATTTATTATAGAATTTTTTATTAAAAATAAAATCTTAATACAAAACACTATTTAATTGAGAATTTATGATATTTAATTGCGCGTCAGATATAATATAAATGTGTATTTTGAAATTTAAGTTTCCTTTTTTCTTTGTCATGAATAATTGTATTCCATCATTAGTGATCTGTAGTTTTTTCCCAGAACCATGTAATGAATTATCTTCAGTTGTTTTAAACTCTAACCATAATGCGTATTTATTACCGGTTTAATATTCAATTTGATTAATATTACAATCTTCAGATGATTTTACTTTTTCATTCATAAAATGTTTTCTAATTTCTGGCCATTGATCTATCATTCTCATTCCTTGACAGAATATTTTATTTGCTATGCCTTCGATAGTTATTTCTACTTTTGATATTGCAGGATTATAATAATTATCAACCTGTATTGCGCCATTAGAATATGTTGCAATGGTAAAAAATATTAATACACCTTTAATAGATCTTCTTGGGAAGTTAATACTCTCATTAATCATTTCATCACTTGCATTAATAATTACAGTTTTAAATTTATCAATATAATCATATAATAATGAAAATCCTTGATTGTATTTAGTTTGAATTGTGTTAGCAATATTTTCATATTGTGTCATATTCTAAACATATATTTGATCATTTATAATCCATATCTTTAACAACGCTAGATAATACAATTCCATTAACAGGAGCTGTTATTGTTAATGTTATTTCGAATATAATATCTTCTTGTATAGCATATTTATATAAAGGCGCATTATTATTTATCAATTCAAAGTCTATAATGGAATTTTATATTTGCTTTCATAAATCTTTTTAATCAAATTATCTGTGGCACGAGTTACTATTGCGTCATTAGCTCCTGATCTTAATTTATTATGGTTTTCTGATTGGATTCCTTGAAATATCATATTATTTCTATTTTCTTTAGTTAACCATAAATCTTTATAATGCACAAATAAATTATAATCATCTAATGAGAAAACTGTTTCCGGACCAATCTTTACAGTTAATTATTTTAGTCAAATATCTTCCAACATTATCAACAACATAACTATTATCATGGCCAGTTACTTTTATATTAGCTGACAAATGTATACTATTTGGAACATAAAAAGTAAAGTGTTAATCGAGGAATGCTAACATATAAAGTTTCATCAGGATTAATATTAGAAGGATTATGGGTAATTATATGATGAGATCTTTCTGCCTTAATGGCATTAGATATTCTAGAATTCTTAGAAGGATTTATGTAACTCCCACTCATTTATTTAACCAAAAAAAATTGATTATTTATTTTTAATCATATTCACTAAAAAAATAATTGCACTTACAACTGTAATTAAAAATAAAATAATATGTTCTGCAACAAAGTTAAGAATACTTCCAGCAGATTTCAATATAAAACCAACAATTGATGCAATAACTCCGGGTAAAGCTGCAGCAGATTTTTTAGATAGTTCCCATAGATATTTTGCAAATTTTTTTAAACCATCTTTCACTTTTTCTTGTATTGAATTATTATCATTTGGGGGTTTATCCGGTTTATTGGGTGTAGGTGTAGATTTTAATGAATTTGATATAGCTAAACCAATTGTTGTAAATAACATAGTTACAGCTGTTAGAATTGAAAGAATTGTTATACCTTCTAGTTTGAATAATAATCTTATTCTATCTTTTAATGATATTTCAGAATCTGGTTTTATCAACAAATCTTAAAAAATAACTTTTAATTTTTCAATATGATTAAGATCATATGATTTCAATAATATATCTCTTTCTTTTTCCTGTAATTCTTTGTTATATTTTAAATCATCAATTTCTTTATCTAAAGCTAACTTTCTGAATTCATATTCAACTTCATCAATTACTTGAAGATCTCTATTTAATTCTAATTGTTTAAATTCTTCATTTGCATCAGTTAATTCTTTTTCTTTCATGGTTATTTTAGAAAATATCATTTTGATATTAGCAATTTCACCAGCTGATTCTTGCATACCTTTAATTTCTCTACGTGCTTGTTCAGGAAATATTTTTAATTGTTCTTCATTTAAATCAAGTAATCCTTTTTTTAATAAATGTTGCATTTGATTTGTTCCAGTTTCAGTACCGGGTGCATCTAAAACACTATTCATCTATTCTTCAAATGAATGAACTGTATCTAACATGCTATCAAAATGTTTTGCTAATTGTTATTGACTTGAATCATCATCAATTTGTTGAATATCTCTTCTCGAAGTTTCTGGTGTTGAAGATCTTAATTTATCTAATCGATCTCCATACTCTTCCATCTCTGGGTTTATAAGTAGGATTTAAGGTACTCATCTATAAGTAGGATTTAAATTTGGACTCTTCCATCTCTGGGTCAATATAAGTAGGGTTTAAATTTGGGCTCTTCCATCTCTGGGTCAATATAAGTAGGATTTACATTTGGATTTTTAAATGGTGAATATTTGTTAATATCAATAATCGGAATTGGTTCTTCTTAATTTACTCTATCGAGTGCATTCCATATAATTCTGAGAAATTCTGAACCACCTTTTGAACGTTCAATTGTAGATCTTGCTAACATTTTAGGTTGGTACAGATCTTCTTGTCCCATTTTAGATAATTGAATTGATACAGTTTTGTCATTTAATTCAACATTATAGTACCATGAATCATTTTTAAATTCTAAACTAAAATCATTTTTGAATTAAAAATGGATCATCTTCTCTAATTTGTTCTGAAATATCTTCTGGTTCAATGTTATCTGTTATATTTTTGGTAATAATTCTTCAATAACTGTATTTGTTACACTATGTTTTATGTATAATGTAACCGTCGATCTGTGAAGGTAAATCCGGTTCTCCGCCATCTGTAACCGGCTGGTTGTTGTATCGGCAGGCTGGCTGGGGAACTAGCATTTACACCAGCGGTACAGGATTCCATCCATCAGGAACAGCAAGGCAGTTAAACCTTATACGTACAATCTTTATTGCATCCCGGAATGAGAATGATTATCATAGCTTTACATAGTCTTTATATACAGAATCATGAGTATAATGTGAGAACTAGGTGTCAGACAAGTTGTAGACATCAGGACTCACAAACAAACACCTAGTGACATGTTTGAGAGACATTAATTAATTATCGATGAGCACTGACTATAGCTAATTATCGTGAAAACATGTTGAGTAATGTCACATGTTGATTACGACCTTAAAGCACATATTGACACTATAGTCATAAGTTATATTATATTAATATTATTATTATTATTATTATCATTAATATGTAGTAGAGCTATGAAATATTATGAACTGTTCGATATCACATTGTAGATCTATATGATTATGAAATATGCAAATTATATCAGGGTGACAATAATAATATTTTTTCAATTCAAGGTTTTCTGTTCTTTCTAATCTATTAATTAAATCTTTTTTTTCTGGTCTACTTTTAATTATTATCTCATCGTGGGTTCTTAGATTATCTATTAATTTTTTACTTGTTTCAGTATCATCTTTAAATTGATCATAATCATATAATATAGGCCCACTAGAATCATCTTCACCTAAATTAGTATTATATGCTGTTTCATTATCATTATCAATATAAGTTTCATTAAAATCAGCTTGTGGTTCATCACTTATACCGGGGGTGTCACCAAAAGTATGCATTGGACTATCTTCTTCCAATTATATGATAAAAAAATTAAAATTTAAAATATAATATTCCTCCTATTACAATTCCTACAAAAGTTATAGCTAATTTAGTATTTTCATGTGATTTATTATCAATATTAGTTTTAATTATATCATGTTGAATAATATCAGTTTTTATATTTTCTGTAGTATTGTAATCTTTCATTTTAGAATCATTTTTTAATTTGATATTTTTAGTTTTAGTTTCTGTTGATTGAATATATGTTTTTTAATTTTTTCACCTTCCATTAATTTAGGAGCGGTAATAATCTTTATATTTATATCATTTAATCCAAATGAATTACTTATTGTTGCAGTCTTAATTAGATTATTACAACCAATTATATTTCCCATTTTTAATATTAAATAGTCAGAAATAATTAATGAATTAGGGCCTATACAATAATCTTACATGAGATTTATCTAGATAATTTTTGTACCTAACTATGTTTTCTGGAATTGATCTATTTTTATCATTATGAATGGAATCTTCAAATGAAACTTTAAATTGTTTTTGTGTATCAAATGATGTATCTAAATTTCCAATTATTGGGGATCTTGTTTCAACTTGCGCACCTAGAATACATATTAAATAAGTTCTAATTGATTGATTTATTCTTTGTATACCCGATTTAGTAAAACCTTCCCTATTATCTAAAATGAAATAAACCCAACCATTATTGTTTTCTTGTTTTAAATGATCATAGAATTTCGGTAATTGATTGAAATTTAATGTTTCTAAATCCTTCGTTTCTATTTTACCATAATTACTATTTTATCAGTAATTACATCATTAAGTTTAATTCTCATTTCTTTACCATGTTTAAAATCAAACCCAAAACATGTACTCGGTCCAACAGTTATATACATTCATATAGTGAAAAAAATTACTCTTTTCATAAATTACAGGAAAGTTATTCAAATCAATTAAATATCCATTATGATTTCTAATTTCTAATCTAAAATAATTAGATTGAGGAATGCATGGTTTGAAATCGCACTCGGCTAAATTATACTTTATTTGAGTTCCAAATTCTTTAACATTCTTCAATGGTAAAATATTCAAAAAACCAGAATCACAAATTGTATCTTTAGTTGCTTCAAATGTCTTTGTAGGGTCAATTAAATTGCAATAAATATAAAAGTGTGTAAAGGGTATTAAGTTTGGTGTAGCATCAGCATTACGTATCCTTACATCTGGGTTTATTCCTAAAATTTTAGCTAAAGGTTTTTAACTAGAAATTGATGCTGATCTTCATTTCCTAATTTTATTCTTACTTTATCAGAGCTATCACTTTTTATAAGTCTTAATCCAAATCCAGCAGATGCACCCATCTTTGAGCGTGCTCTTTTATTAATTTCTTGAGCTAATGTTTCTAAATTATATAATCCAGGTTTAAGATAATGATGAAACTATCTATTTTTATTTCTATCATGAATTAAAAAGACTCTATGTTCAATAGATTTATCCGATACATTATAATATTCTTAAATTCCCTATCTAATTGTACTAGTAAATTATGAGATTTATAATTTGTGAGTCTTCTAGAATCAACAAATATTCTATATTCTTTTAATTCTACCATTTATTTTACATATTTCAATTCGAAATCTATTTCATGGTGCCCATTTTCATTCTTACCCTTATATATGAAATAGAAATCACCAGAGCACAATTCTTCAAAATCTCCGCTAGATAATCTATGAAATCTATCTGGTAAATATGTTCTGAATTTATATTTTTTTCCTTTCAATCCTTATTATCAATATTCTAAGTGAATAACTAATTTATCTCCATATTTGTTAGTAACTGTATCAATATTAGTAATTAAATATTTCTTATGAATTGTTAATTCTGTTAACTTCTTAAATTTATAATCTACAGATTTGACATTTGTGATATCTTTTAATCTATCTAGAAATGATTTGTTGTCCTTACAATAAACGATCAAATCATCAGAAATATTCACTTTTAACTCACGGCTCAGATTAGTCTGCGCATACCGCTAAAAAAATGTTCATGACTTAACATCTAGCCTTTCGACGGACACGGCCGTCTTGATCACAACAGGGACGACGTCATCATTCGGCATCATCGGGGAATCCCTACGTAACTTCACTACGAACGTCATGTTTTAGTCACACTTACTCTGTACTATGTGAGATTAACATTATCAAACCATCGACTCAAAAACAAACTGTTCACTCCTCTATCCTAGAGTCCGTGATTTAACGGGGATAAACACTGTGGCATATTCCTGGCAGATGATCCAGTTAGTTGAAGTTAGTAAGGATGACAATTATTCGATCTTGCAAAGCGGAACATTTTTCGTGAGGCATTTTATCGTATGATTATCATCGCTATCAACTTTGCATTGTTGATGTATATATTGCCACTATTGCGCTTGCATTTACTGCTTATTTATCTTTCTTTTATTCCTTTTTTTGTTTACCTTTGGTTTGTTTGTTGAACGAGGTCTTTTCGGCGGGGGGCAGGTCTTACCGGCCAGCTTTTCTCGCCATATTTCTAGCATATTTTCAGGTTGTAACTCGTGCGTCGTGATGTAAGGCTTCACTTCGCACCAGTTTTTCAACGAAGGCGTAAAATGTATGCGTTCATCGCTGATTAGTTTAACACCATTTATTTTCATGCCTACGATACCCGTCCACCAGACATCTTCATTTTTCATTAGATCAGTTTTTAGAGCCGTTCCCCACATGTCGGGAATTATGTTCGCCGTAAAACCGTATCCGCTGCCGCAACAGTGATTCGGGAAAGTAGACAACGGCCACGATTCTCGGCCGACAAAAAATTTACTTGTCGGATCTCGATTGACTTTTGGGCGAAAAAAGACTTTACACACAAAATACGCGTTCTGATCTGCGTGCGCATCTAACGCAGACGTGAACTGTGCCGCGTCCAAATACATGTCATCGTCGCTTTTGATGACGTATTTCACGTGTCGGCAATAATCGTAAACCCATTTAATCATACCACCAGTTTTTATTGTCAGTCTGTCATACGTATCTTCAACACCCAGCTGTATAATATCGCCGTACGTGGTCATTTCGGCGAACAGAAACCAATCCCAGAGATGATCGGTCGCATCCGGCAATCCGACCAAGAAAGCAAATCGAATATCGCTGGTTGGCTTGGCCCAAGTTGCGCGAATCACCCGACGCTGTCGGTAGTTATGTACGCGTGTTATGATGAAAACAATAGTTTTGGGATTTCCCCAGCATATTGTGGTATTGTTGATAACGAATGCGATATCTCGTAAATTCCCAGTCAAAGGAGTTGGCAGTGGTATCTCAGTGGCAGTGGCGATTTCGGGTGACGACTCGTCATCTCTATCCATGTTTTGCACCTCGGGTGGTAGTGGCTCGATTTTGCCGTGTAGGAGGATGAATAGTAGTAGAACCTGACATAATGCGGCTAGAAATATCCATATGTATCTGAAAATAGATTAAAAGTTTTCAGGCTATGGAAGAAAATAGTTTGAGCAGGTTGATGCGGTTTGATATCACCATCTGTCCGGTATGGTGGCCGATTCGGGCCACACTGAAAAATAGAAATAAAATGACGCACGAACTCCATGAACTTTTTTAAAATTTCGCATCTATCGTTTTAACGACACGTTAAAACCAGCCTTTAGTTTTGACGTGGTGTTAAAACCAGAAGGTTTTAACGCGGTTTTTTGTTCGTTTTTAACGCTACGCCGAGGTTTCGTTGGGATTTATCCTCCGAAAACGACAAGACGAATCCCCATGCAGAGTTTTGGTTCCACCGTAACTTGCGCATATAGCAGAAGGTTCACGCATATAGCAGAAGCTGTATAACCAATGGCCAAGTGGACTAGTTCTGTTGGTATACTGATAAGCACGCTTGTTTTCTACGCGCACGAGACCCGGGTTCGATCCCCGGTGAGTGCACGTGATTTCACTGTCAATTCTCTAAATGATGTTATTGTAAAGCATGGTCTGGATCATATGATGTTTGCTGACGATAAACAATTATACATCGTTTGTAAAAAAGCCCAATTCTGTTTAATGTAAGATTGGATCCTGCATTGCTGATATACGCATTTGGATGAGGGATAATTTATTGTTTTTAAACGATCCTAAAACAGAGGCTATCCTTTTCTCATCGCGAAGTTTAGACCGAATTCTCAAAACAGTTTCAGTGAGATCCATGTCGGAAACTCCTTTATATCTCTATCAGATAATGTACGAAATCTGGATGTATTTTTTATACCTACATGACGATGGATAATTATGTTAACCACGTATGTAAAACTGCTTCGTTTGCTTTGTACAGAATTAGTAAAATCAGAAAGCTACTTGACCAAGCCCTGACAAAGAGACTGGTGCATTGCTTTATTACTTCTAGGCTCGACTATCGTAACAGTTTACTACTTGGGGTTACGAAATGTCAACTTGGTCGTCTTCAAACCATACAAAATGCTGCTGCTCGCCTTATTATGGTGGCTGATTCGGGACATATAAAGTTTTTTTTTTCGTCCTCCACGAAAACGCGCAAAAACAGATATTACCGTGCAATAACAAACTTTTAGCCCGCAAAAACGGATTATTTCGTTTTTGCGCGTTAAAAGTTTGTTTTTGCGCGGTCAGATTTGTTTTTGCGCGTTTTCGTGGAGGACGAAAAAAATTTTCACATGTCCCGACTCAGCCCCCATACCTTATTGTACAAAAAATAAATTTGATAGTATAACGCCAGTTCTTTTTGAATTGCACTGGCTACCTATACACAAATGTATTTAGTTCAAGGCAGTTTTTTTTGGTTTTCAAAGCATTAAATGGTCTTTCCCCTCTGTATATTAAAGAAATGATGTCTCTTCATAGACCTAGTCGATGTTTTAGATGTACAAATGAAGTTATTCTGTCTCATGTACTTTTTAATACAATTTTTTTACGGGGAAAGAGCTTTTGCTTCGGCTGCTCCAATTTCATGGAACTATCTGCCCTTTTATTTACGCAGCTGCACAGATATTGATGAATTTCAATCTGGTGTGAAAACCGACCTTTTTAAACAACATTTTATTGAAATGTAATATGATAATGTATAGTTTATGTAAAGCGCTCTAAAACGCAGTGGAGAGCGGTTTAGAAATATATGTTATTATTATTATTTAATGGATACACCCCAGGGAATACAGGGTATCAAAGTGTGGAACCAGATTTGAGACTCGTCATAGGCCTAGTGTTCCAATATCAAACCGGTTTTCATTCAAATGGTCTTCCCTGAGTACAAAGAAATTGCTAGACTGCGGAATAAATCATGTTGTCGAGTCATTGCTTTTAAGAATCTCACAATGCGCGCAAGTTCAGAGCGATGCAACAATAAAACTTGGTACGCGTCGTGGTACGATGTGAAAATGCTGTAGGTTAAAAAAATCACATGTATATGTAAAACATAAAGAGAAACCAGCACCACTGTGGCAAGAAAGATCTGAAAAGGTTATGTCAAAACGTCAAATCAATAAATTATTAGCTTAAGAAGGTTCATTTTTGTAGTTGTATATTACAGTGGGATTCTCCATATATCGTCACAAGAAGGACAAAGTATTTAAAAAATGGCTAACACGTAGGTAAAAGTGGAAAGGTGGAAAGCTAATCGTCAAAGTGCGGCTTGGCCATGCTCGTTCTGCATCGAATGGTCTAATTTCGAAGAATATCGATGGAATTTTCCTTTTTTGAAAAAAACAACATTTCTACGAATATAGAAAGTACCTTCGTGTTCGCCGAATTTCCAAGTTCCTTTTTTCCGTAAATAGGGACACCTTACCCTTCATATTTGTCTTCAAGCCAGCCGCGAATTCACAATGTTAGGAACGAACTTAACGCGTTTTGTAATTACGGCAAAAAGAACGTTTCAAAAAATCCCGTTTGAAATTAAGCAAATCAGACTACTTCTGAAATTTACATTCAAACGCAAACTTTTAGAGATAATGACCGGCCGCAATTTGCAAACAGATGAAAAAAGATCGTAAACCCGAATGTCTTTCGGTACCCACATTGACGGCAAAAATATCAACAACTGTTGTTTATTCTTTCAAAATTCTTTTAACCATTTTATTGTAGAAATTTTCATTTTTTGGTTGAATTTGTATCGGGATTTATCTCTTGTTATTCATCTTACACGGATATTGTGTATCTTCTCGTCTCATCAATTTCTGATGCCGTAAAAACGTTACAATAAGCCTTTTTACAGTTTCCATGCGCCATTTTTGGGTACCCGCATTGATTTTTTGTCCATATTTTTCCCCCCCGTTTAATTTTTTTTTATTTCGTTCATATCTCTGGATTGGATTAAGATAGAAACCGAGTAAAAATATCGATGAACTCGGCTGATAATTAGACTTTGTATGATATTACTCATTTATAAAGTTAATGCAACAATGCGCGCTGGTAAAATTATAAACATAGATATCGTCTTCCCGATGATTCAACTTTAATTATTGCTCATGCCATTCAAAAGTTCTTAATTCTTACAAATCTTAATCTCCATTTTTGAAGTTTTCAGGATCAATAGACATATATACTTTTTACAGTTTTCGATTATCTTTATTAGTTTTTAGGTTATAGCGAGTCAAACATCCAAAACACGTTTTCTTGTTGATAAACATCGATAACTATGTGTTATATTATAAGGGGTTTTGTGCGAGTCGACGTGCACTATGTCACAGATATTAGCTAATTATTTATAATCACAACATCAATTACAGTAACAATTATAATGATAATTAAAATTATGATTACAGTTATGAATCTTGGAGTTTATTTTGCAAAATTAGATATATTTCATAATTCTATCGGAGCTAGACTGGCTGCTGGTGAATTCAATTCAATTTTTCGCACGCGACCCAGAGGTTGTGTACATTTTGTAATCTGCAGCAGATTGAGCATGCGCCTGCCCAGTGTTTCATATTCTAAGAACAATTAGGCTTCTGCACATCGACTCAGATAACCCCGTTGGATTTATTCTCTACTGACAACCCCGCGTCTCTTAGCCAGCTAGCAAACTTCATCATCCAAGCAAACCACCTCAAGGAATTTGAACGCAATCAACAGTACATTTGAATACAAAAACTCTGTTGTGCTTCGTAGGCCAAATCTTGGCCGGTCGTCGTTTAAGTCGTTTTCTTCTATGTATGTGGGTTACGTATGACATGTAAATGAAGCGAGTTGAACAATAAAATCGATAAATTATCAACCTATATAGTTTCGTTTTGCGTTTTTCTACGATCGAGTTCGAGTTCATATGAAAATAATGATTGTGTCCAAATCTGTAAGTTGAGCTTGTGTGCTGCGTTCGAAAAAAGGACCATACGAGACCTTTAACAAACGCTCGACTTGGAAACTGTTATCTTTTCATTATCTAAGCAATTCAGGTATACGTACGTCTGATTTGGCAGGTACGAAAAAAATCCGATTTGGAGAGAATATTAGTAATTGGTAAATCAGGGTTTCAGACCAGAGTACGAGAGTACGACACACACTCATCACCACCAGTTATTTTTTTCCCTAATAAATGGGAGACAGTGAGTACCAGACAGAAAACAATAATGTTAATAAAAATCAATATTATTGCCCATATTGTAAAAAGTACATCGATAAAATAATAAATCTCATGAACATGTAAAAACTGCAAATCATATAAAAAATGTAATAGATTTTGAAACTCCAGAAAATTCCAATGAAAGAAAAGAACGATTAGAAAATATGAATGTGGGTATAATAAAATGTGAAGTTTGTAATGAATTTATAGCAAAAAAGGAATTATAAAATACATCTCGAATTGCAAAAACACAAACAAAATTTAAGTAATAATGTTTTAGGAACAGATTATTTTGATGATAAACCTCAACAAGTAAAAAAACCAGTTCCAAACACTAAATTTATTTCATATAAACCTTACATGGAAAATGTTAGAAATTATATTGATTCACTAGAAATAAAAGATACAATTGAAATCTTAGAAACATTACGCGATAAAATTGGACCTGCAGCTATTGTATTTTGATTTTTTAAAGGTACAACAATATAAGCTTATAGTAAATTTTTTGAAATCATGGAAAAAATAATGGACTTTATTACCGATGTTGAATATCCAAAAATTACTATTTCTGGGAAAGTGAGTTTTAAGAAATCAGAAAAAAAATGGATTATAATATTCAAACACACTCTGAAGAAATAATTTCAAAAACACAAATAAAAGAGAAATTAGAAAAAATATTTAATGAATTTAAACGTCATATTGAGGAAAGATATTTTGAGGGTTCTGGTTTAACATTGAATGAAATTATATTTTTAGATTTGAATATCTATAATACAAAAACGAATAAAGCATCAAAAAGTAAAACAATGTTTAAAAATGATTCAAACTTTAAAACAGAAAGGGATATTAAAGCAACAATTTATATCAAATTACCATCTACAACAAAAGCAGTAATAAATGTTCAAAATGAAGATAATAAATGTTTTCTACGGTCAACTATTAGTTGCTTACATCCAACAGAAGATATTACTCATAGATTTAGAATAACAAATTACCGGAAATATGAAACATTATATAAAGTTGATCAATATCCTGTAACTATAAAAATTGTTCCTGAAATAGAAAAAGTTAATAATTTAAAAATAAATGTATTCGAATTAATGCAATTACCAGAGACAAAAGGTGAAAATATTAAAGATTATACATTAGAAGCTTTATATTTAACAGAATATTATGATGATGAAAATGTTATAGATTTGTTATATTAAAAAAAAAGATGAAAATGGACATTATATGTGGTTAAAACAAATTGATTTATTCTTTAGAACAGAAAGTGATCATCATAATATAATTTATCTATGTAGAAAATGTTTATCTAAATTTATGACTGAGAATGCGTTACTAAAACAAAGAATTATGTGATAATAAAGATTTTTGTAAATTAATAATGCCAACAAGAAAAGATTGTAAGTTGAAATTTACTAATCATAAATTTAAAAATATTGTTCCTTTTGTAATTTATGGGGATTTTGAATCGTTGAATAAAGAATTAACTGATCAAGATAGAAAAGAAATATATAATAAAAAGCAATTTTTAAAATCAATGGATAAAGGAAATGAACTAAATGAAGATATAATTCGAGACCCACCAATTATAAATACAATTAAAAAAGTTCATCAAAGAGCTGCTGCTTATGGAATTTATATAAAATCAAATTATCCTGAATTATATGAAAGTCAATATATTTCTTTTAGAGGTGAAGATGTAGTTAATGAATTTTTTAATAACTTTATAGAATTAGAAAATGATTTTGCAAAATTATTAAACAAAAATAAAAGAATAGTTATGACAAAAGAAGATGAAATTGATTTTAATTATGCAACTCATTGTTGTTACTGTGAAAAACGTTTTAATTCATTTGATAAAAAAGTTAGAGATCATGATCATTTAAATTCAGAATATCGTGGAGCTGCTCATGAAGATTGCAATTTACAAGCTAAGAAAGTTAATTTCGTACCAATATTATTTCATAATTTATCAGGCTATGATACCCATCTATTTATAAAACAATTATCAGGAAGTTTGGGCGCAATTAATGAAGAAATAGAAGAATATAATGCTATGAATGAAGCAAAAGTAAGAAAATATGATTTCAAACTATTAGCTAAAACATCTGAAAATTATATTTCATTTCAATTTGGTTGCATTAGATTTTTAGATTCTTATAGATTTCTAGCAAGTTCGTTAGATAATTTCGCAAAAAGTTTAGTTGATAATAATTTTGTAATAACTCGACATTATTATCCAAATGAACAAGATTTTAAATTATTGAGATATAAAGGTGCAATTCCTTATTCATTTTATAGAACACATGATGATTTTTATGTAACAGAATTATTAAAACAACAATTTTATGATCAATTAAAAGAGGAGTATGTGAAAGATGAAGTTTTTAATAGAACATTTAATATTTGGAATCATTTTAGATAAAAAATCATGGTGAATTAGTAGATTTATATTTAAAATCAGATGTTATGATCTGTTCCTAAAACATTATTACTTAGATTTTGTTTGTGTTTTTGCGATTCGAGATGTCTTTTATAATTCCTTTTTGCTATAAATTCATTACAAACTTCACATTTTATTTCATCCACATTCATATTTTCTAATCGTTCTTTTCTTTCATTGGAATTTTCTGGGGTTTCAAAATCTATTAAATTTTTTATATGATTTGCAGTTTTTTCATGTTGAGATTTATCAGATTTATCGATGTATTTTTTACAATATGGGCAATAATATTGATTTTTATAAACATTATTGTTTTCTGTCTGGTACTCACTGTCTCCCATTCATTAGGGAAGAAAATAACTTGTGGTGATGAGTGTGTGTCGTACTCTCCTACTCTGGTCTGAAACCCTGATTTACCAATTACTAATATTCATTCAGAAAATGAATGGGATATTTCTTCCGCATCAATG
This sequence comes from Tubulanus polymorphus, assembly GCF_964204645.1. Lineage (NCBI taxonomy): Eukaryota > Metazoa > Nemertea > Palaeonemertea > Tubulaniformes > Tubulanidae > Tubulanus > Tubulanus polymorphus. The sequence goes on from NC_134032.1 coordinate 2,288,805, forward strand.
TTACGGCAAAATTTGCTTTTCATTTTCATACTTCGCAGAACGGAACGCATCAAAAATCGGAAAATGCTTTGTTTTAAAACGATTTTCTAGTTTTCTGCAAAATCTCGAGATCATAATTGAAAGAAAAAACTTCTTAAAGGCAAGTAATCCCTCAATTGAAGGCCAGTGCATATTGAATTAAATTGTCACAGTTGAAAAATACAAATGCACCTTGTCTTAGTAAAAAGTTCGAGTTTGCCGTGACCATCTAACTCGGGCCAAAACACGAAATTACTTTTCTACGGAAGCGTTCTAGGGACATCATTTAGGAATAACAAAATTGTATTTTTGGTTGAGCAACATAAAATCATTTACGATTAATAAATAGTTTTGCCGATTTATCTCGAGTTAATATTTTCGTCTTTAATTCAAAATTCGATTTCCCGTCGATATCCACCACCGTCTCGGGGAGATCATTTATGAAAAATGAAAATTAGACTTTATGTCGAGTTATTATCTTTTATGAATTAATGCATAAACACCATCTGAAAATAGAAATTGCTACATTTCTAACGATTCATAAGTTTATATTTTGTGCCAAAAGAGTGATAAACGACAATTAATCGCGCTAAAGGTTTTAGTTAAGAAAATCTTAAAATCTGTCCAACAAAACAGGACATGTGGAACTGTTTCAAAATGGCACCTGGTGTCTGGAAACCTTCCTATTAGGTGAGTTCTACCATAGTATTCTAATTCGTTTGTTGCCTATATGAGTTTTCGCCATTAAAAAAAACTACAATCTAAGAAAAAGTAATTTCTATGAATATATCGAGTTTGCCGAATTTCCAAGTGCCTTTTCCGAAGATTCACCCGTTCATACTGCAGTTCCATTCTAGGCATTCTAGCACTCCAGTTCTAGGGGCGGATCCAGGATAATTGGAAGTCCGCGGTCAAGAAGAAAATAAAAGGCATTTCTAGGATAAAGCAGCAATATCAAAAGCCACTAGCGGGGACCAACTCTCAGTCTTGATATGTTCTCGAAGAAAAAAATCATTAAAGCTTCTAATTCCGTGAGGATGGGCGCGAATTTCGCAGCTTTTAAATGTATTCTGCTCCCATATATTCCAAATTTGTAATACGAACCTTGGTGTGTTCCGAGAGATTCTTAGAAAGATCATCATCGTTAGATCCAAATGAGCTCAACTAGACACCCGCGTTGACTTGTTTTTCAATTGAGGGCATGTTCAAAACTAGATTCAAGTGAGAAGTAAAAATAAGAGATACTAGTGGTGCCATCTGGAGGTTTGTATGTCCGGTGTATGAATCATTCGATTCAACTTGTTTATGGGGCCAGCGGATAAAAGGCCCTGCGAATGCATTTATAATTAATGAGTTTAGATGAAATGTAGGTCGTTGCAAAAAAAAACGGTTTTGTGTAGTAAGCTATATAGCTTATGTGACTATCCTTTTGTCGGTTTGTTGGCCGGATAGAAATTTGCCGGCACTTGTTGTTCAAAAAGAAAAGAAACACGTTCGAATAGGTTACGTGTAGAAGATCATCTACTGAAATAGGGCTCAAATCAGAATTTCTAAATGCTGCATTTCTTTTTGAAAAAAAATGGTATTATGAATGGATCGTACAAAGAGAAAGTCAAGATAAATGTATCGACAACGTATCAACTCTTTGATATTAGATTATAGTAGAGTAAATGGCCCCGTAACTTTCTAATCCCTACCAACCAATTTCATAATGTCGTACCTCTATCTACCGTTTAGATTTGTGTAATTCCTACGGTATCCCTTCTAAGTTTTTATGTATTTCCGACGCATAGCTCCTGCTAATGATGGTGGTTAGCGGTAAAAATCCTGTGGGTAACCCCCCCCCCCCCGGTAAAAATCCCCATGGTAAACCCCTCTAGGTAAAATTTCCCCGGGTAAAAATCCCTAGGTAAAATCCCACGGCAAAAATCCCCATGGTAAATTCCCTAATCTGCCTTATTAAACTGTTTTGAGGCGTACTCGATTGGGTGTTCCTTCCCATCCTCACCGACTTGACTTAATACCATACCACATGCGAAATTACTTGCATCAGTTTGTAGAATAAATGGTTTGTCAAAGTCTGGGAACTTGAGAATGGGCAGAGTTTGAAGAGCAGCCATTGAAAAATTTTAAGCTTTTCAAAAGCCGTTTGACACTCTTTTGACCACACAAATTTAATATCTTTCTGCAAAAGTGTATATAAGATTTCAATATGCTTTTCTCCAAAATGAGGTTGTAATACATTATAATAGAATTCATACATTAATAGTTTTGATATTTCTAAAACTGAAGCACCAACATAGATTGGTTTATTAAATTTTATAGAAGTTCTTCTCATTTTAACTGCAGCTAAATTTTCATAAAGATATTCTTTTCCCAATAAATTTAGGATATGTTTGTAAATGTCTAATTCTTTTATCATTACTAGCTAACTCAATATCATTCTATTTCTTATTTTTTCACAAGTCTTACCATAGAATGCATTATTCATTAACTTGAAGAAATCTTTCTCGAAATCAGTTTTAGCTTTAGTTCTCTGTTTGGTGTTAAAATCTATATATTTTTCTAACCATTTAGATTGACTGAATGAAATATATCTATGTACTTTTTTTTAGAATCATTCCTTGTTTTAGATAAAACTTCAACATTCTATAATGTACTACATAATTATATTTATCTTCCTGAGTTACCATTAACTTTTCTGTATGAATATGATTTTCAGGTTTAGTTCTTTTTTGATAATTTGATAATTCTTCATGTGTTACAGTTTTATGTTCGGGACAGTATGCTAGATTTCTAGATTTAAATTTAATGTTTTCAGGATATTCTAAATCTACAACAAAGAAGTAACCAGTGTCTGAATCATCTGCAATATCTAGAATTATTTTCTTCCAATCAAATTTATCATTATTTTCATGTTGTAAATCTTCACTAATTTCAAATACTCCATAAGGTTGTGGTTCTATCATTGCCCAACCATATAGAGTATTTGCATCTATATATAATAACTTATAACCAGGGTTATCATTTACATTGAAAAACCTATCACCTAATCCACCTGAAACTCCTCCTCTTGTAGATTTTTCAAATAATAATAATTGATCTATATTTGTTAACAAATCCATTTTTATATCTGTAAATTTTAAACCACAATCCCAAGTTAATCCTGGTGATGAATAACAATGGCAAGGATCAATATTAGAACATTTTAGATTTACATCTCTAAACATTTCAAATATATCCGATAATAATAATACATCTGATTTTAAATATAAATCTACTAATTGTCCATGATTTTTCATTCCAAAATGATTCCAAATATTCAATGTTCTATTATAGACTTCATCTTTATGTTAACATATTCATTTTTTAATTCATCACAGAATTGTTCTTTTAATGATTCAGTTATATTGAAATCATTATGCGATTTATAAAATGAATATGGAATTGCGCCTTTATATCGGGTGTTACTAAAACTATGCACAACTAAAACGAAGACCGAAGACCTATGCACTCATTAGAAATCATAACTAGGGGCGCTATCTGTATTGATCCACAGCTAGATTTTCGTAGTATTTGAAAATGTTTCGTAGTATTTAGAAATGTTCTTAATGTTGTTTCCGTATGCGTGGGGGTTACGTTAAGGCCGTTAGACAGGAACGTACTAGTAGTAAGAATTACGAAAGTTCTTGTCTGATGCTTTCATCTACCAACGCAAACCATAAATCAGTCTATAAACAACAATTCTTTCTCGGTTCTTCTGCTGTGAGATCTGGCAAACATTCAGAAAATCTTTATATAAAACTTTTAAATAGTTGGAACCATATTTGGTCGGGTCGGAACAATGGAGTGTATTTATAATGAGGCTCGTGAAGGGATCACGCTGATACTTGATGATATTCCCGGCTACTTTCCGTAAAAGGAAAAACCGGAAGTTTAGGAAGATGTGGTTGTTTTGCTTATCCTGTATTAAAATAGAATCAGTTAAATTGTAGATAAAATGATTAGTATAAGTATTTCAAATAATTTAAGAATTGATGATCAATCACAATGTATACCGAATCGTAGTTAATTACAATAATTTAAAAAAGAAACAATGAATTTGTACTGTAATTGGAAAAGAAAACAAAGTTTTGAAAAGATATCTAATTTGAGTAATCTAGATGTTGTTTAAGAACAAATTGTTAATAATCGCTAATGTTTTAGAAAAATTAATTTGTGTTAAATGTTAAAACTAGCTGTCTGAAGTTTCTGTTGTCTGTATGCGCTCGTTGGTAATTCACAGACAATAGCTGCTTTCTCAACAACGACTTGCAAGTAGTGAGTAAATCACAACGCGTCATGACAGGAGGGTTGGAAGAAAAAGTTTATTTCAGCAAATCAGTTTCTAAAAAACCTTTAGATCAGCAAATCAGTAGGGCTAAATTTTTCCGTTACTAAAAACGGTCATGACAGTTGGGTAGCTGCTCCTTGCCAAAAAGCGGAAGACCCTGCGTGGGAGAATCGGAATTCTGAGAATGCCGGTTCTTTCTACAAAAGGGGGCCGCTATCGAGAGAGAGGAGATAATCTGTACCCTAGTAAGACGAGTGTCGACAGCAGGATAGGAGAAGCTTCGGAACGATAGGGATTCATATACAATAGGGATTAGGAAAATCATTCTTTGTTCAAGGTAAATAAAATATATTATCTTCAATATTATCATCCGGTATTTCAATTTATTCATTCGGATTTGTGCACGGACACGTTCTCTCGCCAGGGCCTTACTCAAGTATTTTATAGATAACGATTAAAGAGAGGATTGTGACCGGTGTATCAGTATATTCAACCACCTCTGTCGATGAGTATAGGCAATAGGGACCTACTCGATATAAACATACATAAGGAAACGTAAAATGTTCGTTTATTTTTCTCGGGTGCATAGGTCCTCGTTTTAGTAGTGCATAGCTTTAGTAACACCTACACACGCAAAACTAAAACTATGCATGACTAAAACGAAGACCTATGCACTTTGACAAAACTTACTTCAAACCTGGGATTATTCACGCAACCACTTCGGGGAAGCTCCAGCTACGACTATGCCGACAAATGTACGTATTTACGACGAATGAAACGGAGTTTTCATCTATAAATGTGCGATTTCTATTATATAAGATTTGCTGCGTTGTCGTTGCTAATACATGGACAACAATTGCATTTGGTCCTGATATACGGGAAAGAATATATAACCGATCTATGAATGAATTATCATGGAAATATGTTCCAAGGGTTATTGCGCCACGCTCCGTCACTGTTATAACCATCCCGGTCATAATTCAGTACGGTATGCCCTACCGTAATAAATCAAAAATAAAATACTACCTGGTACTCGAAAATTCCTAAATGCATCGTTCACATACTTTGGAAAATATTCAACTGAAATAATTTGAAAGTTTCCTCAATTTATGTTGATAACTGCTACTGCCTACCGGCAAATGTACTATATGCCTGACCATGAGCAAAAATGTCTTTCTAGAATACAGCAAATCGAATATGATATAAATCGCACATTACAGTCATGACCGTTACGTTGCTGCTCCTTACCAAAAGTCGAGTGGGAGAGTCGGTATTTTAAGAATGCCGATTCTTTCTATAAAAGGGACCCGCATCTTGAGAGAGCAGCCACTCGGTAGACACTCAAAAGACACTCGATAGGGATTCGATAGTTACTTGTTAAAAGCTTGTTTGGGACTTGATTCAGGACGGGTTACCAACAGGAGAGTGCAATAGGAATTTAGAGCTAGGATTTGGATTGTGTTAAACTGGAGAGCTGTGTTTCAAAACATTAAGGTAAATAAATTCATCTTGTATTGTTATATCCATTCAAAATTTCCGGTATTCTAGTTTTACTTGGGTTTGTGCGCGGACACGTTCTCTCGCCAGGGACCGATTATTGCTTATATTATTATACGACTAAGGAGAGGATTTTGACCGGCGTATCAATAGGTAAAAAATAATGTATAATAATAATAATATTTATTTCGCCATGTACATATGCAGTATAAATGATATATAGATTATAAACAATTTACATACATACGAGGCTGGATGCTTGGAAAGCCTTAGTATTAGGAATTAGGAACTTTTCTCGATAAAATATAACAAAGTTGTTAATGATACAAACATCCACTATTTACAATATATTAACTATTATAGGGATCTATAAACATCTAATCCTATTTTGATGAATTTATTTAACTGATTTGTAGGATGTTTTGAGATATGTATGCGTTAACCAGCTAGTGCTGCCGTCTACAGTCAATTAAACTCACTGAATGATCCACCGCTTGAGAACACTCATAAAAATACACTGCAAGTCACAACTTCACAGTAAGATTTACAGACACTAGAAAGAGACTAGAAACAAAGTGAGAAAACTGAACTACAGAATATGAAATGATCCACCTTATGACTACATGAAATTGGAACTACTGTCAATCCTGGAACAACCTAGACCAGATAATCCTTAGAAACATAAACCAATCCTTATTAACGGAACACTAATATTCGTATGCTATGTTCTTCTGAAGCTTATTTCACATAAGTTATAGTACAAAAATATACGAAATATCAGAAATAGCGGATATATGTAAATCCATCAAATGTATCATCGTTATTTAACAACACTAAATGTCCATCATAATTTTTGTATACATTTCATCTATATTCTATATTCCTTTAATGTTTAAATGTTTACGCGTAATATGCTCTTTGTTTCTTGAGACAGTGTGTCTGTGTCTAATGCGTTAATTGTTGTTTGTCTCACTGTCATGTCACTATTCGTCACCTTTGTTTTTGTATCATTTTCCATGTCTCCACCTGTCTCGTATCTCAATGTATATAAATAAGTTTGTGTGTAAAAATAAATCAGTCCCAGTTTTGGTATTCCAAGCTGTTAGTTAAGTATCACTCTCTTCGCTCTGTTCCGGATTTCCGACGTCGACCATTCTTCGAGAATAGGACAGAAAATAGCTATGTTAAAGTTAACCCTGAAAGTGCTGTTAGGATCTGATGAAATATTGCAGATCGAAAATTTCTCCAGAATTGTAAATTTGGATTCTGGGGCTCAATATCATAGAATGAATCTACACCTCGGAATTCTACTCTGAAAACCGGTTATTCGTGTTTCCCGCTGATAACTGCTGTAAGATGAGTCCATCCATCTAAATGTCTCCGGTTATCCCAAACACTGGTTAATGGCCCGATCCGTTTCTGTCCAATTTACCGCGAAAACTTGCTTATTCTTCCACCTGAAAACAGGAATAATATGAGTTAGTAATAAATCTAACCGGCGATTTTATATCATTCACTCCGTAGGTGTTTAACGCTCAAGACCCGGTACCTATCCCGGTACGTGTGGTTAATCTGATTATCATCGGTCTGGATTTCATAACCCCCCCCCCTTTATTTTGCGCCGAGCCAATGAGCAACATCGGTTTCTACTGACCGGTCGTCAAATTTGCTTTGGGGAACTTTCATAATGCCTCGGCTTTAACCGCACATGTTTCACCATCCGATCCCGACAGACCAGTTTCTATTTCTTAGTTTTTACACACCCCTCCGAGTCTAATTTACTGTAATTTGTATTCTGCTTATGTAAACTATAACCTCGTCTACACTAGCTGATTGAACCCGGGTTTCAACCAAAAACCCCCGGTGAGTAGCGTCTACACTAGCTCATTGAACACGGGTTTCAACCAAAAAACCGCGGTGAGTTGCGTCTACACAGCTCATTGAACCCGGGTTTCAACCAAAAACCCGCGGTGAGTAGCGTCTACACTAGCTCATTGAACCCGGGTTTCAACCAAAAACCCCCGGTGAGTAGCGTCTACACTAGCTGATTGAACCCGGGTTTCAACCAAAAACCCCCGGTGAGTAGCGTCTACACTAGCTGATTGAACCCGGGTTTCAACCAAAAACCCGCGGTGAGTAGCGACTACACTAGCTCATTGAACCCGGGTTTCAACCAAAAACCCCCGGTGAGTAGCGTCTACACTAGCTCATTGAACCCGGGTTTCAACCAAAAACCCCCGGTGAGTAGCGTCTACACTAGCTCATTGAACCCGCGTTTCAACCAAAAACCCGCGGTGAGTAGCGTCTACACTAGCTCATTGAACCCGGGTTTCAACCAAAAACCCCCGGTGAGTAGCGTCTACACTAGCTCATTGAACCCGCGTTTCAACCAAAAACCCGCGGTGAGTAGCGTCTACACTAGCTCATTGAACCCGGGTTTCAACCAAAAACCCCCGGTGAGTAGCGTCTACACTAGCTCATTGAACCCGGGTTTCAACCAAAAACCCGCGGTGAGTAGCGACTACACTAGCTCATTGAACCCGGGTTTCAACCAAAAACCCCCGGTGAGTAGCGTCTACACTAGCTCATTGAACCCGGGTTTCAACCAAAAAACCCCGGTGAGTAGCGTCTACACTAGCTCATTGAACCCGGGTTTCAACCAAAAACCCGCGGTGAGTAGCGTCTACACTAGCTCATTGAACCCGCGTTTCAACCAAAAACCCGCGGTGAGTAGCGTCTACACTAGCTCATTGAACCCGGGTTTCAACCAAAACCCGTGGTGAGTAGCGTCTACTCTTAATGCAGTTTAGGTAAGTAAGAATCCATATCTGTAGTGCAAGTTCTAGGTTAACTGCGGCGCCGAGCGCTGCATTGAACGCGGGTTTACTGTCTACACCAGCGAAAATGCGATGTTTTACGCGAACGCGGGTTCAATGCGGGCGTGTACTCTTCTGTTTCGAGAAGGGTTTCTAAAACCCGGGTTTAGTGGGGAAACTCCGCATTGAACGCGTGTTTGAACCTGTAATATTCTTACGTTGGAAAACTTGATTAGTTTTCAAACGTCAAATTCTCCGCGACGTTTTTCCGAATATTCGCCTTGGATAATCGGTGACTTTTAGTTACCTACTCGCATCAAAAATGACGTCATTCTGTGACTCAGCAAACAACACGCGCGATACATGCATCAGAAATTATATTATCCTAGTTTTAAAAATTTCTATTAGCAAATATATCTAGTTTAGTAATAACAAAATATCTACGTGCAAATTAGTAATTAGAATTAATTAAAAAAAAATGACAAAAATATCATCGACTTTTCTAAGGTACCATGCCGGTTTGAGTTTGGAAATAAAACGGTAACAAACTCTCAGAATTTGCTGGATTGAGTTCGGCTACTAGAGTAGGGTCTAACTGGCTACGCGTGGTTACACCATCATCTTGTTTTAAATATAGGCGATTGTCGCCGCATTAAACATCCCGGACGTAGCGTTTTTAAGAAGTTCTTTAAATGCGCTCTTATATCATATGAGGGTTTGTAATGTTGAGTTATAAATATAATCTGAATTCGGGTTTACATAAGTTTTTTTTCAAGCGACGCCGGTTTGTGAGTTCATAACTGATACAGTAGGCCTATATCGAAAGGGTGAAATTTTCTGGAAAACTTTTGAGTCTTTCCAGAAATTTCCAGGAACTGTTTAGCATGAGATTGCTGTTGTATTATCTGGTTTGTATTATTTGACTCGGGTCTGATCCGTGCCAATTTGACCCGAGCCTGATCCGTGCCAATTTGGCCCGGGCCAAATCGTCTCCGTGTGATCGCGACTTATGTCAACTATCGACTGGTTAACTCTTAGCCAATCTATCAGCATCTGCAGCTCCTGATATAGTTATGGTTATGTGTAGAAATCTATAGTTTATTTGATTGCTATAACAGTTGAAAGTTAATTATGGTTTTGCAGAGAAAGAAAAAGAATTATAAAAAAGACGAATTTTCGATTTCAAAATTGAAAGTGTGTTTAAGCAAAAACGTTCTTTAGTTTAATCGGAATGATTAGAATAAATCGCAACGCAGCAAAATTAAGATAATATTTCCGAGGGTTTTTTGAACGCTCTTCAGAGACAATGATCTCTTGTATTATTCCCGAAATAGTGACAATATACAAGGAAGGCGCAGCTAGTGTGAAATGTGACGAGATGACGATTCTAATAGATGCGGGTGTTTTATTATACAGCCGTCATTTATGGGCGCTTCAGACCGCAAAGTATCACGTGATAATTATTCGCACATTCATTGGCTAGTCGATGACTCGCTTGTCGACGGGCGTTTCCAGCTGCAGCTAGCACACGACAGCAATTTCCCAATATCAGTCGCGGATTCAGAGCCATTCGGTGACTACAGCACAGTGAAAAAAGGGCACCAACTTTGAAAAGGGCCAGTATTAATGCCCAGCGAGCGGGTTTGAGTTTGAGTGCCATTTATTGGTATCATGCCACTAAATTTGCCTTAACATTCAATTTGCTTGTGCCTTTTTAGATTTTTTGGCGAAATTTCCCCTTTTTCGATTAGATTTATAGAGCAACAATAAGTCTCTTTTATAATAGTGCCTTTTTGGGTAAAGGAAAATGCCTTAGATTGCCTTTTATGATTTTGGTCAATTTATTTCCATTCACATTTTGCTTTAGTCCTAGTACAGAAAGGTAATTATTTTTTTATGGCGGACAGATTGTGTTCCTTTTTATTTACTTTTTTCCCGAAACAAACATTTTTCGAGGGCTTTTGAAAACTGCGACTACCGCACGTGCTGCATGTGCGATAGTCCGGATCCGCGCCTGAATATCAAACATGTTTGATATTGGGGCGCGATGCGGAGTAAATCCTCTCGACGACGAGCGATTTCTGTCGCCGGTTGTCGAGCGGTTGCGTGCGCCGGGCTTTAGGTTATTTCGAAAATAGTGACCATTTACGAGGAAGGCAAGATGATAAATAGATTCTGGTAGATATCCAGCCATCATTCCTTTATCATAGAGTATTTCAATTCAGATTATGAAGGTCCAGGATTTATTTTATACACTTAATGTAACTAATAACAAAGATAGAATGGATGATAGTAGAAATATGATTAGAAAATAACCGCGTCTAATTAATGAACTAATGAAAGCCAATAAGTATTAAATGGAAACTCCTGTTGATTTAGGGGAAAATAAGTCGACTGTTTGGACCTCGCAGATTGATTCTCGACCTGAGGGAAATTGGTAATAACGCGAATTAATTCGAAAGGGTTTTAGAAAATGCAAATATATCTGTGAAGCATTTTGAAACCACGCAACTCGAGCAGGAATCGAAATCGATTATAATACGAAATATAAAAAATACATAAAAATCTCAAATCTCAAAATCAATTTATCATTCATTTTTTGGCAATATCGACTGTGATATAAGGAAGCTATGTTCAATTATCCGCCCACCTTCAAGCCCCTATCCCTCTAGATATTTCAATCAGAGACGATTATGTGTTTTCAAAAGTTTATTATTAGAGTGCGTCAATAGAGGAGAGAGAGATAATGATCCCGGGTCATTCACAAGATAACGTCTCGTACAAGGAAGTGAAATTATTTGTCAAAAAACGATGGTTTCCTATGCTATAATACAACGCAGTTTTCTCATTTAAATAAAAAGATTGCAATCTCGATCGCAAATCGTCTGAAGGTTTACCCTAACCTCCCCTAGCCCTGGAGGACCCCTAAACCTAACCCTCTGGGCCCTTTTCTCACCCCTATTTTCAAACCCTTATTGATGTGCAGTCGTGGCCGTGGCCATGTTTCAGAAGGTACCAGTATAATACCACGGAATATAAATGTTCTAAACTCGAAAGGGGGACGCCTTTGAATTTCTGATATTTTTCGAGCCTCAGGACCTTTGGTCCTCTAGTTTTTCAACAGTTGAGCAATGGATGATTATAAAATGCCCCCCTCCCGATATACCGCCCACATTTTATCGGTGTAGAGAGTATGGCGGTATTTTACTATGTATTTGTATTGGGAATACCTGGCGGTAGGCGGGGGTGGCTGTAAATGGGAGGGCAGTATATCGGCGGTTGACTGTACTCTCGATTGACCACTGATAATGAATTTTATTGAAAGTATTATATATGTATACACGTATGATTAACCACCCTAAAAATGGTCAAAAAATGGTCAAAAAATGGTCTATACCTACTAGTCAAATATCTTCACTCAGTAATTTAGATTGCGTGTGATTAATTATCTTTGTATCATAATTATCCTGTCACTCAGTAATTTGAAATTGTTTGTAATTAGCCTCGTCTTATTCTGTATAAATACCAGTATGATATGTAAATCTAATCACTTGCGCTATGCCTGACGAGGGGATAACGTAACAATAAATATATATTACTCATTACAAAATGAGATTTGTTCTGTTTTTGCTTCTATGGACTTTGAACCTAAAAATGGTTACAAGCCTAACAGATTAGAGAAGAGCAAACTGGAGGGGGTGCTAAAGTACAATACTGAATATAGGTAAGTTAGATATAGGCCTTTTAAATAGAACATTGATAAGATTGTTGCAGTTTAACTTTTTTTTAAGGTAGAAATTTTTCCCACTGTGCAAAAAGTGGCATTTTTACATTGGCATTGTTTTCCTACGTTGCAAAATTCGGTGGTATTTTCACCGGTGGCATTTCTTCCGGTGGAATAATTTCCGTATATTCATACAATAGAGGGTATGAAATTATTTTTTTTGACCACTCGCATGTATTTTCTAAAGAAAATGGATAAATCATTTATTATTGGATAATAGATTCTTGTCTGTTATGTTTCATGTGGTGGCTTTTCGATACATGCCTTTGTGTATTATCATCTGCATATCATTATCTACAGATTCCCAAAATTGACGACTCAAACAAAAGCCCTTCCGATCCTACAAACTATTTAAATTACGCTTTATCAACTTCACACCTTGGGTCCCACCATCTTCGTATTTAAACTGGGCGACGCCACAAACCTCCAATACCGGATACTCTAACAGTGCAAGGTCTGATATTTGCACGTATTTTGATACTTTCACCGATTTCATGACCCTGTCTCACTCGGATAAATTCGCTTTTCTCTCCTACAATAACAACGATTGTCAGGAGTTTTCTGAGTGCGATAAGCTTCAAGTTGAATTGTACAGAATGAACCCACTGATCTTATCAAGGTTTTAAGTCAGTAATCAGCTGCTATACATATTTGATGATTTCTTTTGCAACATCAGTATTCCTGAAGATGGCTATTGGGATATAGTTAAAACGTTGAATAAACTACACTAGCTCAAGGAAACATTTCAGACTCTTTTTATTCTTAGTGTGCAGGGATTTTATATTATCTTTACAACACGGACTCAGAGCGTTTCATCAATGGTTATAATGAGGACAACATCAGTATTCCTGAAGATGACTATTAGGATATAGTCGAAACGTTGAATAAACTACACTAGCTCAAGGAAACATTTCAGACTATTTTTATTCTTAGTGTGCAGGGATTTTATATTATCTTTACAACACGGACTCAGAGTGTTTCATCAATGGTTATAATGAGGACAACATCAGTATTCCTGAAGATGACTATTAGGATATAGTCGAAACATTAAATGAAATACTGTTCAATGAAACATGTTCTAAAAATTTAATTCGACCAAATTACTTATTCTGGTATTATGCCCTTCTAATAATTTTGGCGTTTCAATTTTATTATCAATTTAACGGTCTCTGGGAATTCTTTTTTGTTCTCGCTTAACGTAGTTCAGATCCTGTTCTCCCCAAGACCACCATATTTGTTTATCCATTTAACCTAACCGAAATAAAAAAAGAACAGTTTACTCACCATCTGTCCAGATCGGGATCGGGGACGTGGTCGACTTTTCGTCTTTACGAAACAGTTGACAAACGGATGATTTCGCACCGCGACGCGTGAAGCTCATCGCACGGCAATCCGCTCGCAAGGTGCACGCTTCCGAACATCGTAACCGTGATTTCAAATTTGTAACGGTCGCCAAAACGGACAATCTCGCACCAGTGCCCACCGTAGACCGGTTTAGCGACATCTGCCGCCGCTGCTGTTGCGGCAGTGCCCGGCATGGGTAACATATACAGCAGATCAGAGCGGTGAATATAAAACCTACTAGGCAGCCGTTAAAGGAACTCATTGCAGATATTAGACGGATTCTTTAGCTCTGACAATAACGGAGTTTTTTTACCGAGGCTTAGTTCATTAGGGAATAACGATTATGTAATGGTTATATTCGCTATGAAATCTGCAGCAATCAATTAACTTCCCAATTAATTATTCATAATCGCCGGTGTGCGAGACTCGATTCAGATGTAAAGTTTTCATTGAATAAAGCACTTTAATCTGTGTCAGGAATGTCCACATCTTCACTCAATTCGATATGCTCCAATCAACTACTCTATGGTGAGTTTTCCGGTTTGCCCGACTGCCCGAACGATGGAGGTTAGTCTAGATAGGCCAATGTAAACTGCGGTTTGCTGAACTATATAACCCCTCTTTGCGGGGGGGGGGATGCGGTATGATGCTTATCACTTCATGTATTATGGTGTTTAATAAAAGATTTCATACATGATAAACCAAAACGCCATCGCGTGGGCTTCGTAGAAAGACCAGTGGCTTTTCCAAATTAATTTTCCTGTCCAATTTGGTTTCCTTTTCCAGTCAGGGACTTGCAATTTTGGCCCTCTTCGTCGGTTAGCTACAAATATTTCATTTCAGCTGTAGACCACAATGGTGACACCGTGCAGGGGCGGACCCAGAGGGCAAACTTGATTGCCTTCTTAGATTTAATAGGGCATATTATTGTAATCATAAGAGAAATTGTCTGCACTTGTATCAGCGAGCCACGCGGCGGCGACGCCCGAATTCCATCGGTAAACCACCACTTTGTTTTTGAAAGCATGCCAGAAGCAATCATTTTTTTCTCAGAGTTTAAAAAAAAATCATATACGTTGATAGTTGAAGGGCATTTAAAAATGTTGACTGCCTTCCGGAAGGCATGGAAGGCAACCTGGACCCGCCCCTGCCGTGACGGTCAGAAACTGACCAATTGAGATATATGATCCCCGAGTCTGAACGTTTGACTTCGAATATCGGAAATTGTTCAAGTCATCGTTTGTTTTTAAACTACTAAGGATTCATCATTGCAAATTCATAGACTGACCATCACTGACCACTACTGACCAATTCAAACTACTCGTATATGTTACTTTGGGCGTGACGAAAATATGGACAATGTCGCCTAATTCGCGACTGGCCTACTGACCTAATAAAGACGTTTCCAGTGTCTAGGCACCATTTTGTGGCGGTCCCGCGAGGTCCCCATTGTTGCGATAATTTGCGCTCATTTTTCAAACATAAGTTTAGATTGAATATCACATAGTTCTGCAGTCCCTTGCTTGATTAACTTAATTCATTTTAAAGGAAATGAAATGCAGATATTTGCCGGTGATTCTTGGATTTTTTAAATGCAACAATTAAGAGCAGTGACGATGTGAAACCAAGGACCAAGATATTTCAACTGCGCGTCAAAAAATTGCGATTATTATTGATTTTAAAATATCTAAGTGGTTATTAAAGCTAGATTTCCCATTTTTACTGAGGTTAAAGAACGTTATTCGCTTTAAGGGCCTGCGTTGACATTTTGTGAATATCTTTCTTGACGACTGATCTCTAACCGCTAGAGTTTGAGATTACGCGCCAAAGGGGTCTCCCACTGCGCACCGCCATTTCACTGAACATTGAGAGATTTGCGAAAAGCATGGGCGTGTGTCCGATAGCGATACAGCTGACACTCAGATTCTCTCTGCGCATTTGTTATACTGACTAAACAATCTAACGAATGAAACATGTTATTTAAAAAACATTACCATCATAAGGCTATATGTTAGGCTATATTGATATTGATTTATATAAGTGTTTCATTCTCTGTGATGCATCCTTAACCACAAGTTCCATTAACCGCTTCAAATAACGGATACATTTTTAAAACATGTACAAGGTATGGAATGATCTAAATCTATTTTGGAATAAATGAAATATGTGACTAAATTTCAATAATTTTCTATAATTTCCTATTCCTTATATACATCTGAAATATAATAGGATTTCCATTCAGTTGCCATGGTAGTCAGTAACCTGTCTGTGGTTTAGTTTCACGATCGGATATTGGTTGGTATAAGCCCATCCGTTTATAAAAAGCTTACCACCAACGATTAGGTAACATAACTTTGCCAAGGAAACGTAAAAATTGGATCCCGATGGAGGCCCGGCTCCCGGCTTCTAAAATTGATAGTTAGGTTTGTATCAACATCTGGGCCAATTTTCGTGAATTTTTCCACCCGGTAACAATTCAAAAACAAACGCTAAGCCATCCTACTAGCGGTACCACCGAGAGGATCGACCCGCGATACTTTGGAGAGTTACCGGCGATCCCCGAACCTGGACGGAGCGCTCCTGATGTCGAACGTTTGTGAAGCTATCGTTTGGTGGCGCCCTCTCTTGTGAAGCGCCATCTTGAGTCTGTGTCGAATTAAAACCGGCTCGTCAAACCCGATCAAACACACTCAACGGCAGCCGCTCTACGATCCAGTACTCGCCCTTGTGCAGCGGTGACACTGACGGTATTTTATCGCCAATTTTAGGAATCAGTTAATCGCAGTGAATACAACTGAGTGAACTATTTGTTAGCAGTTTAATCGTGAATCCGAAGAAGATCATTTTATAACGGAGGAGATTTCACCTCGCTCGTCGGTGAGTGAGGAGAGGAGATCACATCAATCAGTCATCAGTTATTTGTTGGTTTGTTTTAAACTTGTGTTGGGGTTAAACTCGTAACATGGAAGCGAAAATCGATTCATTGACGCTCATTAAACGGGTAGATACAGACTTCATACCCCACCTGGTGACGTCACTACCCGGTGAACACGAGGGTGAACAGTCACGTGTTATATGTGCGAGCTGGTGCTCCACTGATTATATATATAGTGTGAATGATGATAATATACAGAGATACATAGAGATTGATGGTTTGATACAAGGACTCGATACTGATAGTAACGGGTTTCTGTTTGTGGTCGTGGAGAAAAACAGTGAATACATCCTGAGAAAATATAAAAATAAGAGAAAACTCCTCGAAGAAAATATCACTGATCTCCTGCCTGGAGACTGTGGATCCTTAGTAATCCGTGATCACAATATCTTTACACAGACAGGAGATAGTGATAGTGACATTCATGTTTTACCTTTACGAGAAAACCCTGTAGACAGATTGATTGATAGAACCCGAGTGAAGGAGCATCAGCTCCCGGATGGAGTTTACAAATGTATCAACAGTTTCGATGTCGACACGCGGGGACGTATATTTATCTACTGTATTCATGAACACAGCTTATTGTATCTAACACAAGAAGCAAAACTAACACAAGAAGCAAAACGGATGCGTTTTATTACTATGCACGATTGCGGACTGACATTTGATCCAATTGCAGGATTCCCGTGTGTTATTAATGATGATCATATATTACTATCGGTATACTCTAATACTGGTGACAGAGGATCTGTTATTAGTATCAGATATAATGATGTGGGGTTTATAGATCACCGTATAATACTGAACTCTGACAGTTGGACATATCAGATACATCACGTGTGTAACAGTAACACTGTAGTTATCAATCACTGGGATCACAGTAATAAACAGTTCTCACTGAGATTCTACAATATAGACACTGTGGAACCAGCTCCAGATGTCAGAGGGAATGTGTGTGGAATGAAAGTTGTAAACACTGTGGAACCAGCTCCAGATGTCAGAGGGAATGTGTGTGAATCGGGTGGAATAGATCAATACTATATGAATCATGAACGCCGAGGCCTCGCTCTTGTTATATCAAATAAGGTATTTGACACCAGCAAAAATCGGATTGGCACAGAGTTTGATGTGGAGTCTTTACGCGAGGTGTTTAGTGATTTAGGCTTCGAAGTTGTCGTCCATGAGAATTTGACTGCGGAGGAAATGAAATCGAAAATGCGTGAAGGCAAGTATAAGAAAGAGTTTTATTATTTCAACTTTCAGCGAGTCCACAATTAGGCTAGATCAGTAGCTAGTAGGTCAGACGCGTAGAGTCGGACCCCGGTCAAAAATGGTTCCTAGAATGAACGAGAGGTTTCCAATTGGACCCATCAGTTTGTCAACATGAATTGGGGTTTGGCTAATACACAGCACTGCGGTGTATTAGTCCACCTGTATCCACCCTGACTATTACTCCTCAATCCACCTGTATCCACCCTGACTATTACTCCTCAAGCTACCCGTATCCACCCTGACTATTACTCCTCAAGCTACCCGTATCCACCCTGACTATTACTCCTCAATCCACCTGTATCCACCCTGACTATTACTCCTCAATCCACCTGTATCCACCCTGACTATTACTCCTCAATCCACCTGTATCCACCCTGACTATTACTCCTCAATCCACCTGTATCCACCCTGACTTTTGCTCCTCAAGCTACCCGTATCCACCCTGACTATTTTTCCTCAATCCACCGGTATCCACCCTGACTATTACTCCTCAATCCACCTGTATCCACCCTGTCTATTACTCCTCAATCCACCTGTATCCACCCTGACTATTACTCCTCAATCCACCTGTATCCACCCTATTACTCCTCAATCCACCGGTATCCACCCTGACTATTACTCCTCAATCCACCTGTATCCACCCTGTCTATTACTCCTCAATCCACCTGTATCCACCCTGACTATTACTCCTCAATCCACCTGTATCCACCCTATTACTCCTCGATCCACCTGTATCCACCCTGACAATTACTTGACGAGAAATAGACAGTGTGGATAAAGTGGACCGTGGTATTCTTGGATCGCTCGTTCAAAGGATATACCGTATCGTGACCTGTTCACATTATAATTCTAATGCCAAATTTCAATTAACTGATTTAAACACTGTGCAATTTTTCAGCTGCCGCAGATCATATACATCGTGAATCAGATGCCTTTGTTTGTGCGATACTTAGTCACGGAGAAAAGGGTGACAAGGTTATGGGAAAAGATTGTAACACTGTTCGTGTTGAGGAACTTATCGAACCATTCAAAGGCAATGCGTGTGAAGCTTTAGCCGGAAAACCAAAACTATTCTTTATTCAGGTAAACAATATTCAGGAAGTTACGATGGCTCGCTACGATTCCTTGTGTCCTCGATAACTCCAAAAATGAATTTCAGCTAACAATCCCAAAAATCCTTGAAAATTCCTTGAATGTTAAGAAGTTGGCAATTAGAAAACTTTTAGCCCACTAAAAATTTAGTCACTTGACCAGGACACCTCGCTGCAACTTGCAATTTACGTGACACAATAGTCTCATTGATACCACTGCCACCTAACATAATGCTATCTCTATCTAAGGTTGTTTCGTGGAAAGGTCAATAAATACGAACTAATTGTGTCTAACAGGTTGTGTGGGGAATATCATATCTTACTAAGTCTCCACTGTCCCCTTGCGTATGTGATACCTAAACTATTCAAGAGCACCATACTTTGATTTTTGGTAATATTTTGATTGACAGGCTTGTCGGGGTGATGGAACAGATGGAGGTGTAGTCGCTGATTCTATGACAATAGATGCTAATGAAGGTTTGAGAATTCCGAATGAAGCTGATGTCCTGATCGCCTACGCAACCATTCCAGGTAAGAATTATGCACCTGCTTCAGATTGGTGAAAAACCTACTAAATCCGTGTGTTTTTAAATTCTTAGGCGAGGATTTTAAACTATATTGCGTTCACTTTTGATCCATCCGATTGTTTGACGCATGCGGAATCCAGTTATTTTCGTTTATTTAGAAGACACTTCAATGCATTGTCTTGATATTCCTAGACACATCTTCAGCCCCAAAACTGGCCCGATTAGAATCAAGATGGCCGTTTGACAGCCATTGTTGTTCGCTAAAATCAGCGCTTTTTACACTTTTGATATTTTGAAGATGCTTCAATCAATTATTCTAACTATGTTTTTTAGTGTTGCATGCGTGCTTAGTGGCATTCCGTATTTTAGTCTAAAATCGTTATTTGGTGAACAAATGCCTAATCCTTTTTTTTCCGGGTGTGACGGAACGAGGATACCTGAAGGGACGTACTGATTCTTGATCGCCTTTAGTATATTTCCGCCGGTGTTGTCTGACATTTAATAATTTTAGGTTTAGAATATAATGATGTACGGTACATACAAATAATCTGCATATTCAGATGGACCTTTTTATCCAATCAGAATTCAACATTTCATTTGGAAGCTAATAGAATTTGATGAATTCTTTGTAAAATGAAGCAGAAAATATATATAACAATCATAATCAACATTATAACCATAACAATCTACGGAATTACAATAGGGTTTTCTGCCGTCAGCTGGTTTACGTGTGTAACTTAGAAAAATACTGGAAAGATTTCTGGAAATATTACAGCTAGGTGCTGGCAACACTGCTCCCTCCATGTATTATAGAAATGGTTTGAGTGGGAAATCCCTATCCTTTTCCTAGTGTTTGAGGCTAGCGCAGGAATTTTGGAAGTTGGCAGCTGAGCTCATTTCAATTTCATTACAACTCCACTGCGACAAGCTAGTTCAGTAGACTTCGCTAAGTCGAATGTTTTGGGAATGCCTGCTTTGAGTGATACCTGAGTCGGGTGTTATGTATTTCTTGTAAAAGTATCACAAAAAATATTATAAAAAAATGAAAACATTCGAGTTAAACGGTGTAACGATTTCATGCCCGGCAATCAACAATTGGACGATTATCATGGATTGTATCAGAGCTCTTTATTCAACATGACTGTACGCAATGGCTGCAATACCGGAAGAGGCTGCAGTACTCGAGAACCACGAGTTTTTGATAACCACGGGGACCGTATCCTAATACATAATAGAACATGTTACTCATAATATTTCAAACGGTTACAGAGTTGATCAGATTCGATTTTGATTGAGTCTACTGTACATAGTCAATATTTTTATCAAAACTCTTTGGGGTCTACTTTTGCTTTTTCCACATTGTCAGATGCAAAGACTAAAAACCATTAACATCATTTTCATTAGGAAGATCTATAAATAGGTTTATATATACCCTCACGGCCCCTACTTCTTTGTTAAGCACAATTTTTCGTTTTTTCCACAGGTTACGTTGCATGGAGGAAGGAAGAGGAAGGATCATGTTATATACAAACCCTGTGTGAAGTTTTGAAGGAACCTTCTCGTTCGTTGGACCTGGTAAAAATGTTGACACTAGTCGGGGATAAAGTCGCGAAAAAAGTCACCAAAAAAAAAAATGAGGAATCCAAACAAATGCCGTGTTATTTCAGCTCATTAAGGAAAGATTTGTATTTTTCTCGTAAATCATAATGATGAAATGATGAACCACGTTATGATCCAAAATTTCAACATCAACGTTAATAAAAATGAAGAGACCATAAAACGCTACATGTCTGATATAAAGGGTTCTAATAGATCAGGAAATTCCAGAGGGCGTTGAACAGAGTCCCTACGACTCCTTTATTCCTTGAATACTTCTAAACAATTACATTTTTGAATATCCTTGAATTTGAGCAAAATGTCTAGAAAACTCCAAAATACGGCCTCGGCCTTTGACACACACCATCTTTCGTCAGCTCATTGTAGTTAGTATGAATGATACAAAGTGTGTGCTGAGATTCTGTTGTACCTCTTGAACAAAAGAATTGTGTTCGAGATTTGAAATTCTATCCTTGTCAATTGCAATATCATTGCTGATGATAAGTTCTGATTCATTACTGTAGCTGTGCATGAAGGAGTGATGAATATTGAAATGATCAGATTTTCAAGTATTTTCCCCAGGCGATCATGGTATCCCTGGAACCCTAGTTCAATCAGTCAATTGTCTTCTGATCGGCAGCCAGTTTCTCTATTTGTAGAGGCTTCCCTCAAAAAACCCTTAAATTCAAAAATCCATTTTTGAGGATACAAAATCTGAGTTGTAGCCCTTGGCCCCTCAAAATCCCCTCAAATTCTGAAAATTGTGTCTCAGAGAATTTTGTATCTCCTATTTTTAAAGGACCTTTCTGCATACATTATCATTATTATTAACAATGTACATCATAAGTTTTAGTGAGACAGAATGATTAAATTGTGTTGTTTGATGATAATCACAGTAATTGCTTTAATTACTGTGTACTCACTGAATTGGCATTTTATACTGCATTGTCATAGTACATGTAGCTAGATTAAAAAAGCCTTGTTATCCTCCACCTGTCCAGACTAACCTTTCCAATCATTTTGGAGGGCTCATTTGATTGCAAAGAATCAATAAGACCTATTTATCCAGGAGTTTAGAAACAGTTACTCGAAGTTCGTAGTTGAGCTGAGTGTCAGACTTATTGTAACAAAATGCCGAAATCAAATGTTCAGTTTGTGACAGAAAGTTTTCTGGTACCTTATCATCGAAAGAAGGCTCTTCAGTCGTGATCAGCCTCCTACCCTAGACGAGTTATTTCACTAAAAAATCAAAGTCAACAATTTAAATTAGTCAAATATAGTCAAATTTAATGAGGTTATTCATAAGCGCCTAAATGTATTTTGCTTCTGTTTAATGTATCAATTAGGTTTTCGTCCTGAAAAATTACTCTCAAATTTGGCGATCTTACCCTCAAAAGCCTCCCAAAAATACCTCTCAAATTTCGTATTTGATGGTCCTCTAGGAACCCTGTTTAATTTGTAGTCTTTAAATTTGATAATTGTTCCACTGTCTTAGGATTACAATTAGGAATCGCCAAATTTCTAGTTTTGTTTTTTTATCACCGGAGGGAGTTGAGAATTGAATTTTCTACAACTAACCTACCAGTGAATTATATTGGACATATATATTTTTATTTATCACCGCAATTAATTGCAAACCTTACAGCTCCTATGATCAATGTGAGTTTTCAAAGTCGTTAGTTTCATTACTGTTCACCAGGAGGCATCGAATATGCCAGATTGACAGGGCGGATCTGGGTTGCGGTTCCGAGGGTTCTGGGATACCCTTCATCTGTGCCCCTTGGAGATGCCCCTAAAGTCAAGGATTTGACGTAAATATGCCCTCGTTAGGCATAGTGCCCCTGAAAACCACAAGTTTGATGTTAAGCGCCCCTGTTTTGCCATGATTTGACATAGAAAGTGCCATCCCCCATAATAGTGAGCGCCCTCATAATTCAGAACCCCCTCGAGATTGGGCCCTGGATCCGCCCCTGATTGTTGACTATTTCGCAACATTTCCCTCATGGGCAATGTGTCCCTGGACACCTACTTCATGAGTAAAATGTGTTTGTTAATATACAGAAATCGCTACTATTTTAAATTGTATTGATACCAATGATGTTCAATGTGAGTAATTCGTGTCGAATCTAAATAAATGAAAAATTTCTATGATTAAAAATTTTCTGATAAAATTTATGCAATGAAACAAAAAGCGAGTAATATTTAGGCTAAGAAAAATTGATACCTTGTTTCTCATTTTCTGCTGAGCTTAAAAAGTTGACCCGGCCCTTCCACCTATGTACCCTGTACATTTCATTTAAATTGTAATCCTGATCAAGTTAACAATAAAAACAGACTCGACAATATTGAAATGATCTGATAAAAAATATTGCTTTTTTCAAAAGCGACCCGGCCGATTAGGAGAAACGAGGTATTGTTTTGCCTAAGCATATATTATATTTTTATTTCTAGTTATTAATATAAGTATTATACTGAAGAGTTATATCTGTACATAAAATATCAAAATACGGTGCTTTCATGATTTACGGTGCTATGCTCACGATTTATTCCGATCAGATAGTGGGTTCTTATCTTATTGACATTATTAAATGTGTAGAATTTAGACGCCGCCCACGAGCAGCAAGACGCGCCCAGGAAAGAGAGCTGGGGAGGATTTGAACCCATTTATCTGACGAAGCTACTATCGACTAGTGCTGCCGCCCTTGTCACTTTTCCAAAAAGGACTGATGAGAAACAATGGTATTTCTTTGCGTGGCTTAAAGCTATGATGAAATTGTATGTACATCCGTAGTGTTTATAACCTATTAAGAGTTTAAAGACATGTTTCTATTTTCGATATTATGATAATCTCGATTTTAATATCTTTATTCGTATCGATAAAACAGATTAAAAGATATACATAGAATAAAAGCAAAACACATTTTTGAGTAATATATGATCATATATATATATATATATATATATATATATATATATATATATATATATATATATATATATATATATATATATATTGATTAAACTGTCATATTTAAAACTATATTTGTTTGTTCACTCATTCAATGGAAGTATAGTTCAAACCCTGTGGACTGGCGGCCCTAATACAATTAACACTGAGGACTGGTGGCTGGAATACAATCTATAACACTGTGGACTGGCGGCCCTAATACAATTAACACTGAGGACTGGTGGCTGGAATACAATCTATAACACTGTGGACTGGTGGCCCAAATACAATCTATAACACTGTGGACTGGTGGCCCAAATACAATCTATAACCCTGTGGACTGGCGGCCTTAATACAATTAACTCTGAGAACTGGTGGCTGGAATACAATCTATAACACTGAGGACTGGTGACCGGAATACAATCTATAAAACTGAGGACTGGTGACCGGAATACAATCTATAAAACTGAGGACTGATATTAATCTTCGTCTTACTGTTTGCTGAGCGCAATTTTTCCATGATACAAAATTAGAAATGAAAACCTTTCTCTAACAGATCACGTTTTAATTCCTTTCGTAGAACTGTCAAGTTTCATTTGTACTCTAATGGTAAAATGCATAGGCATATACTAGGCAGATTCTCTTCTCATTGGTGCAAATACAACCCGAATTCATCGTCTGCAGTTAGTCCGAAACAATGCAGCTCGCCTTATCATAAAAACTAAAAAATGTGTTCATGTTACTGCAGCTTTGGTTACGCTTCATTGGCTTCTAATTTCCGCCAGTGTTCATTTCAAAATTCTTCTTATAAGTGTTTGCATGGTTTTACTTTTGTTTATCTTATGTTATGGCGTGCAGTTTATAAGCCTTAATTACGGGCTCTTCGTTCTAGTCAGGATAGCACCCGTCTAATTAATTACCTCCTGTCTCAAACCGTTCTTTTGGCGACTGTGCTTTTAATATCTGTGTCCCACGCTTGTAAATGCTCTTCCGGCAAACATACAACGAAGGTCCCACGGTTGAATCTTTTAAATATCGTGTTAAAACGAACCATTTTTAGAAATATTAATGTTTTTATTTATAAGTGTAAAATTTCTAAGTTCACTGCAAATGTTTTTGTAATATAAAGCATTTAGAATATGATTTTAGTTGAGCGCTATATACGAAATTGATAAGAAATGAAATCACCACTCTCGAAACAAAGTCTGAAGTTCCCCATTGTGCTTCAATGTCAAATTTAACAAATTAATTGAACCTTGTTCTATGGGTCCGATAAATGGCAGTAAAAAACGGCCGATAACAATCTACCCCTTACTTTCGAATGAAATTACATGAATCGGTTTTTTTAGATGAGGCTAAACAAAAATGATAGCACCTTAATATTTCTCCGCAGCGGTCGGGTCATTTTTGTAAAATATGTAAACAGTTCATTTCTATAGCGGCCGGATGGTAAAATCACAATTTCAAAAAAAAAGTAATGTACAGGGTTGATAGGCGGCCGGCCGGGTCAACTTATCTGCTCAGCAGAGCGGAGAAACAAGGTATCAATTTTCTTTTTAGCCGAACTTCAAACATTTTTTACAATTCTAGTTTATTTATAATTTCAGTTAAGAATCATCTGACAACCGACCACAGCCAAATCATGTAAATGAACCAATTCCACATTCGTCTGATGTTTTGATAATCCAATTCCACAATCATCTGACAATCGACCACAGCAAAAGGATGTCGCTGCTGATCCTATTACACTTCTGATACAGCAGACAAATGATCTCAATACTGTTCACAATCGGCAAGCAATACAGAATGATCATCCTCCTCGGGGTGCTTCAGTTTAAAAGTTTTCTGACGGAGACACAGACAATAGCGGTGTAAGTGGTGAGTAACTTGTTCATATTCCAAGGTTCAGAATGCTGGAAACGGCTTCTAGCGACTGAAAAGGCTTTTAAAATTCGAAAAAATTCCCAGACCCTCTTAGGGGCTTCGAGGCTCCCGTGTGCCTATGAAAAATTGCCTTTCTTTCTGGGATTTGAACCTGCCCTGGTTCCAGGAAAGCCGGAGACGTCAGTGTGATTGGTTCTAAACGATCTATTCGAATGTTATTCTTTTCACTGGCTTCGATAAGATATAATTCTTCACAAATCAGACTAAGGTTAACTACAGTAGCTCTCTAACTCAGCTCCTAACAGAGCGTATTGATTGATTGATAGTAAAATAAATCTAAACAGTTGAACTAAACTGATTCATTAAACACGGATTTGTTTCAAGGAACCGGGAAAGTAGGGCGTTCTTCTCGAGTTGTCTAATACACACTACTCAGGTCTGGTATCGCGAGTTGATGAGAATGTGTAATAATCGAGTTCATGTTTAACCTTGCAGGAAGAAATTGATCTCGAGATGCGGAGCCTGCTGACGTGTGGCGTGTGAGAGGTAACTTACAGGATCTGTGACTCTCGGACAATTTGAATCAGTTCATTTTGATTTCTATTTGACTGTCGTCTGCTAATTTTGAGTTCTATTAGACTGTCGTCTGCTAATTTTGATTTCTATTAGACTGTCGTCTGCTAATTTTGATTTCTATTTGACTGTCATCTGCTAATTTTGAGTTCTATTAGACTGTCATCTGCTAATTTTGAGTTCTATTGGACTGTCATCTGCTAATTTTGAGTTCTATTAGACTGTCGTCTGCTAATTTTGAGTTCTATTGGACTGTCGTCTGCTAATTTTGAGTTCTATTTGACTGTCGTCTGCTAATAATCGAGCTGGTTTTTGCTTTTTATTTATAGGTCGTATCGAGCCTGATGCTGGGGTATCGGGAGACGCAATATATAAGTCCTGAATGAAAGATGTTATGTCGGATACAGGAACTGATACTTCTAGATGTGGGAGTCATTCAACTCGGGCAGCGGTTGCTTCAGCTGTTGAAGCAGCTCGACGCGAACACTTTCAAATGGTCGTACTGCGAAGACACGTTTGCACAGTTTTATAATAAGCCGATGATCGGAACTTCTGAGAATACTCTGGCGAGGATCTGCACAACTGTAGTCGGTACGGGCTTTTTATTCATCGACGAAATGAATTTTTCATTCGAAATCTCGTAGAATTGTGGAAATGAGTAAAATTATACAATTAAACAAGACTTACCCGTGAAATTACACAATAAATGAATTGATACCTAAAGAGTTTATTTAGAATATTAGAAATATTGCAGGTGTTTGCTAAGATCCTTCTTCGGTCTAGAAATA
Organism: Tubulanus polymorphus; assembly: GCF_964204645.1. Taxonomy (NCBI): domain Eukaryota; kingdom Metazoa; phylum Nemertea; class Palaeonemertea; order Tubulaniformes; family Tubulanidae; genus Tubulanus; species Tubulanus polymorphus. The sequence goes on from NC_134032.1 coordinate 2,316,210, forward strand.
TGCATTTTCAAACCGAAGAAACCCGAAATATTTCTGATAATTTAGATTAACTTTTAAGCTATCAATTCATTTGTCATTGGATTCTACTCTTATTGATTAACCACAGGTATTGCCTGATCTACAACTGAGACTTACCCGTATAAGGAGAAGTTTGATGGTAATTCTACGAATGACCACAAACACGAGGAATGATTTAAGTGGTTGGTTTAAGCCGCCGGTCACTGGTCTCGTCAATCCAGGGTTTATGGGTTCAAACCCCGGTGGCGACAGAGTTTATCGGTCGAAGGATCTTCTCCGGTCTCTCCCCCATCGGGAGAAAGAAACATTAAACCCGCTTTTAATGCCCTGCATGGCGCTTAGTGGGTTAATAAAATGATTTTAAAAATTACACGTCCACGCCAGATTACGGCCCTCTCTCGTGTGTTAGCATTTCTCATTGTGTTATGTATGATTTTCTATTTTAGGCGGAGTTTGATTTGTGATTGACAACTCATTCAGACGTTTAATCTGTCAATTGATTTCGCCTTCTGTGAATAGTGCTGGACGGAAGTGGATCTCAATCACCTCAAACACAGGTAAGACTGGTTTAATTGTATAAATCTAATCGGTAATAAGAGACCGGCAACCAGTCTAATCTCTATCCTCCTGTCTGTCGTGTGTTTTAGTAAATAGTACATGTATTTGTATATATTGTAAATAACCTTGTTATGTTTTTCATTGAAATGTTTTTATTTTTCTCTTAATTCGTCAAAATTTTTGTAAACAAATCGCAAGAAATTCAAATTTTATCAGTTAACGCCGATAAAATTATAATGTTATGAGTGAACGGAAAAGGTAAAATAATGTATTAGGAATTAGGAACTTTTCTCGATAAAATATAACAAAGTTGTTAATGATACAAACATCCACTATTTACAATATATCAACTATTAGAGGGATCTATAAACATCTAATCCTATTTCGATGAATTTATTAAACTGGTTTGTAGGATGTTTTGAGATATGTATGCGTTAACCAGCTAGTGCTGCCGTCTACAGTCAATTCAACTCACTAAATGATCCACCGCTTGAGAACACTCATAAAAATACACTGCAAGTCACAACTTCACAGTAAGATTTACAGACACTAGAAAGAGACTAGAAACAAAGTGAGAAATCTGAACTACAGAATGATATGAAATGAGCCACGTTGTGACTACATGAAATTGGAACTACTGTCAATCCTGGAACAACCTCGATCAGATAATCCTTAGAAACATAAACCAATCCTTATAAACGGAACACTAATATTTGTATGCTATGTTGTTCTAAAGCTTATTTCACACAAGTTTTAGTACAAAAATATACGAAACAAATATCAGAAATAGCGGGTATATGTAAATCCATCAAATGTATCATCGTTAACCCTGAAAGTGCGGTTAGGATCTGATGAAATATCGCAGATCGAAAGTTTCTCCTGAATTCTAAATTTGGATTCTCGGGCTCAATATCATAGAGTGAATCTACACCTCGGAATTCTACTCTGAAAACTGGGTATTCGTGTTTCCCGCTGATAACTGCTGTAAGATGAGTCCATCCATCTAAATGTCTCCGGTTATCTCAAACACAGGTTAATGGCCCGATCCGTTTCTGTCCAATTTACCGCGAAAACTTGCTTATTCTACCACCTGAAAACAGGAATAGCATGAGTTAGTAATATATCTAACACCGGTGATTTTATATCATTCACTCCGTAGGTGTTTAACGCTCAAGACCCGGTACCTATCCCGGTACGTGTGGTTAATCTGATTATTATCGGTCTGGATTTCATACCCCCCTCCCCTTTTTTTGCGCCGAGCCAATGAGCAACATCGGTTTCTACTGACCGGTCGTCAAATTTGCTTTTGGGAACTTTCATAATGACTTGGCTTTAACCGCACATGTTTCACCATCCAATCCCGACAGACCAGTTTCTATTTCTTAGTTTCTACACACCCCTTTGAGTCTAATTTACCAAAAACCCCCGGTGAGTAGCGTCTACGCTAGCTGATTGAACCCGGGTTCAACCAAAAACCTCCGGTGAGTAGCGTCTACACTAGCTGATTAAACCCGGGTTTCAACCAAAAACCCCCCGTGAGTAGCGTCTACACTAGCTCATTGAACCCGGGTTTCAACCAAAAACCCCCGGTGAGTAGCGTCTACACTAGCTGATTGAACCCAGGTTTCAACCAAAAACCCCCGGTGAGTAGCGTCTACACTAGCTCATTGAACCCGGGTTCCAACCAAAAACCCCCGGTGAGTAGCGTCTACGCTAGCTGATTGAACCCGGGTTTCAACCAAAAACCCGCGCTGAGTAGCGTCTACGCTAGCTGATTGAACCCGAGTTTCAACCAAAAACCCCCGGTGAGTAGCGTCTACACTAGCTCATTGAACCCGGGTTTCAACCAAAAACCCCCGGTGAGTAGCGACTACACTAGCTCATTGAACCCGGGTTTCAACCAAAAACCCCCGGTGAGTAGCGTCTACACTAGCTCATTGAACCCGGGTTTCAACCAAAAACCCCCGGTGAGTAGCGTCTACACTAGCTCATTGAACCCGGGTTTCAACCAAAAACCCCCGGTGAGTAGCGTCTAAGAATTTGTTTGAGTTAACCAGTAGGAAGTTGGTGAAAAGTTCGTCAAAGATAACAAACCGATAAATACCATAGAAACAATGAACTTTAAATCATCACCATCTCAACTATCAACTGGTTAACTGTAAACAACTTTTGAGCAACTGCAGCCCCAGCCGCGATCACACGAGCGCTTTTGGCCCGACCTAAAACGTCGGACCAGGCCCGAGCCTAATTTTAGCACCACACAAATTATTGCATTTGAAATGATCCACTTCGCTTTGTTTGAGCATTGTTTAGTATCGAGTGAATGGTTTGTGTGTGAACGCGCTCTCTAATTAGGCACGGGCCAAATTCCGCTCGGGTCTGATCCGTGCCAATTTGGCCCGAGCCTGATCCGTGCCAATTTGGCCCGGGCCGAATCGTCTCCGCGTGATCACGGCTTATGTCAACTATCGACTGGTTAACTCTTAGCCAATCTTTGAGCAGCTCCTGATAAAGTATTTACCGGTAGCCTGCTATTAACACAATTGAATAGTTATTTTGTTATCAAACCTTTTTTTCTGAGAAAACTTGCCTGATTCCAAATATCTACCGTCCCACGTCTACAGGTCGAGCTATGTTTTTGAGATTCAGTCATCTATACAATATGGTTATGTTTAGATATCTATAGTTTATTTGATTGCTATAACAGTTGAAAGTTAATTATGGTTTTGCAGAGAAAGAAAGTTAATTATCAAAAAAAAGATGAAGTTTCGATTTCAAAATTGAAAGTTTGTTTAAGCAAAAACCTTCTTTAGTTTATCGATTAGAATGAATAGTAATGCCGCAAAATTAAGATAATATTTCTGAGGTTTTTTTGGAAAAGCTCTTCAGGGACAATAAACATCCCTTGTATCATTCCTGAAATAGTGACAATATACAAGGAAGGTGCAGCTAGTGTGATGTGACAAGATGATGATTTTAATAGATGCGGGTGTTTTATTATACAGCCATCATTTATGCGCGCTTCAGACCGCAAAGTATCACGTGATAATTATTCGCTCATTCATTGGCTAGTCGATGACTCGCTTGTCGACGGGCGTTTCCAGCTGCAGCTAGCACACGGCAGCAATTTCCCAATATCAGGCGCGGATCCAGAGCCATTCGCTGACTACAGCACAGTGAAAAAAGGGCACCAACTTTGAAAAGGGCCAGTATTAATGCCCGGCGAGCGAGTTTGAGTTTGAGTGCCATTTATTGGTATCATGCCACTTAATTTACCTTAACATTCAATTTGCTTGTGCCTTTCTTAGATTTTTGGCGAAATTTGCCCATTTTCGATTAGATTTATAGAGCAACAATAAGTCTCTTTTGGAATAGTGCCCTTTTGAGTAAAGGAAAATGCCGTCGATTGCCTTTTATGATTTTGGTCAATTTATTTTCATTCACATTTTGCTTTAGTCCTAGTACAGAAAGGCAGAAAGGGAATTATTTTTTATGGCTCACAAATTGTGTTCCTTTTATTTACATTTTTCCCGAAACAAAAATTTTTCGAGGGCATTTGAAAACTGCGACTACCGCACGTGCTGCATGTGCGATAGTCTGGATCCGCGCCTGAATATCAAACATGTTTGATATTGGGGCGCGATGCGGAGTAAATCCTCTCGACGACGAGCGATTTCTGTCGCCGGTTGCCGAGCGGTTGCGTGAGCCGGGCTTTAGGTTATTTCGAAAATAGCGACCATTTACGAGGAAGGCAAGATGATAAATAGATTCTGGTAGATATCCAGTCATCTTTCCTTTATCATAGAGTATTTCAATTCAGATTACGAAGGTCCAGAATTTATTTTATACACTTAATGTAACTAGTATAAAGATAGAATGGATGATAGTAGAAATATGATTAGAAAATAACCGCGTCTAATTAATGAACTAATGAAAGACAATAAGTATTAAATGGAAACTCGTGTTGATTTAGGGGGAAATAAGTCGACTGTTTGGACGTCGCAGATTGAATCTCGCCCTGAGGGGAATTTGGTAATAACGCGAATTAATTCGAAAGGGTTTTAGAAAATGCAAATATATCTGTGAAGCATTTTGAAACCACGCAACTCGAGCAGGAATCGAAATTGATTATTATACATATAAAAATCTCAAAATCAATTTATCATTCATTTTTTGGCAATATCGACTGTGATATAAGGAAGCTATGTTCAATTATCCGCCCACCTTCAAGCCCCTATCCCTCTAGATATTTCAATCAGAGACAATTATGTGTTTTCAAAAGTTTATTATTAGAGTGCGTCAATAGAGAGAGAGATAATGATCCCGGGTCATTCACAAAATAACGTCTCGTACAAGGAAGTGAAATTATCTGTCAAAAAAACGATGGTTTCCTATGCTATAATACAACACAGTTTTTTCATTTAAATAAAAAGATTGCAATCTCGATCGCAAATCGTCTGAAGGTTTACGCTAACCTCCCCTAGCCCTGGAGGACCCCTAAACCTAACCCTCTGGGCCCTTTTCTCACCCTATTGAGGCGTTTTCAAACCCTTACGGGCGCCAAATCTTGACAAGAGAAATCCCACAATAACGAAGCCAAGATTGAAAAATTCTATATCAGAATGATCGTATTTGAGGAGCGACGTTTCGGCTAACAACTGTTAGCCATCATCAGACGTACAACTGTTAGCCATCATCAGACGTACAACTGTTAGCCATCATCAGACGTACAACTGTTAGCCATCATCAGGCGTACTGAAATACAATCATTCTGATATAGAATACAATCCTCAAATACAATCATTCTGATATAGAATACAATCCTCAAATACAATCATTCTGATATAGAATTTTTCAATCTTGGCTTCGTTATTGCGAGATTTCTCTCGTCATCATCATACACGGATATTGTGTATCTTCTCGGCTAATCACGTAAATCGGATCGTAAAATTGTTCTTCAATTCTTCGTCGTAACTTTTCCGCATCTCATCTCATCTCTTTTTTTCGGACTTCGGAAAAAACGGCACAAAAACTGCGAAAACCAAAGTTAAATTCCTTCAAGAAAAAGTGAATCTCCGTTCGTTGAATTGGATCAGGAAATTTGATGCGCTCGTTTCCGCAGCGAGCAAGTATTCAAAACAGCGATCAGTAAAGCTAAAGACGACTGCGATTATCAGTATCTTAGATCACAACTTCCGCACCCGCATCTTTTCCGTTTACTCTCGTCTCTATCGTTATAGTAACCGTCATTTTTCTGGAAATTCTAGCAAAGCTCGGAAGTTACATCAACTCGTCGGTGCTAGTCCTCGGACTAAGTATAGTGACGCCGACATCATTGTGAATCTCTCCTCAGCTACGCTCTCAACATATCAACTTCAACTTCTCGGATTCGGTTTGAATTTCTCTCTACCCCGTCGTAAGTCGAATATTCTGGATTTTATGTCGGATTTAGAACTCGTCAAAAACTCGTCGTCAAATTTGGACTATAGTTTTTTGTTTACGAACTTACAAACTATCTGTGATAACCTTCGGAATAACTATTCCGAATTCTTACCTCGCCGTTTTAGGATTGCCCTCGCCGAACTCAAAAAATTGGACTCTGTTAGTATTTATAATGCCGACAAAGGTGGTAAAATTGTTCGGTTAGATATCTGCGACTAAAATTGAAAAATCTTCTCCCTTCTCGGTGATTTCAATGTATACAAACCATTAAAATCCAATCCTCGGCTTCATTCAACAAGAATCTTTCTGATATTATTAAACGTTTCCCGGATTCTAAAGACATTCCTCGAAATTCCGATCTCGGCTTCCGTCTCTCCCATATATTTACGGGCTGCCTAAAATTCACAAACAAGATGTTCCCCTACGCCCTGTCGTATCGAACTACAACTCTCCCTCTTATCGCTTATCCATATTTATGGCTAAACAATTATCCCCGATTCTCGGTTCCCCCATGCACTTACGGCACAACCAAGATTTACTTGAACGTTTCCTGGTAATGATAAATTCATCTCGTTTCGACGCTAGTTCTCTGTTTACCAATGTCCCCATCGCGCCTACCTTGGATTTTCTCAAACGTAAACTACCCTCGTTAGACTTCAATTTTTTATTTTCCTACTGATTGTATCATTGAATTAATTGAAATTTGCACTCAGAACTCCTTTTTCAGTTTTAATAATTCATATTTTGAACAGGTCTTTGGTGCGTCCACGGGAACCCCCTTAGCCCCATTTTAGCAAATTTATTTCTCGAACATGTCGAAACTGTATTATTACCTCCTCTATACTAGCACTCCCCCCTAAGCTTTGGTTACGATATGTTGATGACGTTCTTGCGCTTATTCCTTGCGATTTTGATATTGATTTATTTCTCTCATTCATTAACTCTGTTTACCCCTCGATGAACTTCACATTTGAATTGGAAGTTGATGGAAAAATCCCATTTTTAGACGTGTGCATTCATAATTATTTGTCGTGTTTGAAATTCTCAGTTTATAGGAAAGCCACTCATTCTGGATCCTACTTGCATTATTTTCCCTTTACCACTTATAGCATAAAACTCGGTGTTGCTCAGGGATTATTTCTTCGTGCTTTTAGGATTTGCGACCCCCTTTTTCTCGATGATGAACTCACCCAGATCAGGAATTCACTTAATAAGTTAGCTTATCCTAACGACCTTTTGAATAAAGCTTATTTTCGAGCCTGTCGCACTCATTTTTGTAATTCTCGAGTTTCGCGCCCTCACAAACTCGCTTCACTTGTACCCTCATTATTCTGTTAGCTTGTTTACCTCCGTTTGACACTTCCACTCATCCACTCTCCCTCCGTCCCTCCCTCCCCGGTTTTTGTTATTTAATTACTTAAATCTTAATCCTTTAATCTTAATCATTTGTCATATTCTGGTATAAATATCCTGTTATTTGATTTTATTCTCAGTACGCCTGATGATGGCTAACAGTTGTACGCCTGATGATGGCTAACAGTTGTACGTCTGATGATGGCTTCGCCTGATGATGGCTAACAGTTGTTAGCCGAAACGTCGCTCCTCAAATACAACCATTCTGATATAGAATTTTTCAATCTTGGCTTCGTTATCGTAGGATTTCTCTCCTCATCATCATACACGGATATTGTGTATCTTCTCGTCTAAACCTAAATCTTGTATGAGTATATCTGATTAGGGCGGCAGAATCGATGGATCGGAACTAGACCTAGCGATCAAAAGGTGGTTATGAGTGATATAATATTATAGTGGAACCCTCCCCGATGAGCTGCCCTCTCTCAGGGCGTCCCTCATTTCCCTCTCTCAGGGTGTCCCTCATTTCCCTCATTTCCCTCTCTCAGGGTGTTCATCATTTCACTCTCTCAGGGCATCCCTCATTTCACTCTCACAGGGTGTCCCTCATTTCCCTCAGGGTGTCCATCATTTCCCTCTCTCAGGGCATCCCTCATTTCACTCTCTCAGGGCATCCCTCATTTCACTCTCTCAGGGTGTCCCTCATTTCACTCTCTCAGGGTGTCCCTCATTTCCCTCTCTCAGGGTGTCCATCATTTCCCTCTCTCAGGGCATCCCTCATTTCCCTCAATCCCGGCACGTATACCGGGTTGATATATGAGGGTATATATGACTTCTGGTCCTACCCCTCAGACCTACCCCTCTAGATATTTCAATCAGAGAAGATTATACACGTTTAAGTATTTATTAATATCCGCCCTGATAGTTGTAAAACGATGATTCTTCCTTATATGGACATGTTTTTTGTAGAAGGAAGTGAAATTTTCATATAAAAACGTTGGTTTCCTAATAGTTTAACGCACAGTGCGACGCAGTTTTCTGATTTATAAAGTTGATGATATCGGTGTCCGTGTGAATGTTATATAAACACAGTTTTTGTTAGTGGTTCACAGTTAGTTGTTTAGTATCGATAAGTCTCAATATGGCGTCGATGAAGAGTTTGTTTGTAGTCGCTGTATTTTTATACGTCGGGAATTCTCTAGGTAAGCGCATATTTATATCAATATCTCTGGGCGATCAATGTCAATGGATTCATTCTCACGCGTGAAACCGTTGTATTCAATGTTCTGACGACCTGAAAATTTTGAAAATATGGTACCATTTAAAGGCTTTTAGAGGGCTTCTAGAGGCTAGCAGAGCAATCCAGAATAAACGAATTCGAGACAAGATTTCAACAGATGCGGATAAAAAATGAAGCTGGCGAACCCATGAAAGAATGGTTGTCGCCAACTTCGCCTAGTGCCCCTATAATCTTTAAAAGTGCCCCTTAACAATTATACAGAATACGGCTAAGTGCCCCTTCATTGTTAACAATCGGCAAAAATTGCCTCGTCTTCACATTTATCCTTATGTCGTGTGCCATCTTCCAAACCAAAAGTTCCCCTAAAATTTTAAAAATTAGGCAAAAAAGTGCCCATTTATTCAACATTTTCCGCGTATAGTGCCCTCTTCTAAAGTACGAGTGCCCCTTTAGCCTTCTCTGAAGAGGCAAGGACAAGGTGCCCTCATCTAAAGCATGAGTGCCCCCTTTTTAATTTATCATGATTGAAGGCTTTGCAAATATGATTATCTCTCCTCACTTTCTTGGCAGCAGTATATACCGATTAATTTTATAATTATGCTCGGATTCCGGACACGGAATTAGCGGTTGCTGAAATAATGCCGTCAAAAATATTGCCGGTTAAATTTCGAAGGGCACTTAAAAATTCTAGACCGTATTGGGCAATACGGCTGATACGGTCTGGATCCGCCCCTGGACCAGGAGGCCCTATCCTTATTATCTCTATCATTTTTCTCAGAGAGAAATTAATGTATTAAAATGCAAGTCACATGTACTCTAGAACAATAAGAACAGATTCATGATTTTTGAACCATATTTTAAAAATGCACTATCAACTGTCCAATCTGATGTCTAATGGTCTAATGTTCTAATAATCTGTTGTCTGTTGTTTCATGTTCCAGTTATTTAAATGTGTAATGATCTTATGATAGTAACAGTACTGTTTTTCAAACCCGAAGTAAAGTTCTAGCTTCCAACTACTGTCCAAGATCTCATGATCTACTGTCTAATAATCTAATTATGAACTGTTCAATGTTCCAATGATCTACTGTCTAATGATTTAATGACGAACTGTCTAATGGTCTCTAATGATCTACTGTCTAATGACCTAATGATTAACTGCCCAATGATCTAATGATCTTAGGGACTAATGTTCTATTGTCCAATGACCTAATTATCAATAGTCTAATGATCTAATCTGCAGATCATATTTTCATGCTCTATTACTGATTAATTTGAACAGAAATATGAACCATGTTACTGAGGGTCTTACTGTTGATTACTGATTAATTTGAACAGAAATATGAAAGATGTTACTGAGGGTCTTACTGTTAATTACTGATTAATTTGAACAGAAATATGAAAGATGTTACTGAGGGTTTACTGTTAATTACTGATTAATTTGAACAGAAATATGAAAGATGTTACTGAGGGTCTTACTGTTGATTACTGATTAATTTGAACAGAAATATGAAAGATGTTACTGAGGGTCTTACTGTTGATTACTGATTAATTTGAACAGAAATATGAAAGATGTTACTGAGGGTCTTACTGTTAATTACTGATTAATTTGAACAGAAATATGAAAGATGTTACTGAGGGTTTACTGTTAATTACTGATTAATTTGAACAGAAATATGAAAGATGTTACTGAGGGTCTTACTGTTGATAACTGATTAATTTGAACAAAAATATGAAAGATGTTACTGAGGGGTTTACTGTTGATTACTGATTAATTTGAACAGAAATATGAAAGATGTTACTGAGGGTCTTACTGTTAATTACTGATTAATTTGAACAGAAATATGAAAGATGTTACTGAGGGGTTTACTGTTGATTACTGATTAATTTGAACAGAAATATGAACGATGTTGAACAGTCAGGTGTGTTGACTGGTGATCACTGATTAAGGTGCTGTGACTGGTGATCAGTCAGGTGCTGTGACTGGTGATCAGTCAGGTGTGATGACTAGTGATCAGTCAGGTGGGGTGACTGGTGATCAGTCAGGTGTGGTGACTGTTGATCACTCTGGTGGGGTGACTGGTGATCAGTCAGGTGCGGTGACTGGTGATCAGTCAGGTGTGGTATCTGGTTATCAGTCAGGTGTGGTGACTGGTGATCAGTGAGGTGCGGTGACTGTTGATCACTCGGGTGTGGTGACTGGTGATCAGTCTGGTGCGATTACCGGTGATCAGTCAGGTGTGGTGACTGGTGATCAGTCAGGTGTGGTATCTGGTTATCAGTCAGGTGTGGTGACTGGTGATCAGTGAGGTGACTGTTGATCACTCGGGTGTGGTGACTGGTGATCAGTCTGGTGCGATTACCGGTGATCAGTCAGGTGTGGTGACTGGTGATCAGTCAGGTGTGGTATCTGGTTATCAGTCAGGTGTGGTGACTGGTGATCAGTGAGGTGACTGTTGATCACTCGGGTGTGGTGACTGGTGATCAGTCAGGTGTGGTGACTGGTGATCAGTCAGGTGTGGTGACTGGTGATCAGTCAGGTGTGGTGACTGGTGATCACTCGGGTGTGGTGACTGGTGATCAGTGAGGTGCGGTGACTGGTGATCAGTCAGGTGTGGTGACTGGTGATCAGTCAGGTGTGGTATCTGGTTATCAGTCAGGTGTGGTGACTGGTGATCAGTGAGGTGACTGTTGATCACTCGGGTGTGGTGACTGGTGATCAGTCTGGTGCGATTACCTGTGATCAGTCAGGTGTGGTGACTGGTGATCAGTCAGGTGATGTGACTGGTGATCAGTCAGGTGCGGTGACTGGTGATCACTCGGGTGTGGTGTGGTGATCAGCAGCGGCGGCGGCAGCAGCAGCAGCAGCAGCAGCAGCAGCAGCAGCAGCAGCAGCAGCAGCAGCAGCAGCAGCAGCAGCAGCAGCAGCAGCAGCAGCAGCAGCAGCAGCAGCAGCAGCAGCAGCAGCAGCAGCAGCAGCAGCAGCAGCAGCAGCAGCAGCAGCAGCAGCAGCAGCAGCAGCAGCAGCAGCAGCAGCAGCAGCAGCAGCAGCAGCAGCAGCAGCAGCAGCAGTATTAGTTCATTTATACAGGTATTTTTCTATACAGTTTTGGCAGAGAACACAGATTCAACGTGTAGTAACGGGTGGCCACCTAGAAAACAGAACGGTACTTCAGGTTCTATAACGACTCGTAGCTTTCCGCACAAATATGGTTACAACCAGGAGTGTCACTGGTGGATTGCAACACCTGTAAACAAGGTAAATATAAAACACAGGAAATTGTGAATCTCAGGAATGAGAAATATTCAGTGTAAGAAAGAATATTTTTGTCAGCACATTTTGTACGAGTTTGGAACGGAACTTTTATTTATTTCTCTTTGAACCTGACAATCGGGTGCTGAACTCTCTAACTATTAAATTACATCACTCATTATCAATAACCCTTAATCCTGTTAGAATGGTGTGAACACATTTCAATAACGATAAATCTAAATCATTTCTATTTCAGAAACTAGAAATATCGTTCGAAACATTCAACCTGCAGCCCTCATCCACCAGCAGTACCCGGAATTGCAATGACTATATAAAGAGTAAGAATCGAATTACATTCTTCATATTTTCTTTTTACGAAACAAAACATGATTTAATTTCGTATGAGTTCAAAAATAGTTTTCGCTCTTTAGAATGGTTTTAAATGTTATCAGTGAAACTGAACTTGGAATTAGTGTACTTTTAACTATCATCTTTTGTCAGTATTTATACAGGGTGTCTCAGAAAATATGTTACCCTTTGCCTTAAGGTTACTATATTCATTAGGCCACACCAAAAGAAAACCCTGTTTCTCGGGCCCGACCGACCCGATATTTCGTCATTTCAAATAATTATCTTCGAAATAAGATAAAATTGCCTACCGACCCTATTTCAATATTGTGGATGAAATAACTATTTTCAAAAATATATATGTGGCTGACCGACTACAAAGCTCTCCATTCTCGTAAATATTTTTTTCTTCGTGAAATCGTGGATGTCGGCACCGAGACGACATGATAAAAATATCTTATTACATCGGATTTAACAATTTTATACTGGATATGGTACTTGTGTACTCAGACAACGATGCTAATCAGATATTGATGGCGACCTTGGATTGTAAAATTCCAGGAATTCCGTATACAATATATTATACGCCTATTCAAGATTTTGATGATTTTCTTTTTATAAACAGTTTCCAAGTGTGAAATATAATACAAAAACATCAACTTCCCTTTATTATTGTGGTCGTCTAGCTGCTAATCCTATTTTTAACTGGAAATTTGGTCCCGTAAAAGATTATTTATGGCGACCTACCCGCTTTCAGAAGAACACCCGAAATTTTTTTTTCTATAAAAATAGAAAAAAATTTCGGGTGTTTTTTTTTCTATAAAAATAAAAACAAATTCCCTACCGACCTACCCATTTTGGTGATTGCCCCGCCCGAGAAACTGGATTTTTTTTGGTGTGGCCTTAACTATGATTTAAATTATTATTTTTGGGGGTAAAGTTGGTAGACCTGAATGATTACTTGAGAATGAAATAAGTCATGCATGGCTGAGCACTAGCAGGTTTATGAATCGCCATTAAAATGCTGTTGAACCAAATTTGCGGATTGTTCCTTTGTGTATGTCTATTGTTAAATGAACACCTGCCTGTTGGAAAATTGATTTAAAATAAAAAAATCATTGAATTTCACTCCTTTTGATGTTTTTGCCTGTCGGAAAATGTAAAAACTAAGTAATTTAAAAGACGATCAGCAGGAATCAAGGACTTAGTGTCCGGAAAGTAAAAGGTTTCGAGAAATACTGAATCTGATGTATCAAAATTCAAGGTTGAGCTTTACTGTGCATTGGTAAAATGGTAATGATATTGAACAAGTCCCAGAGAAGCTTAATTAGTCATGTGTACCAACAATTGTATCAAGTAGAAATCTGCTTCAGTTGATTTGATTGTCCGGTCTCAAATTATGTGCAGTGAAAGCGGAACATTTTCAATACACGTTTATAATGCAATAATCCTTATTTCTTGTATTGGTTTGACTCCATTTTAAGGACCATTCAAAAACATGGTATGCTCGGCCATGCATGACTTATTTCTTTCTTTTAAACGTTCCATCTTTGGGTAAACATCCAGGTATATCAACCTACCACCCAAAAATCTTATTTCAATTTTATTTAATGTATAATTAATCTTTAAGCTATGGTAACACATTTTTTGAGACACCCTGTATAATGATTATTTAGTAAAAGTGGAGATGAATAAAGGTATATTAGAATCATTATGATTATTATATTACAGTAAATGGAAATTACTATTGTGGCAGTACAGCGCCCCCTACACTATACTATACCGGTAATGTGTTCATAGAGTTTGTATCAGACAACCATTTAAACTATAAAGGGTTTAAACTGATTTGGAGGATATTAAAAGGTAGCTCATAATGAAAAGTTTATCATGGAATCAGTAAATCACATACAAAACAATTCAATTCAATATTTATTTGCAGTTGATTCGCGTCTGTGTAGTAAAACACCTATAATACAGAATGGTACATCAGGTCACATGACCAGTCCTAATTTTCCGGACAGCTATTATAACCGCCTCAGCTGTAGCTGGAGGATTATAACACCCGAAAACACGGTAAATATATATTTGAGAAATGTTGGTCCTTAAAAAAAATGATATTATCTCGATTTCTGCACGAGCAGGTCTCAGGAGTGAGTAATATTTGCACTAGTAGGAACTCAATGGGGCTAGGATTAGTTCAAAACCTTATCCCGGGATTAAGTTTAACCGATAATTCCGGGTTTAAGTTAAAAAAAAACTGATTAAAAAAAGATTCCTGGAATAAATAGGTAATGAATGATAATTCAATTCTAAGTTCATATATTTTTTTGCAGCTGGTTGAAATATCATTTGACTCGAATTTTGATATACAACCCAAATATAACGGTCGTTGCTATGACGAGTTGATGATAAAAAGTAAAACCGGTAAAAAATCTAAACACTCTCCACAACATAAATGATTTTTATGATTCATAAAGTTTTATCAGATTTATTTCTTCATCAGGGATCAATAAATATTGTGGCGAGACAGCTCCTGGTAAACGATTATACACTGGAAATATAACAATACAATTTACATCAAGCAGCTATAGAAACTATCTTCGGTTCAAACTGTCCTGGCGGTTTGTACGAGTGAAAGGTAAAGATAGCTTAACGATAAAAAGGGTAAAAAAAATTAAATATTTGTCGAACGAAATTCTGAAATTGATGAGATCCATGGATACCACATAAATCTGTTGTTATTTCTTTCCGGTTCAGTTTGGCAGGTGATAGTGTTTACAGGGCGTACAGGTATTATAACACTAACAGTCAGGATAGGTTTCGGTGAGACAGGTAGTGACGTCACGTACTTCCACCTGGGAACCGAGTTCGAGGCCGGATCAAACAAGACTCATAAACTGTTGTTACCAGTGAAAATCACAAATCCAAAACCACCGGGAAAACTCATGTTGAAAAGTGCATGGAGTACAAACTGGCGCGTCATCCAGGTTATAGAAATATGGAGAGGGTGGGGAGAGAGAGGCCGGTGTGAATTTGATATGAACTCATATATTCATATATTTGAATTCAATAGGTGGCGCTAGTAGGTGTGATAGATGGTAACAATGTTGTGTACATGCATAACTGCAGTAAGAGCCACACATACACAAACACACAGACTTGTAATTATCATTCAGAAATTCACAGACCAGGTTCGTTAAAACGTATTATTGAACTCAGAATACCCAATGAACTGAACTTATAATTAGACTGTGGTGGTAAGCCTAGGCTAACAAACCTTTCCTTTTAAAACCTGAGCAACTTAACTTAAAGCCCCAAGCGGGCAAGGTGTAAAGTCTATTCGGTGAGTAGCACAACCTGTAAACCTACACAGTTGTGACTTCTTAAGCCAAAAAATGGGTAGTTCTCTAAACGCGGAGAACGAAATGACTGAAACGGAATAGCGGAGGGAGTATCTATGAAGGCGAAATGGCAGAATCGCTTGTATTTTTAATACCTCGTCAACGCGACAGCATAAAGTAAGATACATACAGTCATGCATCTGTTATATTTAGCTACAAACAGCACACAGTGGATCAAACCCGCTAATGTAGATTAAAAACTAAATTAATTAATCAAAATTTAAAAATTCACACAGTTTTGATCAGTTAAAAAATTCTGTTTTTAATCCTTTGATAAATTCTTTCATATAGTGGGTTTATCTTCTACTGATTTTTGACTCTATACAGTTTAATTTCATCATGGCAATTTTGATATTCCATCGAATTCCTTTAAATTACGCTACATTGAATTTCGTACCATTGATTAACTGGTACCAGATACGTATTTTGTGTTGTTTTGATTTGTAAATAACTCTACATGTAGTCCATGAACCCTTTATCCTGACGTACTGAAACACGCGCCGGCTGATACACGCGGGGCTAGGTCTACCGCATGCAGTAAAATCCAGGTTCAGTATAATATAAATGTGTTTTCTGCAGAATCCGTAACCGAATTTTAGGCTATTCTGCCGTTCCGCCTTCATAGATACTCCCTCCGCTATTCCGTTTCCGTCAGCCGTTTTCCGCGTTTAGAGAACTACCCCCAAAAATGGTTGCGTAAGTTGTTAGTTTGTTTGATAGTGTGGAGTTGAATCTAAGTCCTGTAGCTTGAACTTCAGTTAAAACACGGCGGCACCACGAGTCGAACCATATTCAAAATTGATAATGTATATTTGTAGGACCATCAACAGTGACACAAGTCACAGAAACCACCTCAACATCAAATGAGTTATTTTTACAGAAGGTTTAAAAAGTGTACAATCTGTTGGTTACATGAGCCCCTTGCAGGTTGGGTTAGGTACCATTTTAAAATTGAACAAAAATATATATTTATAATTGTAGGACCATCAACAGTGACACAAGTCATAGAAACCACCTCAACGTCAAGTGAGTTATTTTACAGAAGGTTTAAAAAGTGTACAATCTGTTGGTTACATGAGCCCCTTGCAGGTTGGGTTAGGTACCATTTTAAAATTGAACAAACATATATTTTTATATTTGTAGGACCATCAACAGTGACACAAGTCACAGAAACCACCTCAACATCAAATGAGTTATTTTTACAGAAGGTTTAAAAAGTGTACAATCTGTTGGTTACATGAGCCCCTTGCAGGTTGGGTTAGGTACCATTTTAAAATTGAACAAAAATATATATTTATAATTGTAGGACCATCAACAGTTACACAAGTCACAGAAACCACCTCAACGTCAAGTGAGTTATTTTACAGAAGGTTTAAAAAGTGTACAATCTGTTGGTTACATGAGCCCCTTGCAGGTCGGGTTAGGTACCATTTTAAAATTGAACAAACATATATTTTTATATTTGTAGGACCATCAACAGTGACACAAGTCACAATAACCACCTCAACATCAAGTGAGTTATTTCTATTGATCACCAAAGTTTTTGAAAGTGTACATTCATTTGCGAAATATATACCCTGATTAAAGCATTTTACTCTTTAAACTTTTTTTGATATAAAAATGCCACGAAAATAATGAATTTGAAACTGTTGACATACATTTGAGTTTTATATAATCGCAGATTCTAAAAATGCTGGTCCTGCGGACACGGTGGCTGGTTTCTGGGCAACAGTTGGCAGTGCAATCGGTTTCTCAATTGTGATTGCAATCGTTATCGTAGTAACGGTCGTGTTGTATATACACCGCAGAAACATGTATAACAGAAATACTACTGGCTTGTTGTTTATATTTTACAGGGGGGTTTGAGAACTCGTCACTCAATGTCGTAATATTGCTGTAAATCCAGTTTTAGCAGCATCAGAACCAATTGAATATTCCATGCATAGATTATTCTTATATCGAGAGATTGTCTATACTAGTCAGGAACCCGATAATGGTGCTGATGATTCATACAAATGATGACTTATACTTAGTATATTGAATTGGAAATATGAATTTGTCAAACTTGAAGATTATCACCAAATATTTATGTTCTAGGCAAAACATAGACGTGTGGAATTAGCCCTAAGCAATCATCACAGTCGAGTGGTGACCAGTCAGGTGTGATGACCTGATTACAATACCCGATATCATTCTATCATTTGGTCCTCAAAACTTCTTGTCTTAGAACAATAACCACACTCAAACGTGGTGAACGGATAATAAGATAAAAACTCAGGTGACACACCTGACGATGATCTCTAGGGTGAGATCGAAATGTCGTGTATTCTAGATATTTTAGATTGAATAAATCAATTCTTGTTTTTGAATTCTTTTAATCTGTACATAGAGGGTTTTTATCTTATTTTCTTGTCTTACTCTTAATAACTGGCAACCATATGAACCGTAAATTAACTATGAACTGTAGGTTCTAATCCGTAGATTTGGCTAGTGCAGTGAACAGTTCAGTGCTAGTACCGGTACTAGTCCTTCCTTGATTCCGCAACAAACTATTCCTAAAACTCATCGAGTCCTTCTTGACCTGTAAGAGTTGATGAGAAGTTAAGTGAAACTCTTAGAGTAAATTGAATCAGAAATAAGAATTAGGAGTAAAAAATAGAGACGACTTTAGTAATGTGACGACTGATCCAAATGACGACTTACACTTTGAAAATTGAAATTGAAATAGAAATAGAAATTGATACTCGAAAATATTGAGACGACGGGTTGTAATGTGGCGATGATTTCACTGAACTGATAAATATTCGTCTATTTTTTTCAGGTGTGGTTTCTGAACCGGATGTCGATTATGAATGTTCTGTTGGCGCTAGTGGTAACTCGTGTTTTAACATGTTTGAAATGACGTAACTGACTCAGTCGGAATTCTCCGTGATAACGCGATATTTCTCTGTGTTTTGTAGCTCGGATCGGCAGACGAACTGTTGCTCCACCCGCTCCATCTACTCCAGCTGCTCCAGCTGTTCCACCTGCTGCTGGTGTCGGGTTCATTGAAGAAGGTGCGCACGCATGTCCACGCGTCCAGCCGGAATCCGTTTCGAATTTCTTAAACTGATTCTATTTCTGAAATGTGTCTTTTATTTCTAGTTGAGAATGTTGAAGACGATGATTTCACGGCGGGAAGTGTTAATATTGAGGTTTGTATCGAACCATCCCGATTTAGAACCACCCACACCCCCTCAATCTATAGCATGGAACCACCCACACCCCTCAATCTATAGCATGGAACCACCCACACCCCCTCAATCTATAGCATGGAACCACCCACACACCCCTCAATCTATAGCATGGAACCACCCACACACCCCTCAATCTATAGCATAGGACCACCCACACCCCCTCAATATTTAGCGTGAACCACCCACACCCCCTCAATCTATAGCTTGGAGCCACCCACACTCCCTCAATCTATAGCATGGAACCAACCCTTCAACAATCTGAAGGGAATGCAGGGTCAAGGCTGAAGGTAATGCAAGTTTCTGGCTGAGGGGTGCAGGTTTTAGACTGAAGGGTGAGGGGTCCACACTGAGGGCGGTAGGGGGTCCCGACTATTAGGTTGTTGATACCCGCATAAATTGCGAGATAATTAAACATCTTTTCTTCTTCAGGATATTGGTGAAGATGGGACGATCTATGCACGACTAGACAACGTGTCCCGACCGGACCCCGCGAGGCTTCAACCGATCACCTCTAGGGGGCGTACTGCTCCACGAGTGATCCTAGGCGCCGAGGAAGATGTCGGATTGTACGGTGAATTAGACTTCAGTCGACCTGCGATACCTTTAACAGAACTAAACAACCACTGAAACCAGTGAATTATAATCTGCCAATCGCGACAATCAATTCCTATTATTTTTAATTTTCTTTTCTCATTTCTTGTTTGTGTTATTTGTTTTTTCTGTATATTATCTGTAACTATTTTTTATTTTTCGGTCAGCTGTCCCACTGTATGTTTTCCCACTGATATATTGTAAGATTTTTATGATGATCATATAATCATATTCTGTCTTAGAAAACTGATGTATAGGATTATACTATGTCATAATTTTTGCAGGAAATAAAGTAATAATAATAATGATAAAAATAATGATGATAATAGGCCTAATAATAATAATTTATCCAAGTAGAATTTTATAAAAATCAAGACATCATATTCTTTAGATAATAAATGAATTGTAAATAAGTATTTATCTGTCTAATATTGGTATGTTTGTAATATGTTTCTAATGTTTGTTTATGACTGTGCAGGAGTCAGTTGCCTCTAAGTTGGTTGTTATAGTTAACCAGTGGATAGTTGACTATTGATAGTGACAATTAAAAGTTTATTGTTACTATGTATGCTATTTATCCACCGGTTATCTTTATCCATCTTAACAAGCTGCTACAGCCTCCGCCCCCTCCCCCGGGCCAGTTGCGTAGTCATAACTTGAGTCCAAAAGTGGTCTTGAATCTTAAGACTGGTCTTAAGTTGTTAGATTGGCTATAGAACTAAGTTGGTCTTAGACTGGTCTTAAGTTGTTAGGTCGGCTATAGAACCAAAATGAGCTTAGAAAGGTCTTAAAGTAGTTAGATTGGCTATAGAACTAAGTTGGTCTTAGACTGGTCTTGTAGTTAGATTGGTTATAGAACCAAAATGAGCTTAGACTGGTCTCAAGTTGTTAGATTAGCTATAGAACAAAAATGAGCTTAGACTGGTCTTAAGTTGTTAGATTGGCTATAGAACTAAGTTGGTCTTAGACTGGTCTCAAGTTGTTAGATTAGCTATAGAACAAAAATGAGCTTAGACTGGTCTTAAGTTGTTAGATTGGCTATAGAACTAAGTTGGTCTTAGACTGGTCTTAAGTTGTTAGATTGGTTATAGAACCAAAATGAGCTTAGACTGGTCTTAAGTTGTTAGATTAGCTATAGAACCAAAATGAGCTTAGACTGGTCTTTAGTTGTTAGATTGGCCATAGGACCAAGTTGGTCTGAGACTGGTCTTAAGTTGTTAGATTGGCTATAGAACTATGGTCTTGGGTCTAAGATTTAATCTTAAGACTGATTTTAAGTTTATGTCAGATTGGCTGTAGAACTGGTCTTAGACTGGTTGAAAGTCTAACCATGACTATGCAACCGGCACAGAGCCGTCGGTAGGAATTTTTCAGTGGCAAGGCTTATTTCTGAAGGGGGGTCTGGGGCCCTCCCCTAGAAAGATTTTGATAATTCAATCGCCGGAGATGCGTTTTGGGGCCATTTCATGGTCTCATTCATAGAAACATGAGAAGTCGTGAGCCAACCACCTAGTACAGAGAACGACGAGCTGCTACGCGGTACAGCGTGCTTTGAAAAAACTTTAAGCAAAAAAGTGGGGCGGCTTTGGCCGACCCTGCCGCCCCTGTTCCGACGGCCCTGCGGCAGCTGGATCCAGTTCCACTTTTCGCGGTTAAATCTTAAATGTTATGATAAATCTCAGCACTATGAAACTGGATCAATATTTCCATCATCTAACCCGCGGGTTACATATGTATTTTCATTGATTGTATGAACTAAAAAGGAATGAATTAATTTGAGAAGATAATTTGAATATAACCATTAAACAGTCGTTAGCGTTTTATTTTTTTTGTCGTTTTGATGACGTCATGGATATCTTACGGAAAACCCAATCTCATGGTAGAGGAGTTTGCATCTTGACCCCTCAAAATTTGGTGACTTTCTACATACATTTATTTCACCGTACGGTGCTGCCGCTATACTCCTTGTTATACTCCTTGGCAAGCAAGGGTTATGGAGTATAACTAGAGAGCACGTCGATTGCCAGAGTTGACTTACGTTAGTGTATAAAAAAAACCGCTAACGATGAGCATCAGAGCCGTCGGAAGGAATTTTTCAGTGGCGAGGCTTATTTCTGAA
This sequence comes from Tubulanus polymorphus, assembly GCF_964204645.1. Taxonomy (NCBI): domain Eukaryota; kingdom Metazoa; phylum Nemertea; class Palaeonemertea; order Tubulaniformes; family Tubulanidae; genus Tubulanus; species Tubulanus polymorphus. The sequence goes on from NC_134032.1 coordinate 2,337,769, forward strand.
GCATTATGAGAATGCCGGTTTGCTAGCGTATCTATTTAACACCCGTATTGCTCGGGTTAGTTTTACTACCAACGGATGGCGCTGTATGTAAATTTCACATAAATCAACGACTTTCGGCTATTAGCGGTACTTAAGACCACTTGAAAACATCGTAGTCAATTACGCGGTAGTAGTGAAAATAAAAAGTTACGGTTCGGTGTACAGCACCATAGCACCCATATAATACCACATACATTTTATTCAGACTAAGGACTATTAGTTAACACTGATCTTCATTTCCATTAATTAATGATCTGTTGAATTAATTAGTAATCCAGTCTTTCGGTGTTCGAGATAAAATGCCCGCAAAATAAGAACTAACGAACCAGGGCTGACCACAAATTGCCCAACAGATAAATTTAAAATTTTTGGAAACGACACAGTCATGTTTAGTATCAAATAACTCGTGGCGTGGACCTTGGTCTATTAACTGACCAATGCATGACAAGTACTGGCTATATAGGCCCTAGTAAATTATCTGTTTTGCAAACAATTAAGTTGTTTGGTGTCAAATAACTAGATATGATGTGGACATTAAATTAAAAATTGTTTAACTGACCAATGCTTGACCAGTACTGACCAGTTACCACTAACTAGAACCCACCATAAGTAATTTATATGTTTAGTAAAGCAATAAAATCGTGTTTGGGCGTCGAGCTACTAGATACGATGCGGGCTATGATCTAACAACTATTTAACTGACCAATATTTTACCAATACTGATCTTAAAGTAATTTGTTTATTCTAGAAGCAACACAGTCGTGTTTGGTGTCAAATAATTAGAAATGGTGTGGGCTTTCATCTAACTATTCAAGTGACCAAATCTTGACCAATACTGACCACATAGCTATATTTATCTGTTTCGGACACAACTTAGTCGTGTCTCGTATCAAATAATTTCATTCGGTCTGAACGTTAATATAATAACTCTTTTACCTGTACAAGCTACACCAGTACTGTCTAATTACCGATTAAATGTTTTTAGAAATAACACGGGGTATTGCCTGAATCCTTCGTCAGTACTACTCTTATTAAATGTGTCGTTTTAAAAGTCTTGTCCAATTTTTATTGTAGGAAGCGAGCTAACTTTGAAATTTCCCACTAAATGCAAAAGATTTTCACATCGGGTTTTGAACGAACAACGTTTCGATTTGTAATTGTAACGTGCGCATTTTAGCATGTAACGTGCACATTTCACTAGTGTGAACGTGCGTATCGGTATCATTATGCGAAACTTGTCAAACTTTTGCGTTCAAGACGTTAAACTGAACACTAAAGGAGATATTATATCATATCATATCATATCATATATATATGAATAATGAATAGATGGAAGATAATGTAGTAGTTTTGAATGTTTCGTAACTGCCGTCCACTGACCGCAGATCATCAAAGTTAATCGCCTCATTTGAAATATATATTCGTTATAAGGGATGTAGTAGTTCAGTGAGAATTCAAAGTTATGGGTAATTTTAAGTGATCACAACGCTGACCAATAGAGAAAGCTGTATCACAACAGAAGTGGGACTACCGTATCTTATTGAAACATTTAAAATACCGGAGAGTAAATGGGAGAACCCTGAATTCGAAACAATTTCACACTCGGATCGTTTACTTTGAAAACACAATTTGCAATTTGTGGACATGCATTATTTCGGCACCAAAAGCATGAAGTATATTATCTTTGCTCGTAAAAATTTGATATTTTGAGGAAGATTTTTGGCCTCGTTAACCTGTGAACACGTCCTTCATATATCTTCTAAGACCGATCTTGATATAATGCTGAGAGTTTAGAGAAAATTATGGTAGGATGTAAACTTAGGCTGCTTCGTATCCGTGGAAGGTTGCTAATTATTGATCTTATACACAATAATCATAAGTACGTAACACGAGACTCCATAGAATATCGTTTTTCAATCATACGTACACAAATTATTGCGATATAAAGATAAATAGTACTTTAATATACTTTTTACTTCTTATACTGAATATTTCTTTAGTAGTATTAATAAAGAGTGGATCAGCAGGCTACCTGAGCCCATTCCACGATTTGAGGTCAGTTGCCAAAAGTTAGTAAGTTTACATACCAGTGGATAGTTAACATTTAAAATGACAATTAAAACTTCATTGCTAAAAATAACTTTGTATTCGTAGAATAGTCACACTCAAATGCGGAGAATTGATAATACCATAATACAATACGAAAATTCACTGTGTACAAATTCAAAATTCGCTTTTTACGCTTTTAATATTTGACTCGACGGTTGGTTTTAGATTGTATCTCTCCAAGCCGGAGGTAATCACGGATATCGGACTACAAAAAAAAATTCCTTGTGTAAAGCTCAACTTTGTAAATTCCTGGAAAAGCTCGCCTCGGATATTTCAATAATGATTAAACATTAATTTTCCCAACGAAAAACCTAAACAACCAATTGTACGCTTGCTTTAAGTTTACCAATGCACTATCGTTGCTTTTTCTAGCTATTTGCACTGTTTGCCGCAAAAAGATTGCATCCTCTATTACAGGATTTAAGGATACAACTCTAAAACCAGTTAGTTTAAATTAACCATTATACAATATGATACATGACCAAATACACTGTTAATATGAAAAAGATCCAATATGTACACATTTCAAATCTCAAACCAAGTTTTATCATTAGAAAATAACGACACAACGTTCGATCGTTCACTAGAGATCATCTTTTTGAATTTGTACACAGTGAATTTTCGTATCGTATTATGGTATTATCAATTCTCCGCATTTGAGTGTGACTATTCTACGAATACAAAGTTATTTTTAGCAATGAAGTTTTAATTGTCATTTTAAATGTTAACTATCCACTGGTATGTAAACTTACTAACTTTTGGCAACTGACCTCAAATCGTGGAATGGGCTCAGGTAGCCTGCTGATCCACTCTTTATTAATACTACTAAAGAAATATTCAGTATAAGAAGTAAAAAGGATATTAAAGTACTATTTATCTTTATATCGCAATAATTTGTGTACGTATGATTGAAAAACGATATTCTATGGAGTCTCGTGTTACGTACTTATGATTATTGTGTATAAGATCAATAATTAGCAACCTTCCACGGATACGAAGCAGCCTAAGTTTACATCCTACCATAATTTTCTCTAAACTCTCAGCATTATATCAAGATCGGTCTTAGAAAATATATGAAGGACGTGTTCACAGGTTAACGAGGCCAAAAATCTTCCTCAAAATTTCAAATTTTTACGAGCAAAGATAATATACTTCATGCTTTTGGTGCAGAAATAATGCATGTCCACAAATTGCAAATTGTGTTTTCAAAGTAAACGATCCGAGTGTGAAATTGTTTCGAATTCAGGGTTCTCCCATTTACTCTCCGGTATTTTAAATGTTTCAATAAGATACGGTAGTCGCACTTCTGTTGTGATACAGCTTTCTCTATTGGTCAGCGTTGTGATCACTTAAAATTACCCATAAGTTTGAATTCTCACTGAACTACTACATCCCTTATAACGAATATATATTTCAAATGAGGCGATTAACTTTGATGATCTGCGGTCAGTGGACAGCAGTTACGAAACATTCAAAACTACTACATTATCTTCCATCTATTCATTATTCATAAATTATATGATATGATATGATATGATATAATATCTCCTTTAGTGTTCAGTTTAAACGTCTTGAACGCAAAAGTTTGACAAGTTTCGCATAATGATACCGATACGCACGTTCACACTAGTGAAATGTGCACGTTACAGGCTAAAATGCGCACGTTACAATTACAAATCGAAACGTTGTTCGTTCAAAACCCGATGTGAAAATCTTTTGCATTTAGTGGGAAATTTCAAAGTTAGCTCGCTTCCTACAATAAAAATTGGACAAGACTTTTAAAACGACACATTTAATAAGAGTAGTACTGACGAAGGATTCAGGCAATACCCCGTGTTATTTCTAAAAACATTTAACCGGTAATTAGACAGTACTGGTGTAGCTTGTACAGGTAAAAGAGTTGTTATATTTACGTTCAGACCGAATGAAATTATTTGATACGAGACACGACTAAGTTGTGTCCGAAACAGATAAATATAGCTATGTGGTCAGTATTGGTCAAGATTTGGTCACTTGAATAGTTGTTAGATGAAAGCCCACACCATTTCTAATTATTTGACACCAAACACGACTGTGTTGCTTCTAGAATAAACAAATTACTTTAAGGTCAGTATTGGTAAAATATTGGTCAGTTAAATAGTTGTTAGATCATAGCCCGCACCGTATCTAGTAGCTCGACGCCCAAACACGATTTTATTGCTTTACTAAACATATGAATTACATATGGTGGGTTCTAGTTAGTGGTAACTGGTCAAGCATTGGTCAGTTAAACAATTTTTAGTTTAATATCCACATTATATCTAGTTATTTGACACCAAATAACTTAATTGTTTGCAAAACAGATAATTTACTATATAGCCAGTACTGGTCATGCATTGGTCAGTTGATAGACCAAGGTCCACGCCACGAGTTATTTGATACTAAACATTATTGTGTCGTTTCGGAAAATTTATCTGTTGGGCAATTTGTGGTCAGCCCTGGTTCGTTATTTCTTATTTTGCGGGCATTTTATCTCGAACCACCGAAAGACTGAATTAGGCTACTAATTAATTCAACAGATCATTAATTAATGGAAATGAAGATCAGTGTTAACTAAGTCCTTAGTCTGAATGAAATGTATGTGGTATTATATGGGTGCTATGGTGCTGTACACCGAACTGTAACTTTTTATTTTCACTACTACCGTAATCGACTATGATGTTTTCAAGTGGTCTTAAGTACCGCTAATAGCCGAAAGTCGTTGATTTATGTGAAATTTACACACAGCGCCACCCGTTGGTAGTAAAACTAACCCGAGCAATACGGGTCTTAAATAGATACGCTAGCAAACCGGCATTCTCATAATGGTGAAATACCAACTGCGCACCCCTCGACGGAGAAACCCATCCTCATCGGAGCTGCACCGTCGATGTCATACAACTACACTTCGGATACCCCTGAGGACCATACTCTCATCTGGAAAATTTGCGTCTCGAAATGTGCTTCCTTTCTATCTAGTCAACACGCGGGATCATCAACTAAGAGAACTTCTACATCATTACCCGAAAAAAATAACTAAAATAAACGATCGGACTATTTACACGTAGAAAACGACCAAAAAAATAAAAAAATGGACGAAATGATCTTCAACCTTGTAATTGACGGACGCCGGGCGCCGAAGGCACCCGGAGGATGTCCCTTTGGTAAACGTGTAGACTAGCTGACAAAGTCAGAAAAAAATGACGTCACTTGACGTCCGGTTTGAAGAGCTCAGACCACTATTCCAAAATCTTCTATATCCTATAGTAAAAACAAGAAATTCAAGAGTTTAGTTCATATATAAGCGCGTAAATTCAGGGGAAATCCTGCTTATGGCTCATAGGCCAGCATCTTAGCTACGCATTGAAGTGGTTTTCGCCCCACATACCCAACCTAACTTTTGAAATAATCAAACCTTTAGAAAGGAGGGGTATCCCGGTACAGGTATGCCAGTACATCCGAGCCAAATATCTAAGGGAATCCCCCACCGTGTTTGGTACCCTTACTCCAAGCAAAAAAAGTCCAGGGAATCCCTTACCTATTTCATCATCAATCTGTCTCTCAGGATCAATGGATTTCATACATATAACCGAAATTCGTTACCTATTCCATTTGCAGAAATTATGGCAACATTTATGGGGGACCTCTTCTTCACTCTAGGTACTATTTTTGGGGTCCGGCCCTACGCATTTTCGAGCTACTAACCTACTAATAATTGTGGTCTGATGCCTGAAGTTCATGGGGAAATCGGAAGTAGAATTACGTCACGCTAAAATCCGGCAGCCCATTAACTAAATAAAATAAGCCAATTTATGGATCGGGTTATTTCAGAATTTATTTATTTCATGAAATTTCGAACAAGATTGGGTCGATGAATAGTTTAACAATGAACCGCGTTGATCGAACGAGTTCGAAAATAGCTGAAATCCCCTTAGCAACGGGAGTGAATTCATAATAAACAAACCACGCGCCGGCCGCGGCCCGGTGCCACGCGGTTCGGCGCGCAGGTTCGAATTCCGGAGAATTACGCTCTCGCGCGCGCAGCTGTCATTCCCAGCGGCAGCACTGAAATACACTTTTTTAATCAAAAGTAACGACCCTAAAAACTGCGGTGAGAGTCGCGTTAGAGTCTTAAAATTTCTCGGCCAGCGCGGCGGCGGATCGGCACGGAAGGCGTAGTCTCGCTCTCGAGCAGCAGCGACATCGCGGTCGGCAAAAACATTAGTCTCCGCCCCTTCTTCAGCAAATAAGGAATTCGGAATCGCTGGCCACGTGCACTGCTTATTTTGAACCGTATTCCCGGCGGATTAGAAAGAAATGTATATTTTTCGCAAGAGAAATCAATTTTTGTACAGACATTCGCATTACCTGCTAATTCGAGTTTTTTCTAGCAGAAAATAATTTTCCGATTTGTGCGTTTCAACGCGTATTCGATTTTTTTTCTTTTTGAAGGTAATTAAGAAATGCGTTGTAATCTTCTCATCTTCCTTTTATTTCCAAATGGAGCTAATTTCTAAATTAACTACCAGGTCAAAATTCTTCAATATTGCAAAAACCCCTCTCAGTTTCCACCATAGAAATGTCATTGGTTACATTATGGTTTCACAAGGAGTTTTAAACCATTAAAAAATGACACTTTATCTAAACCGAAAGAATAATCTTTTTAGCAGACAGTGGTACCGAGACCTGATTTATAAGAAATTTTTCAAGTTTTTTTTCTCGCAAAAATTAAAATATTAAATTTCATTTGATCTTATAATATAAGATTAAAGAATTATGAAGTTTGATTCATTTCTGAAATTTGGGCTTATAATATATCAAGCCCAAATTTCAGAAATGAATCAAAACTTACAGTTACAGAGTTACAGTTTCATCTTCTTTCTTCCCACCCCTTAACTCGAGCATTAATTTTAAATTTTCCAAGTTTTGACTAAGAATTGATTTAATTTCTTCATTAATTCATTGCTTTGGGTTCAACTACAGTACAATTTCAATATGAAATATTGGAGTTGATTCTCTTTCCAGTTTCATTAACAACATTTTAGTGTGCTCCTTGTCACTGACAATATTTTGAGTGTTTTCGACTTCGTTGCCCCGTACTTGAGGTTGTTTTCCCCCATCGCTATCATTTCTTACTATGAAAAATTGAATCAAGCTGTGACGAGGCGTCCGTCACTTAGATTTCATCTATTACATATTATCATATTATGTAGTACAGCTTATTTTTTGCGACAGCGCCACGGCGCTGGAGCATATTAACCATCTGGTGTCTTCCAATACCACCACCCAGTGGGCTCAAATTCAAGTTCAAATATACTTTATTGATACTCATCAAATATACTTAATTGTTACTTTATTCAATACTTTATTGTTCCCAGTACTGCAAATACATCAGATTTCTGCAATTAAGTAGAAAGAACACAAATAAAATTAAGAATCTTTTAGTATTCAGAAAACAACGTACAAGTTATTTTTCAATTTTAATTAGCAATGAGATATTTTTTTTGCGACGCTCACGCATTCCCTTTCTGGAAGGCAGATCGGCTCTTCCCTGAAAAATTAATTGCTGAATCGACGTCCCGCTAATGATGAAAACTATCTTTAGATCCCCTGATTTCAAAATTCAAAAATATAGATTTATATGAACCTTAGGTCTACCTTGTAATTAACAAATTATTCGAAAGCAAAGATCTTGCATTCGAGTTAATTCATTTTAAGCAGTTTCTTTATTTCAAGCCCCGGATTGATTGTCTAAATCTCTTTGCTCTTCTCATGACTTGTATTCAATTAAATTTTCTATTCTCATTCTACAATTTGTACGTGAATACTATCAACGGTAGCATTTCTTTCTTTTCATTTCGTTTTTCATAATGATTTTGTAATATTTAAATCTTCATTTTATCGTGACGGGTGTTTCCGCTTTTAAACTGTTAGTTTATTACTTCCGATTTTTTAATCTTCATTAATTTATTCATTCTTTATTACTTCTCTCTCCAAAATCGGAATAATTGTATCCTTAGACGCTTTTGATCTTGATTTTTAATGACTTTGCAAAACCACCTGTTGCAGTATATTTCCTTTTAGAAATATACCTTGTCTCCCTCTCTTATGCTGCAACCACCATGACACGTAGACACAAATATATCAGTTGATAATAATATCAAGACAGCGTTTCTTGTGTTCATCATAACCTAGAGGAAACCATCACATGATCCATATATCTAACGTACGTACATACACACCGCAGTGCATGGCATTCACGTATAACCGCGCGTTGCACTACTGCGCTCTCCTAGCGCGTACTATAAGTACTGTCATACGCTGTCTGTTCGTTTAAGACGTTTTTAATTGAAATAAGCTTCATTAGGAACGCATTTGGTAAAAGTGCAGATCCGCACCTCTCGTGATTGACGCAATCTGCTGAATGACAGAATACAGGCTAAAATCTTTCTAGTGAAGATTTAAAATTAACCAATGGCAATGTACTGAATTGCTGATGATATTTTGAATCTGAAACAATGATATTTAATGTAATTGATTGAACCGTTTAACGCGGAGAGGTGCGGATCTGCACTTTTACCACGCTTTTTGTCGTGGATAATCATTTGAACTATTTCTGTGGCAACTATAAATAAGTGTGCTCCTCTTTTAATTTCGTAAGATGCTTCGTCGATGGATACTTAGATTAATATTTTAAGGTAACCTGGTTGGTATAAGCCCATCCGATTATAAAAAGCTTACCACCAACGATTAGGTAACTAACTAACAGACACAGGGACCTCATTCGGTGTCAATAACCACTTTCACTAGGCCGTACTAGCTGCGTGCACATGGTGCAGGCGATAGTTTCACAGATTTAGTTGAGCTGTTACAATTCCTTTTTATCCTCTTTTCTACATCTTCAGCAGGTTACCACCAGCTGACTCAACCAGTTTCGCCATATTTTCCCACGGCACCTCGTTTCAGAGGTGTGAAAATGATAATCTGTTAATCCATTAAACAAGTGCTGAAAACTGCTGAAAACTTTTTGCTTACTAGAGTAATTGTAGGTTTAGCTCCCCTTTTCAACCACCCTCCCCCAACCTCTCAGTCAGTCTCCCTGTTAATGTGTTTCTCTAATGACTGTTTCAATTATATATTATAGGTTATCCTCTCCGGACTGCCGTGTAAACTTCCTCATTAATACTGGACGTGGACTTCAACCGAAATTCATCAGTTTTACTTCTTCAGTCCACTTCTTCTGGACTACTAGTGAACTAACCGGACTATATGTTAACTAACCGGACTACTAGTGAACAGACCGGACTATTAGTGACCTAACTGGACTATAAGTGAATTTACCGGATGTGAACTAACTGGACTATATTAGTTCACTAACTAGATAGTGAATTGGTACTCGTGAAAAAACGATCAGTGGTGGACTCCTGAAGGCCAGACAAAGATCAGTCGAACTTTCTATATGGCAGTGCCACGTTGTGGTGCCAATGTTGGTTGTTTTACATGTCAGTAAATATGTTGTAACATACCCATCTCAAACTATGGCTGTACTGTGATAGCCTTGTCTTACTGTCATTTAGCTGTATTTGTTGTCTGAGAATAAAACGGCTTTCATATTCATTATTCATGTTAAATTTTTCATTTGTTTGGTTAAATGCCAGTAAATCGCCCCTTAGCCCGACCCTGCCAGTAAACAACCCCATAGCCCGACCCTGCCAGTCAATCGCCCCATAGCCCGATCCTGCCAGTAAATCGTCCCATACCTCATCCTGACAGTAAATCGCCGCATAGCTCACCCTCGCAGGTACATCGTCGTCCAAAACAGTTCGGTTCTACCAGTCGTACCCTCGGTTTTTGTTGTTAGTAGCCGTCATATTGGCTCCCTCCCCGAAAAACATACTATTTTTTCTGACTTATTAATGTAATTTTTCTGACTTCATAAAACGTACAAGTTTCCGATCCATACATTGCTACAGCTCCGGACAAATATTTACCACATGCAGTTTGTCTGAATTTGGCGTGCACATTTTTATTACCGATCATCCGCCGCCCTAGCAATGAGGCTTGTGTGAGGTTGAAAATATTAATATTTTTGCAACAGAAAATAAGTCGGAACAAATTGTTAGATGGAAAAGGCCAAGCGCCCCAGCTGCTTGACGTTTATTTGAAAAATTATACCAAAACACGTGACAACCTAATTTGCTGTCACGTACAAAATTGCAATATCATCAATCTAACAAAGAAATACAAAGTCATACAAAACTAACTAGGTCAACCGCCCCAGCTGGATTGACCTAGTTTCTGATTTAAACAATTATCGGAAAAAATACTACGCGGTCAAACGCCCCTGCTGTTTGACCTATTTATGAATACAAGTAACTACACCACTATTACTAAGAAGTCAAACGCCCCAGCTGTTTGACCTAGTTCGGAGTAAAAAGTCCTCGATTAATCGTAAGTGGGCTGTAAAAATGGGCTAGAAAAGATTAATCGTAAGAGGGCCAACAAATGCCGTAGGCGCAGGTAGGGGATGGAGGGTGGTAAAATGTTAAACTTTACGCCTGAGTTCCGGAACTGAAAGGACGTGTTTACTTCGCGTTGATTGGCTGGTTGGCTAATAGCCCGAGGGCGGCGCCACCGGCTGGTGCTGTTGCCCGCCGGGAGAAGAACTTCATTTTCTGTCTGATGGGCAACTGGTCATTCGCACATCATTTGTTTTAGAGACACTGAATACACTTTTTCCTTAGACTTTTTAAACTTCCTGCAACGAAGCGACGGGCTTTAAGTCGAAAAGCGACTCGACGCCTACCAACGTAATTCGCCGGATTATCGTCGATTAGCGGTACTACATAACCCCAGCGTATTCAAACTTCGAAGCATTTTCAAACTTCAAAAGGAAAGATGCCATTGATCGCAATTCAAGAATGGCCAGTGACCTACCTGCGTTACCTTTTGAAATCATTCGCCGAAGCTTTTATTATCGGTGATGCAACCAATCACCGGCTACGAATTTGAAAGGGGTCAGTTAAAAACTAGTGGGTGCTCCTACAAGTCGTCAATACACTTGGGAATTCTACACAGTGTTGAAGTCTCTGTCGCTGGATATTGCACAGATAGGACACGTATTGGAAAAAGAGAATTTTCATTAGATTGTAACAAACGCAGCTGAGCTGATATGAACTATTTGTTGTAAATACAACTGGATTTTGGCAACAGGACACGGAATTAAAAATGACTTCAAAATTGACTCATGAATAAAAGAAGGATTAAATTGACCTCAGCCTCCATCGCGTTACAAGGTTGCTGTAAGGTAGGTGGAGCATTTATTTAACATTAGCGGTCGAAATTATGTTTTATAGGTTTAGATTTAGAAAAAAATAGTTGCGCTTTAGGTTAGGGTTAAGGTTAGGTTTTAATTAACAGGTACCTGTACCCAGTGTTACAGCTTCATGGAAGAACAGACACGCCTACTGATGAAAAACAAGAGCGGTCCGAATTGAATAAGGTAGGACATATTTCAGCGTGGACTTGTCAACTAGAGTTGATACGTCCATGATTTCAGTGAGAAGAAAAAGACCCCCGGGCCACAGAAGATCGAACCCGAAGTTGAATGATGATGACAGAGTGGCTTGAAAAATTCAGGTGCGACTTGTATGACATGTCTAATAATTCTCGTAGATAAATAGAATTAATAGAACTTAGTAATAGCTAGTTATGACCCCCAATTAAAACATAATTTCAGCCGTTAATTCTTAGGTATTTTGAATATATTTCACAATCATCCACCACCAAACCCCACCCCTTAAAACGAAGCTTCGACAATTTTTGTGGGTTAAGCGTGACTTTGGTAGCATGATGAATTGACGATTTGGACTTGACAACTTTTTACAAAATACAAGCTACAAAAACGTTAACGCATGTAGAACTAGGGAAAGATATAAAACCACGTGACTCTAAACGGGTCAATTATTGCGCGATTTGTTGAGATTCTTGTCGCTAACTCTGTTGAGCCATTTTATTTCGAAGTCTCAACTGGCGCCATTTTATTTCGAAGTCTCATCTCGCGCCATTTTATATAAAGTCTCATCTCGTGCCATTTTATTTTGAAGTCTTATCTCGCGCCATTTTAGAAGTCTTTTCACGCATCCCAGATGACTCCCAGCATCACTCAAGGGTTGCATTTGATGTTGAATTTTGGGAATTTATTTTAATTTGATGCATTTTATTTTGTTGTTGTAATATGTAATATGTATTGTAATATGTATTCTAATATGTATTGTATTATTGTATCATGTATTGAAATATATATTGTTATATGTATTGTATTATTGTATCATGTGTTTTAATATGTATTGTATTATCTTGTATTTGTATAATTACCCTGCTCACTCAGATCTCTCTAATTAGAATCAGTTTACCTATAAATATTGTTGTTTGTACGTTGACTATATTCACTTAGATGTCAGCCTCTATAGTAGTGAAAGCTTGTGCGTCAAATAAACTAGTCACACCTATATTGTACTACTCGTCTTGTTACATTTATTCTAAACCCGGTTTACACCCCAGGCTCCGCTACGAATTCCTGATTCGGACCCGCTGTCACTGTCGCTGCCATCGTGGACACAGAGGAAAACTGGCTGGTTTCGAACCCGTGAAAGCAGCAGGCCCATTTCTCTTGGACATTGAGCAAAACTTGGTCGGTTGCACAGTCACGGCTTAGACTAAAGACCAGTCTTAGACCAACTTAGTTCTATAGCCAATCTAACAACTTAAGACCAGTCTAAACTCATTCTAGTTCTATAGCCAATCTGACAACTTAAAACCAGTCTTATAGATTTAAGACCACTTTTGGTCTAAGTCACGACTGTGCAACTGGCCCGGCTGAGAAGTTAACATTCGATTTTTAGCCTTCTTTGACGAAGAGAACTTCAGTGGGACAATACTCAGAACCTGTTTTGGAATTTTCTGCGAAAGCTTCATTTTTCTAGAGGGAAATCAATCAATTTCATCATTTTCGGTAAATACGACGAGAAATTTTGCCGAAATTGAGAGTATTGAAACAAGCTACACGGCTGTCTAGAATCAGTTAGTTCGGGTTGAAAAATTCGCAGAAAATTCCAAAACATTATATTTCTACATCACGAGGAGACTGATATTGACCGGTGACCACGTACGCTGAAGGATTCGATTGAACCCACTACGCTAAAGCTGTTCCAAGCGAGTTCGGGGAGCGATACCGGACCCTGGCAAGCGAGGATGGGCGTACTTCGGTTATCGGAGTTAGTCGACTATAATTGTCGATCTAAGTGAAACCGAATGTAAGCTTAGTCGGAACTATATTCAGGAACGAAATTAACCGCTTTCGGTTATTAGTTCCGCCCTGAACACTCATCCTCGCTTGCCAGGGGTCCGGTATCACTCCGGAACTCGCTTCCAGGGAACAGCTTAAGCGTAGTGAGTTCGAATCCCTAGACAAGCCGTGCCGAAGATGTTAACATTTTGAGCACCCCATTAATTTGTTGGCAATCCAAAAAATGAGAACAATATATCAAAAGTTTTTCAACTATATGGTGCTGGGGGTAGGGGCTTAAAACTTATACTTCATTGCCCATTCAAACATGTCTCGATTCAAAAGTTGTGCGAACATACCGGGAATAAAACAGCGGGTTCGTGTTTGTAATTGGAAATCGATAGGATATATCATAGTTGGTTGTTATGTCAAATTCTAATGGGTTTTTCTTTAGACCAAACATATAATTGGCAACTTTCAGCGTAAACGTTCTCCAATGTAATTCAGTTCTGTGGATACATCGTAGGCTGTATTTACATTTATTCATTTTTGGAAAAAAAAGATCCACCAGTTGATGACTGGTGAGTGGGTAGCTCGGGTCTGGGCAAAAATCTATTTCAAACAAGAATGAAATTTACCATTAAGTTACTTATAAACAACACTGATTGAAAAACGCCCTAAATCTCTTGACCTATTTATTATCTTAACGTTACTCGTACGTACGGTCAAAGTGAGGAATCCAAAACGAAAGTGTTTGCGAAATAAAAATAAAAGATTAATTTTTTTCTTAAAGCAAAATTCCGCATTCGATTGACATCTTAAAGAGGAAACGAAATATTCGCTATCTTCTATTAGATATAAAGCAAAGATTTGGCTAAATGTTTCAAACGTGACGGCTTAGAATTTTAACAACTCTAATGATGCGCTGATTATTTACGAGGTCAATTCATCTTTTATTTTCATGAACCTGAATGAGCAGGAAAAATAAAAAAATAACAGGTTCAACATCCCACGGTAATTTTGGGCAGTTTGATATTCGCACCACATTCTTATCCAATTCATAAGAATTTTTCGGTTCCATCATTTCCACGTGTCGTGAATACCCACGCCCGATTATATTTCAGAAATATTCTGATAACTTCGTTCGCTCAGGTTTTTAAGAAATCAATTTCATGTTTAAAATTCCAATATTTTCAATAGTTTTCAGACGCATCTTGCAGAGAGGGCATGATTTTGGGTGAAATGTGCGAACTTTAATTGATCGAACGAATAATTTAAAAAAAAACTATTCCTGAGCTTAGATAGGACAACCCGATAATATTTGCCGAATCAAAACGTTTAGGCTGTTTAAAACATTTATTAACGTAAGCGTTTAGTTTTTGCTCGTATGGATTTCATATCGATAGTCAGTATTGTGTAAAGTAGGGGATTGAGGGACGAGTTGATCGGTAGGAAAAGAACCGCCAGCCAAGCCGCCACCTGATTCGGTATTTCTACCCGTAATACCGCGCAAAACTGAACGATAATTAACGGCATCCAGCAAAATAAATTACAAAGATTTATCACCAAACTTCTACGTGCTAAAATCAGTTCGGTAGGGTCAATTCTACCCGATCCAGACCTGCTTCCAGAGACGAGTCTGTACATTTGCGCATAAGTCGTCATTATCGTAGCGAGTATGAAGGTGTTGAATACGGCAAAAATTGCGAAGGAATATTGCCAGGCGTTGACGTCAATTGATATTAAATTCATAGGTAAACAAACTCCAGTTTTTCCGTAGAATTTAATACCGAAATAAGATAATTCTGACAACGGCAATATGGAGATTGTACTTATAGTAACCCAACACACGCCACAAATAATGGACACGTATCTCGGTGATGTAATCGGGCTTCCAGAAAATGGATTAACGATATTTGAAAATCTATGACGTGTTAGAAAGAATAGAAACGTCAACGAGCCTTCGCAAGAAATAGTGACCGTAACTCCAGCGAAACTGCACAATGAACTGTCCGTCCAAGTTTCAGAATTCAGGAAATAAACTCCTTTAAAAACGTAATCCGCGCCCGCGATCGAAAACAAATAAATCGACATGAGAAAATCACAAGCTGCGATATTAATAATTAGGATGTCGGAAGATGTGTTGCGCTTTTCGGAGGATGAAAGTCGAATTGATCGAAGACGAAATAAAATGACAATTGTGTTCGCGAAGAAACTGAACGCGGCGATGACCCAGATGATAGCTCTGAGGACTGTGTTACCCATCAGATCAGAACAAGAGGAAAACTGATCAGCTTTAGGAAGGCACCGGTCGACATTCGGAGCCATGCAGCAAAATTTGTAAGCGTCAGACGATAGAGATACTAGCGATGTCAGATTGATGAAAACTTCTCTTTCTGTGGAAATGAATTGAGAATTGTTGGTTAAATCGAGAATTCTAAGTTTATTTAATCCTGAAAAAGCATATCGTGAAATATGATGGATTCTGTTGCTGCTGATATTCAACGACTGTAATGTAGATAATCCTCTAAACACATTTCTACCAAGCAGCAATAGCGAAAGCCCTTGAAGGTTCAGAATTTGTAATGACATTAAATCTCGAAAGGTATTGTCGTCTAAATGGCGTAGTGGATTTGCAGTTATCAATAACTCTTTTAAATTATACAAACCGATGAATGTGTTTGTGGATAATGACGTTATGTTGTTGTATGTAAGATCTAATGTATGTAAATTATGCAGGTTTGTGAACGAGTTCGGTAAAATATGAGACAATTCGTTGGAAGAGATGTTGAGCATTCGAAGATAAACGAATGAAGAAAACGTCGATTCATTGAATCGAAATTCGTTTTTTGACAGAATTAAAACTCGAGTTGATTCCGAGAAAAGACCAGTAATATTTGTTAAACCGGCATTCGCGCAATCAATCAAATGACCTTGGCATCTACAGCCCATCTGACACGTGACGTTACAGAAAGCCTCGTCATCAATTGTGAATTTACAATTTACGACACCATCACAAACTTCAGATTGTGGAATACATCGATTTTCGTGGCCACATTTAAACATTCCTGGACACGAAAATGTCTCACAGTTTTGTTCATCTTCTGAATTAGGACAATCTGATTGACCATCACACACCTGTCTGATCGGTATACAGTACGATGCTGGACATTTTACAGTATCAGCTGGGCATTCAAATTCTTCACATCTCAATACGTGCTCAAAATTTCTACAAACTGGGAAACCATTCGTCATTCTTTCTAGAATACATCTGTGACGTCTTGAATAGCAGTGAGGAGAATTGAAAGAACATCTTTGTTCATCTGATTCCGTACAGAGATTTGTGAAGTTAGTCGTGCAGTAGTTTTCATTATTGCACTGAACAGTAGGATTCACTGTAATACTAGTTGTTGTTACTAATTCATCTTCTTCGAGGCTTCCACTACAATCCACGACACCATCCTGGTACAACTGAGAACTGATACAGTCTCCACTGTTACACTGGAACCCCTGACACAATTCAGTAGTGCATCCCATTTCATCTGATCCGTCTTTACAATCAGTGACTCCATCACATCTGTTAGCCATACTGATACATTGACCACTTTTACAGCTAAATCGTTCAGACAAACACGGGGGATGAAAACAAGATTCCTCATCCGAACCATCCACACAATCTTGTACGAAATCACAAAAACCACTTATTGATATCACCTGACCATCATCGCATTGAAACTGACTGTGTAGATTTATATCCGTACAATCGATTTCATCTTCACCGTGTTGACAGTCGTGTCTGGTATCACATACGCGATGGTTGCTGATACATCTTTGATCGTTACATTTAAACTGCCGCGATTTACAACCGCTTATAGAAGCTGACTCGTCATCAGTTACATTGAACGAACACAAAACAGAATGCGCTGTATCTGTCGCATTATCAAAATATTTCATCATCCATTTAACTGATTGAATATAAGTTATTTCATCTCTAGTGATTATTGGGTTTATAACTTGCAGTCTGTCATTAGACGTTATCGTTAGTACAGAGCCATATTGATGTTGATATTGAAATGCTGTTATCAAATTTAAGATATCTTTTTCAGTATTACTGTTAATACTACCTACTTCGGCCCGGACGCCATTACACATCTCTGTCGCAGTTTTTATATCAAGACCTCGATGTTTGTTCCATTGCGTCAGTATTTGATAGCATTGTCTGCCTATGCTTACCAAACCAATCGTACAGCTCGATTCATTGAAATCAATATCTTGAAATGTATTTTCCAGTATTAGAAATGTGTCGTTTTTGGTTATATTTAACATTGTTGCTGTTCTATTTTCGTTATCAATCCTTTCCGATTCGCAAATAAAACTCGTATGAACCTCTTCAATTTTGCAGGGGAATCGAACCCAGTTCGCTGATCCTCGTGGATTATTCAGTATCATCGCCGTGCACGGCATATTGACGTCATTTATCGGTTGTTTTCTGAGAGGAGATATCAATCCTTGAACAACTTCTGGTATCGTGTCGTTATTTGTAGGTTTATACCACTCTGTGTAGCTCAATGGTTTCCCATCAGTCCACGTGTAGTAACCAAAAGTAGGCTAAAAGTTTAAGTTGCAAATTCATGATTAAAACATCAAAATGGTATATAAAATTCTTTTAACGAGATGGATTTTAGAAATTAAGAATTTTACCTGCATTTTTAATCCAATCATCATTATGAGCGCTTTCTGTGAATAGGCATTTAGAAGAAGTTCTGTTGCGAATAATCTTTTGATGGAAATCATTTCCTGTTCTGAGTTGATACTGAGTAGATGTCCCGCATACTTCTGTCTACAGTATATTTCAGCGTTCTCCCAATTCAGACGTTCATCTCTTATGTATTTTACGCATGAAATTCCCGAATCTAGAAATCCCGATTTACAGACATTTTCAAACTGTTTAACCGGTAACGACTGTTCTAATGTGTATTGTATTTGAAATGTAGGGATGAAATGTTTCACCTCAAACCACAGGTTGTCATCTCTTAAACTATAAAACACAAGTCCCGTTATCGCGTTATTGTCACATATTTTATGCTCATGTGTGATTCTTCTAGTATCCGATTCATATATCGATTGTTTGTAGATTATCGGATCATTGTCTCTTGCACCCGATTTCGTGCACAGTACCCTGCCTATGTATTTGATTAGAAACCGGTGGTAGGAAAATTTGCCCCGCCTGACCACTACAGGATAGTTATAATATAGCGGTTGATGTTGATACTCAGATGATCCCGGATAATTTGGTGACTGCAACAACCCGCATTCATCTTCGAATACGCTCCCATGCACATACGCTTCTATAACGGCAGATTTCAATTTTTGACATTTACTCCGAAGTTCAACCATTAAATAATAATTCCAGAATAAACTCGCGGTTCGCATTTTCACAGTGTTTAATACCAGGCTGTTATTGAGCGACTGACTAATCAAGCTAACGTACGTACCACATGACCCGAATGGTATAGCACCCTGAAAACATCGGTCGATTTGATATTCGTGTTCTGATAATATGTAAATGTTTCTCAAAGGTAGGCGTCGGTTTTCGGGTGTTATCACGAGACAGTGTGACGTCATATCGACCTGCTGTTCTCCCTCCCGGAGGATGTACCCGTCACAGTCGGTAGGACGAAATCTGAGATATGATTCTTTTTCAACGGTCAACTGGTCATTCCACTTATACGCGTATGCTGCTACAGTTACCGACCAACCGGATGTAATCAGACTGACGACGTTACGGTCGTACGGGTCGTATAAACGAGGACAATACGGACCGTATCGTCTAGCCGTGAAATTACCACCGTCGAATATGTAAAATCCAGCTCGCTCGCAGTTCTCTGATAAAACTGTTAGTCCCATATTCTCTTCATAAATGTCAACTTTCCATTTAAACTCGTATCTAGTGATGCGATAATTTACCGATACTTTTTTTTGTTTCGGAAACAGTGAGTTTGGCGTCAAAAACGGCAACTGGTTCACCTAAAGTTCGTCAATAATAAGTATATCAGACAGATTTTTGATAATATATGTTATTTCGGTACGGGGTAACATAATTACAGAGGTTATACTCACCCGACGGTTGTTGACCTTGATATCGTCTATCGAAATAGATTCCATTTTATAGCTTATTTCAAATCTTACATCATCGTGAACTGTTGTTTTTAAAACGCACAGTATGACGAGAAAGCCGTCAGATTTGACACTCAGTGATTGCAGGTAGTTGTGACCGAGTAAAACATCAGTTCCTACAACGCGTAACCCTTCTAGTTTATATACACCAATGACGTCACCGGATGTGACGAGATCACGTGTCCAGTTAAAGACGACGTACTGTAACACCTGTCCTGTGATAGACCAGCAGTGTAAGTGTTTTGATCGAGTTGTTACGTGTAAACTGTTGTCATCGGGAATGAGCACTCCCGACTCGTTGTTAGAGATCTGAATCAACCGATTAGCGACGTTCCAATCTGATATTTTATACAATTGGACTAAAAGCAGTGATTGCACAGTTGTCTTCCGTAAAACGAATACAGCTTTGTTTGTTTTAGAATAAAATGATGAAGGTGGATGTCCAGATTGTTGTGGTATTAAAGCGAAAGGATCACTGCTGGTGTTCCATCCGTCGTGGAGTTTAATGGACACCGATGATGATTCCCCAAATCGGTAGAATGTGAAATCGATATCAATTAACGTAAGATTCATCGCATAACCTCGCGGCATCCCGCTCCACTCAACAAACAACTTGCAATTACGTAATTTATGAATCGCGAATTTATAACCCCGCTCAGCTTTTAGCCGCTCCAATTTTAAATCGAATCTTGAACCGTCGTGGAAAATATTTATTTGACTTCGCCCATAACGATAAATGACATAAACGCGACTACCTCGCGCTCCAGCGACTTTACTCCTAAACATCAACGAGATCGAATCGTCACGGCGGATTTCATGTTTTCCATCACCGCACAATCTGTTATCGGACTCACTGACGAGAAGGTAGTTATCACCACAGAATATTGACAGCTCGATATCATGGTAAACTTGGACGTGAAAAGTCCCCGGTAAAGAGCTGTTGATGAACCACCGACATTCAACACCGCGCGATAACGAAGGGTAATTCGGCGAAACGATGTAACCGGACGTAGAATCTAACGGGTACCACGTATTGTTACAAGACGAACTTACCGTCACAGACGATTCCTCGATAGAGTCTGCTGTGCGATCAGCGCGCGCGATGCGAACTTGACAGACGATCAGCGACGCTATAAACAGCGCTCTCAGTCGCCGCTCCATACCGAACAACATCGACACGATACGAATTATGCTCGGCTGTCCACAGATTTTGAAGTTCTGTTTATAACTGAACTTTAGATCACCTGTTTAGAACTTTACATGACTGCAGAAATAAAATGTTTGAACCACTCAGCAATTTAAGGATACGAATAAACTTTTCAGTCCATTATATTTTGCCAAAGGCGATTTTGGTATCATTTACTCGTGTAGTCATTATTTCACGTTTTCCCTGACTCGATGGTATCTATTTCTCAGTAATTACCATCAGTATATATATATATATATATATATATATATATATATATATATATATATATATATATATATATATATATATATATATATATATATATATATATATATATATATATATATATATATATATATATATATATATATATATATATATATATATATATATGTGCAACAATTATCAATTATGTGCAACAATTATAGCTCGTGGATTTGCGCATCGTAGATATCCATGTCCAATTATATTTTGAACCTTTCGTCGTTGTAGATACTCGAGGGTATCTATTTCCCAGTAATTACCATCAGTGAATATATGTGCAACAATTTCAGCTCGTGGTTTTACGCATCGTAGATATCGATGTCCAATTATTTATTTTGAACCTTTCGTCGTTGTACTGCGTGTATATCGAGCACACCAATCTGACTATATTCACGCCTGACAACTACGAAACTAGCAAACTTACTTAAATCTTATCGACGTCTTGGAAAAGTGGTTATAGCGTTCGACTGTGGTAGGCCAGGTCGTGGGGTCGAACCCCGTACATAACCGTAGTATCCGCGGGCGCTTAACACTTATCCGCATCGCCTCTCTCCACCCAGGGGTATGTGGGTACCTGGCCTGACATGACGTTTGAGCGTCTAGTAACTGCTTGGATGTTATGTTTTTTCCCCAGAGTATTTATGTCTTTAATGTCTTTTTTTACTCATAAATGGTTAGAGTTAAAGGCTGGGGGTAATAATACTGATTTAATAGCGAGCGCCATTGAACATTGCATCGCAGTGAAAAGGGCGCAATCGAAATTAAATTTTCATAAATTACTATGAAGTACTATTACTAAATCGGTATTTTCGCGAGGTATACATTGAGGTAGATACTCTTCGCGAGTTAAATTGAGGAGGGCCCAGTCCGTACGAAAAAAAACTCGCAGATACAAATACAAACTGTTATATTTTTGACCACGACTGCCAATGCGTTTGGGACGCATTGGCAGTCGAGTTTGATTAACAATCAATGTATAATCAAACTCGAATACGATTGGTTGCTTTTAGTGCTAGATACAAAACTTACTGTATGGAAGCCCTGAAACGACATTACGAATTACGTTTTACGTTTTACGAATTATGTTTTACGAATTACGTTTTGGGCAACGATTTACCACTACATTTCGGTTCAATTTATGACAAGAGGTCAAGGTTGTAGTGCACTCTCCGTGAATAACAATTAAAAATTGCCACTTGGGTAGCTTACAGGCAGGAGGCAGCGCTGTAGTGTGATCGGTTGTAATTTTTTGCCGAATGCTTCCTTAACTGATAACGATGATGGATGACTTTGCAGTCCAAACGCTGTGCTTTCAAATTTAGATATAATTATTAAAAGCTAAGACTTGTTCTGGTCATTTGTTACAATCGCACAATTGTATCCACACCGATATGGAGTCCAATTAAGCTTTTTTATATCTCCATGAACCCCGAATAATTTCCAGTTTTGCATCATCGTGTGCCCTTCCTTGCCAAACAGGACAGTGTCAGTGCTTGTAATTTATTAATTAATGAATCCGGGACTTTGTATGCAGGCTGAATCTCTATACTTTAAATCATTTGAAATTATCATCAAGTCACTTTTTGACTTCCTAATTCCTCATTATTACTCTGATACTAAAAGAATGCATTCGAAACTCCGTCAATTTTACTATTGATATAGTGTTATTTCGAAATGCAAAATAAATTCAGTCAGATTTATTCTATCATTCGTCATGATTCGACTTCATTGCAAAGCCTGTGTTTTTCTGAAAACTCATGGAGCAATAGCCAAAAGCATGGAAGCCCTGAAACGACATTACGAATTACGTTTTACCAAATACGTTTTACGTTTTACGAATTACAAATTACTAGTTACTTGTGTTCCGTGGTACCCAGTGACAATTAAACAACTTGTGTTCCGTGGTACTCAGTGACAATTAAACAACTTGTGTTTCGTGGTACTCAGTGACAATTAAACAACTTGTGTTCCGTGGTACCCAGTGACAATTAAACAACTTGTGTTCCGTGGTACCCAGTGATAATTAAACAACTTGTGTTCTGTGGTACCCAGTGACAATTAAACAACTTGTGTTCCGTGGTACCCAGCGACAATTAAACAACTTGTGTTCCGTGGTACCCAGTGACAATTAAACAACTTGTGTTCCGTGGTACCCAGTGACAATTAAACAACTTGTGTTCCGTGGTACCCAGTGACAATTAAACAACTTGTGTTCTGTGGTACCCAGTGACAATTAAACAACTTGTGTTCTGTGGTACCCAGTGATAATTAAACAACTTGTGTTCTTTGGTACCCAGTGACAAGTGTTCTGTGGTACCCAGTGACAATTAAACAACTTGTGTTCTGTGGTACCCAGTGACAATTAAACAACTTGTGTTCTGTGGTACCCAGTGACAATTAAACAACTTGTGTTCTGTGGTACCCAGTGATAAACTATTTATCCATGTATTTTTCTATTTTATTTGGTTTTAGAATTTATTGTAAATAGGATTTGTCTCACGGCTCTACAGCTCTTCTACGAAGTTAGAAACTTGACCTTTTAAACGTTTCGGCGTGAAAGTCTTGTTGATAGGCTAAGGCGCGCACGTGACCTAACGCGCACCTGCTGGTAACGCTTTAAAGCTGAAGAAACCGGGCTTTGGCATTCGTATTTGAGCGTACATAGTACATGAATGGATAGGCATATATTAATTCGTAACCAGTATAGATCGCTTCCTGAAGACCCGAGGTACCTCGCGGTATATTGTTTGAGACTTTAGTTCGTGGTGGAGAAACCGTGACAACCTGCTCCGAAATCGTAAGTAATTTTTTGATAATTTAGGCATCTCCAAATGCCAAGCTATTCATAGTTTAATGCCAAAGCGAACATTAAAACATAATACTTCATAGTGGATTCCGATTTAGCGAGGTAGATCATAAAAAGATGAAGAAATTGACATACAATAACCCCTATTGACGAATTAGGGCTTCAGAGATTTTTTGACGCTCGTAAATTTGTACCTCGTAAGAATTCGACCGATTTTATAGAGCGGCCACTTTCCGGCCCCTAAAATGATTTCCCCTCCCATGTATTTCCTCTTGGAGTAGAATAATGGTGCTCTCCTATTTTTTTACAGAAATTTGATATATAAGAAGCCCAGAAATACCCGATGAAAAGGCCTAGAAATTTTATTTAGTGAAATGAAGTACATTTATTTGACCAGATATTTATTCTTTCATTTTTAGCATGATTAGTACTGACCGTTAGGAATGTCTGCTGCTGAGCAAGCCACTGGTAAATATATCAAATTTTTTAAACTTGAGATTAAGATTAAGGCAATATGAAAACATTAAGATGCACTATATTTCTCTTTTTACAGCATCAAAAAAGCGCTCAGTAAATCTCACTACCAAGCAAGGTGCCCATTCGAGAAAGAAGTACTTCGGAAGTTCCAGAAAAAAGCGTAGGAGTGAGTCTTATATCTATATTTTTTGGAATGTTTTTATTAAAGAATTAAAATTCATTACACATGTTAGAAATTTTGGTTATTCGTTAGTTGATTGTGAGGTTTACAAGTTTTTTTATATTTCGAACTCTGATTGAGTGACTGTCAATCAAATGACTTAAATGAAAGGATAACGACAATGAGGATAATGCAAGTATAAGTATGAGGATAATGCAGGTATGATAAATATGTTGTTCTCTATTAAACCCCTGAGGCCAGTTTCAGTTTCTCTGTTTAAGGTGGTACAGGTTTATTCGGTACAGGTTTATTTTTTACTAACATCTGCAAAAAATATGAGACAAATATTTCTGATTCTGCTCAATTCAACACATATTTCATTCAAATAATGAAGGTCTTTGAAAGGACCCATTTTCTACAATCATATTTATTCTTCCCTCTTAACATTTCCCTAGGAACAAAAACTAGGGACATAGTTGCAAATTCAACATTTGAAGAAAGCCAGAGTAGTGAATTTACGGAAAGAGAGGAAAGCTCGACTAATGACGATATTTTGCTGGAAAATCCACTCGAGATATCTGCTGTTGATGGTGTAGATGGTGTAGATTTGTCTGATATTGATGTCCTCCTCCAGTGTAGTGATCTAAATTCGGTTTCCTTATGTTCAATATCACCTGTTAAGTCTCATTGTCAATGTTCTTGTCATCCTGATTTGATTACCATGAAAGAGAAAATCGATGAATTATCCGACCAAATTCGACAGAAGAATGAAGAAATTCAAAATTTGAAAGCGAAACTTGAGCAAATTTATTCACAAGATTTATTAAAAATTGACACAGATTCATCAAACTTAGAAACATTTGAAGCTACTCCCCTTGTTACTAGTTTTCGCAGTAAAAGCAGTTGTTACACCAAATTAGAACATCCAACAATTAATTCCAGTTCAGCCTCAAAGAAAACTCTTGACTCGAGAGCAAGAAAATTGAAACTTGTTTTGGATAAATTATCCTCTATTTCATCGTCAGGCAATGATATGGCTGTAACATTATCTTGTTTCATGAAAAGGTATCCTGATTTAGTCAAAAAGGCTCTGGAGTTGGCCGGTATCGCAACTGTAAATCAATTAGATCCAACTCAAGTAATAGAATTGAAATTAAATTTGAGACTACCGATGAATAAGTTACTTGAACTTAAAAAAATCTTGAAACATTACAATATTCAGATTTTTCCGTCTAGTCGAAATATTAGACAAGAGCTTGCAGCCAGACAAGAGTCGTTTTCTACATTCATTGAAGCTGGTGAAATAGAACTGGAAATTAATAGCAGAACGCATGAAAAGCAATTGTCAGCGTTTGTTTCTGTGACATCAATAGAGCTATTAATACAAAAGTCAGTAGAAAAACTGATAATGAAAAATCAGTTAAATAGGTCCCCAGAATTTCATGACGAAATATGGGCAAAGATCGGGGTGGATAAAGGGGGCGGTAGTACAAAGATGGTACTAGCCATCATAAACGGACCATCCCCGAATAGTCCAGATCAAACGCATTTGATCAGTTTTTATGAAGGGGTTGACTGTTTGGAGAATTTGAATAAGGTTTTTGGAAAATTCCAGGGTGAAATTTCAACTGTCAAAACCATCATCGTTTTTGATCAAGAAATTACCGTTAGACTATTTCTAATGGGGGACCTTCATTTCCTTTGCCAGATGATGGGCCATCAAGGCAGCGCATCATCTTATCCATGCCTATGGTGTGAGGTAACACTCCATGATTTGCGCAAAAAAGATGCAACACCTCATACCCCAACATTCAAGCAGTACCAATCGCGTTCAATCGGGTCCTATTTAAGGAATGCACAAACTGCTGAAGCTACACCACGGGTTATTGGTGCGGAGACACAAAATATTCAAAGTAGTATGCTTTTCAAGCCCTCTGATTTAGGCCATCTAGTTCCTCCTGGTCTCCATGTTTCTCTTGGCTTAGGGTTAATGTTCTTCGAGATGCTAGAAAAACGTTGTTGTGAACTTGATGAATCTTCCCTCGGAGAACGTTTTCCCGAGCAATGGGAAGCATGGAGAGCAGCTTCAGCATCTGTAACTAGCTTGCAGGATGAACTGGATAGCCTAAAACAGAAGTTACAATCTTGTCAAGAGCTAGTCGACTTATTGAAAAATGCAAAGAAAAAACGCTCTAGTCCATTAAACTGTGGGGCGCCGATTTGTATAATTCGTTCTATTGAGAATCCGCAGCCACATATATATTTGTATTGCACGAACTGCGAAGCACCATACCACAGCCAATGTGTTCAATCTGTATATGATCCTGATATTTCTGATAGCGATTTCCTTTGTTTGAAATGTCGGCCACTTGCGGACAAAAAAATAACACCGGATAAATTCCTGAAACAAGCAGAAGAAAACATGAGCAAAATCAAAGATATAGAAATTCCATCAATAAAAGTACTGTTAAATCCGAGAAGAACCAAGCTTAACCAAATATATAAGGACATAACCTTAGAGATGGGACCAATACAAAAAGATCTAAATGAAAATCTTAAAAAGATAGGAGTCGACAGACAGGCATATCACTCGAATAGCTTTGTAGGAAACCATGTACACAAGTTGTTTAAAAAGGATGAGGAAAATGGAATTAACAATCCACAAATACTATTATCCTGTCTCAACAATTATCCGAATGACCGAAAGTTATTTTTGGATCTTTTCGAGAAGTTTCAAGATATCTATCAAGTATATTCAGCTTGTCGGTTTTTGTCCGAACCTGAAATAGAACATGTAGTGAACAGTATTCATGAATTTGGTACATGGTTTCCTCAAAATTTCCCCACGGCGAATATAACTCCCAAATTGCATGTTTTGATCTATCACGTGCCTGAATTCATCCAAACATGGAAGTCATTGGGGCTCTTTGGAGAGCAGGGGCTTGAAAGCAAGCATGCGAGTATGAACCAAGATGCCAGAATCTATTCCTGTTTGCGGAACAGAGTAGTCCGCACAAAATTAATGTTTTTGAATCAAGGTCTCTACTCAACAAAATCACTGCACTTACACAAAATAATCCGGAAGTGTAACTGTGGAGGATTCTTCAAGAAAATGTCACCATCGAGTAATACACGAACTTGCCAGAAATGTAGCAATGTCAGTGATCAGGTTTAACCTATAATGAGAAATATTTCTTCATGAGCTGAATATGCATTGATATAAGTTTATTCATCATACTTGTTATAATGTTTAAAAACTTAAAATGCCGAAAATTTTGAGGAACTGTACCTTCGAAGCTAGCTTCCCAATCAGTTCCAGATTCTCTAATTAGTTTTTGTTCTATGATGTAAATCACTGTTGCACGTCATAAATTTATGTAATTTCTGAAAAATAAAAGAAAAAACAAGCTGAAACTTATAACCAGTTTTAGTTCATACTTAATTACTGATTCTCATTGACAGCCCTGCCTGATTCGGTCTTAAGTGATGACGAGAGATAAAACAAAATAGGGAGGGCAAGGGAGAGAGATGTAGCCTACAGCCAGCAAGCCTCTGATAGGCCTACCGCCCGCCCGCATCAGTATTAAGCTAGGGACACACGAGCGCTAGCGAATTCGCCGGCGAATTCATACACCCGATCGCCGGTGTAAATAATCGGCCGAAAATATTAAACATGTTTGATACGGGCGATTCGCCGGGCGATCGAGTCGGCCGACGAAATCGTCGTCGCCGTGAGTGGCCACACGAGCGAATTTTTCGGGCGATTTATAAATTCGCCGCGATCGGGCGAAAATACGCTTGTGTGCCGCTACATTTAAGGATTTTGACAGTATAGAAAGTATGGCGGTTTATAGAGGATAATTAACTATACATTTGAATAGACGTGTACTACAAATGAATGGAGTTTGTGGACGTGATGTATAGGTAGGCTAGTAGCCTAGGCTATCGGCAGCAAATCGAACGAAGGTGCATACATTCTGGCCTCATATTTTGTTTATTCATATAGCAATAAAGTACTTACCGTGGGTGAACTCATGCTTTATCCTTTATACGTGATTTGATCAGCGGCAGTTTTCAATAAAACTAATTGAATTTGGATTGAATCGCTTTCCGGTGACAAGCTGTCGTTTCATTCTTCCATTTGAAAGCATGATGATCTTAAAACAATAGTAACCGTCGTATCCTAATAGTTGATCATTGTTATTTGGTAGGAAAACACATTTTTGGGTGTAATTTAAAGACATATTCATCTTCTCTAGCTGTCATCACTTTTTGTTTACAATCCGCCATGATGTACGGTCACATGACTCCGCACGAAATCTAATTTTATAAAATACCGTAATATCAATTTATTTATGAAAAGAAAGTTTAAATATCGTATATTAGCAAAATACAATTGAATATTCATCACAAGACTAATAAAATATAGCTTACAAACTTATTTAATATGAATCGGAAATCATCGACAAACGCCGATGACTCCGCTGGCTGAATATGCTACAGGTGCGCGTTCGCATACTAAGTAGGGTCAAGGTTGCTTCAAGTTTCCTCGCTGTACAGCCGTGGTCTATAATAATGATAATAATGGTTACTGAAAAAAGGGATGTTCAAGGGTATAAATCGCAGTGGTCGATCGTGTTCGAATCCGCAATTTCTGCCACTCTCAGTCTACGGCCGCGGTGCCTACAACTTATTTCGCTTTCGAGGTCATGTGTTTTATCTTACATACCATAATACGGTTGATAACGATTCTTTTTCTAAATTTCTTTTTCGAATGATTATCACGTGATCGTGATCGTGATTATTATCACGTGATATTTTAACTACGAAAATCCGACCGAGCAGACGGCGTTTAATTCACCGTACTCTGCTAATACGGTGTGTTGACCACGATCGCCGCTAGGTGGCGCTTGCGTGTGAAATAATCTTCGTTTTTCGAGCATTTCATGAAATTAAATGATTTAGGCGAGACACAGGACAAGCACGATATTGTTGACAATCAGCTGCCTATCTATGATAATCATATTCTGAACCGCGAGATAGATACTGATGAAGTAATAAAAGCGATCTCGCTACTTAAGAATAAAAAGGCATCTGGCATCGACGGGATAACAAATGAATTGCTAAAAGTCAACCGATATCCCTATTTAGTTGATATTTTGCAAAACCTATTCAATCTTGTTCTAAGGACTGGCCATGTACCGGATACTTGGTCGATTGGGGTGATCAAACCGATCTACAAGAACAAAGGTGATCCCGACGATCCCGATAATTACAGAGGCATCACTCTAGTGAGCTGCCTAGGAAAACTGTTTACGAGCATATTGAATCAGAGACTATCTCTATTTTTAGATGCAAACAATATTATAAGTGAAGCCAAGGGTGGTTTCAGATCTAAATACTCGACAGTTGATCATATCTACACTCTTAAAACCATTGTTGAACTGTACCTTGGCCAGGGGAGAAGACTGTTCTGTGCGTTCGTAGATTTTAAAAAGGCATTTGATTCAATCTGTAGAGTAACTCTTTGGAAGAAACTAATTAGTAATTGTATTACAGGAAACTTCCTGAACGTTATTAAAAGCATGTACGACTCTGTAAAATCGTGCGTAAAATATAATGGCAATACCT
The DNA here is from genome assembly GCF_964204645.1 of Tubulanus polymorphus. Classification (NCBI taxonomy): domain Eukaryota; kingdom Metazoa; phylum Nemertea; class Palaeonemertea; order Tubulaniformes; family Tubulanidae; genus Tubulanus; species Tubulanus polymorphus. Next base: position 2,367,926 of record NC_134032.1, read on the forward strand.
CACAATATTTCACTGCCGGCAGAGGTTTGAGACAGGGCGAAAATCTATCACCAATCCTATTTTCACTCTATTTAAATGATATAGAGGCATTTTTCGTGGGTAATGGTAATCCAACTCTCTCATTTATAGAAAAGCTGAATTCGGACTGCGATCATGATCTTGACACCCTGTTAAATCTATTTATTATTTTGTATGCAGATGACACAGTTATCTTAGCTGAGGATGAAAATTCACTGCAGTCGCAGCTGGATACTTTGTATGCATATTGTTTAGAAAACGATTTAACGGTTAATATCGATAAAACTAAAGTTTTAATTTTTGCAAGAAGTAAATGTAGGATCAAGATAGATACAAAGTTTATGTTTGGCACAGATGAGTGTTGAATATTGTAAGCAAGCTTATCTGTATATCCTGTTGTTACGGTTTATGGTCGAGTTAGTTCACGGTTTATTACTCACATTATTTGTACCTTATATAAATACAGTATTGGGAATAAATTCTATGTCATTTTTGTATCTGCGATATACGTGGTGTGTTGTTGGTCTTTGGTGCGCCCGTTTAAGGGCCCGACTGTCGCAGAGTTTTCTACATTTTTGGTCCCTCGAGCCCTCGAGCCTGGCAGTACGTGATGGCGGAAGACAGACGACAAAGCGAAGGCTACAAAGGCCTTGTGCGGAAGAGGACAGCCCAGCGGGGACAAGTCACGATGATTTTGAATGACGCAGATTCGGTGGTCAATTCAAGAACAACTCAGGCGCCGGACATCGCGAAACTCGAACGATTAGTGCAGCGACTCGAGAGCAAGATCACGCTTCTGACTGACATAAATGAAGAAATGTTGGTGATGATGAAAGATGACAGCGTCTACATGCAAGTTTCTAATGAAGCAGAAGAGGCCATTTCGAATGCCACTGATCGTAAGTTGTTTTATGAACAATATTTGAAGAATACGACGTTAACCGCTACTAAAGTTAGAACTGAAGGATTTCGGAAATCCACACTTCCGACGCTTAAATTGCCCACGTTTACTGGGAATCTGCTTGAATGGTCTACCTTTTGGGGGTTGTTTGAATCAACAGTGCATAATAATTCAGCGTTTTCTAACATTGAGAAATATAGTTATTTGCTCGGTCAAATTAGTGGTGACGCTGTATTGATGGTCTTCCTATGACTTCAGAAAACTATGATAGTGCCGTTGAATTATTACAAAATCGTTTTGGTCAGACGCACCGTTTGTCAAAAGCATATTTGCAGGCTTTAACTGAATTGAATCCGCCAACAACTGAAGTTTCGTCATTAAGGCGTTTTTATGATAGTTCTGAAACGTATATTCGACATCTCGGTTCAATTGGTATTTCTACTGAATCCTACGGCGTGATGCTTGTTCCAGCTATGTTGGACAAGTTACCTTACGATGTTAAAATGTCTATGGCAATTATGTATAATAAACCTGATAGTGATTGGTGTTTATCTGAGCTCAGAGAAGCTTTACTTGTTCAAATTCAATTAAAGGAATCATGCATGTCACCAGAAACGAACGCGCCTATTCAATCGTTGCATTTAAATATCAATTCAAAACAATCTGTTAATTCGAAACCCGTCAGGAATGTTACTCGAAACTGCGTGTACTGTTGTAAATCTCATTTGCCATCAGATTGTTTTTATGTTACCGACGTTAGGAAGAGAAAGGACATCGTTCAAAAGGCAGGCTTATGTTTTAATTGCCTTGGAAAGCATAGAGTGAGTAATTGTCGGTCGGAAGTTTTATGTAAGTTTTGCAAAAAACGACACCACAGTAGTTTGTATTTTGCCGTATCCCGCATGTGGCCTGGTACCGGAAATCAGGCTGACATGAGCTTTAGTGAACCGGGTAGAGTTAAGCAAAGAAGATTAATCGTATCTAATTCAGCAACTCAAACTAATTCAGTGGTTGAAGGTGGAACCTGCCAATCAAACCAAAATATATCCTTGATAGAATTTGAAACCACAGCTGTAACGACTAATGCTAAGTTATTAGATACTGTTATGTTAAAAACTGCGGTGACGGAAGTTTCCGGTACTGATAAAACAATCATTGCTAATTTGCTTTTTGACGATGGGGCGCAACGGACGTTTATTACGTCTCAATTAGCCAAAGATTTAGGGCTTCCAATCACTAGGAAAGAGACAGTAAGCATATCTGTTTTTGGTTCTGATAAACGTAGTGTACATCATTTGGATTTGGTTACATTGAATGTCCGTTGCAATGACAGCTGTGTAGTTGTAAAAGCATTGGTAGTACCCGAAATTACTCAGCCTATATCGGTGAATACTGCATTCAGAGATATTCCAGAATTTAAATCGCTGCAGTTTGCGGACACTGTAAATTCTGACAAGATTAATGTTCAGGTGTTAATCGGGTCGGATTTTTATTATGATTTTGTGACCGGTCATATTGTTAAGTCGTCTGTTGGTCCTGTAGCAATTAGTTCGAAATTGGGCTATTTGGTTTGTGGTCCGGTTGGTATTTTTGCTGATCGTCCTGTAGCTGTAATGAGTGTATTAACAAGCGCAGGAAAAACGCCGGAATCAGTTGGTGATTTTTGGTCATTGGAGAACACTGGAATTATGCCAAATTCATCGTTTGATAATGATAAAGAATTTGTTACATATTATTGCACGGATTATATTGAAAAGCATGACAATACATACTACGCTAAATTGCCATGGCGTGAAAATCATCCAGTTCTGCCGTCAAATTTTGACGTGATAGTGAATAGAACGCATTCAACTATTGATAGATTAAGGAAATCTCCTGAGATGTTGGGAAAGTATTCGGACATCATTGTTGATCAGCTTTCAAAGAATTTCATCGAAAAGGTTTCCGAATCTGAATTAGATAATTCTAATGTTAAACACTACTTAGCTCATCACCCAGTATTCAAACAGTCAGTGACGACGCCTGTGCGTATCGTATTCGACTGTAGTTTTAGTGTAGGCGATAATCCTAGTTTAAATGACTGTTTGAATAGTGGCCCTTCGTTGTTCAATGAAATAATTCAAATACTCATGAGATTTCGCTTCGGTAAAATAGGTCTAGCTGCTGATATAGAAAAAGCTTTTCTACAGATTGGGTTACACCCTCGGGATCGTGACGTGACTAGATTTTTTTGGCCTAAAGATCCAACCGATCCGAATTCACCCTTGGAGGTATACCGTTTTAAACGGGTTTTGTTTGGTGCGACATGCTCGCCTTTCATTTTAAACAGTACAGTTTTGTTCCATTTACAGAATAATTTGAATTCTGTTACCAACGATTTGATACACAACATTTACATGGATAATGTAGTTTCCTCCGTAGATTATGAGGAACAGGCCTTGGAATATTATTCACGATCGCGAGATGTGCTCGCTGAAGGTCATTTCAATTTACGTTCCTGGTCTTCGAACTGTTCTCTATTGAGGGAACACGCTCGAAGTGATGGCGTCTTAGAGAAGTCATTAACTGTAGACATTTTAGGTGTTACTTGGGATACAGAATCCGATTGTCTATCATTGAAATCTAGATCCATAAATACCCTAGAACCCGGTACACCTATCACGAAACGCACAGTAACGAGAGACATGAGTAAGATCTATGATCCATTAGGGTTTTTCACCCCAGTAACTGTTAAAATAAAGGTCTTTGTTCAGAGTCTTTGGAAGGATTCTTACGACTGGGACGATCCCCTGCCAGACGTTTTGTGTTCTCGGTGGAGAGAAATAGCTGGTGACCTAAGCAATCTTCCAGAAATCTCGTTACCTCGATGTTACTTTGCCGGTCGTGATCAAAATGCACAGCTAGAATTACATACGTTTGCTGATGCCAGTAAATCTGCGTATGGGGCTGTTTCATATTTGAAGTGTGGTGATGAATGTATCTTGATTTCTTCTAAATCACGGGTAGCTCCTAACAAAGAAACTACTATTCCAAGGTTAGAATTAATTGCAGCATTGATAGCGTCAAGGTTGACTGATTATATTTGTACCGCTTTAAAGGCAAATGCTCCAAATATCGATGTATATATGTACACAGACAGCCAGATCGTGTTATCATGGCTTAAGTCTAAAAAGAAATTAAGTGAATTCATTAGGAATAGAGTGTATGGAATAAGATCTTTGGTTGAGAGTACACGCTGGTATTATTGTAGGTCTGATGAAAATCCTGCTGATTTGCTCACTCGAGGTGTTGATTGTTCTAAACTACGTGAGTTGTATCAATTCTGGTTCCATGGTCCAGACTGGCTTATTAGTAATATTAGGCCGGAGTACCTTTCGATGGCCATTGATGATTCTGAAATCCATGTTATGTCCACTGATTCTGATGCCGATGTTTTCGATGCACCGTTACCGTTTGTTGATTAAAATTGTTTTTCTTCTATTGTTAGTTTGTTACGACTGTCTTCACTGGTGTTTCGATTCATCAACAACTGCAGAGCCGGAGTTACCCCGAGGCTTCACGGTAGAATTACAGCGGAAGAAATGCATTCCGCAGAATATTGGTGGATAAAATTCATTCAAGATTCTGAGTTTCCAAAGGTACGCGAACCATTGACGAAGGTTCAGGGTAACAAAGGTTCTTGCTTGGCCATTGTCAATCAATTACAATTATATATAGGTAACGATAATTTGATAAGATGTAGAGGGAGATTGCAAAATGCTCCTATCATCGATTCTGCTAAGACTCCAATATTACTCCCAAAATATCATTACCTTACTCGTTTGATAGTGTACAGAGAGCATTGTTACAACTTCCATTCTGGAGTTAATTCTACTATCGCACAACTCAGAGAGGTCTATTGGATTCCGCAGATTCGACAACTTGTAAAGAATATACTTGAAAATGTGTTGTATGTCGCAAATTATCATGTAAACCTTACAGGCTCCCAGATCCTCAACCCTTGCCTATATCTCGAATCACAGAAGTACCATGCTTTCATTTTACAGGCGTGGATTATCTGGGGCCTTTGTTCGTAAGATCGAAAAGTGGAGATTATGTGAAAACACACATTTGTTTGTTTACATGCGCGGTGAGCCGTGCAGTTCATTTGGAGCTTGTGTCAGATCTTACTACAGAACAATTCATATTAGCATTTAAGAGATTTGTGTCACGTAGGTCCGTACCTAGACAGCTCATTTCTGATAATGCATCTACGTTCACTTGTGCTAATGATATTCTGATCCGCATTTTTTCTGCAGTAGAATTTTCGACATATTCATCCCAACAAGGGATTATTTGGAAATTCATTCCAAAACGTGCGCCGTGGCACGGCGGATTTTATGAACGATTAGTATCTTTGGTGAAATCATCAATTTATAAGGTGCTAGGTAGAACCTCCGTGACATTTGATGAGTTGCATACTTTAGTTACGCAGATTGAAAGTCGATTAAATCAATTACGTATATATCTGATGATGTACGCGACCCGGAACCTCTGACTCCGTCCATGCTCCTTTGTGGACACCGTCTTACTTCTGTTCCGGTTGCAGATTTTGATAATACTGATCCAGACTTTCGTGTTGATAATGAGAAATTTGTGAAAAGATATAATTATTTGGATTCATTGATTACACAATTTTGGAATAGATGGAAGGGTGAATATGTGTTAAGTTTACGTGAGTTTCACCGTACTACGGGCCATAATTGTTGTGATATGAAGGTCGGTTCAGTAGTTCAAATTCACGATAGCGGTCCTCGTTTAAGGTGGCGTCTAGGTGTAGTTACTGAATTACATCGAGGAAACGATGGCCACGTGAGATCCGCATCTCTTAAAACATCAACCGGATTTACGAATAGAGCTATAAGTTGTTTGTATCCGTTAGAGGTTTGCGCTAAGGAACCCGTAATAAGTTCTTCAGTGAGTGATGCTCCAGTATCAACACGTCCGAAGAGAGCAGCGGCAGTTGCAGCAGAAGCAAAAATTCGTCAACTTTCGCGCCGGGCGGAGGAGTCGGATGATGATTAATTGCGCTCTTGAAATATTTATAATACTTGCTGTTAAAATCGAATTTAATTATTGTATGTATATCTGTATTTTTTATTTGAGGTAAACTAGAATGGTGTAAGAAAATGAAATTGTAATATCAAATTTGAGATTTATATTTTGCGGCGGGAGAAATGTTGAATATTGTAAGCAAGCTTATCTGTATATCCTGTTGTTACGGTTTATGGTCGAGTTAGTTCACGGTTTATTACTCACATTATTTGTACCTTATATAAATACAGTATTGGGAATAAATTCTATGTCATTTTTGTATCTGCGATATACGTGTGTGTGTTGTTGGTCTTTGGTGCGCCCGTTTAAGGGCCCGACTGTCGCAGAGTTTTCTACAATGAGATTGAGATCGTTGAGGACTATCTATACCTGGGAGTTAAGTTCAATTGGAATGGCAGCTTCGCCAAAGCAAAAAAATAACTATATGACAAGGCAATGAGAGCAATGTTCTCGGTAATACAAAAAGGCAGACGCTTGAAGCTCCCGATAGATGTTATGCTGAAACTATTTGATATGTGCGTCGCACCCGTTGCGTTATATGGTTGTGAGATATGGGGCTTTGAAAGCCTCGATTTATTAGAGAGTCTGCACTGTACGTTTTGCAAAATTATTATGAAAGTGTCAAAATGTTCGCACAACCTGCAGGTATTAGCTGAACTTGGGCGGTACCCCATGAGTATCGAGGTAAAACGGAGGATGGTAAACTTTTGGCTTAAAACTGTTACCGGCAAAGAATCAAAACTTAATGCAATCCTGTACCGTATATCCCTCAATCTGTATGTACGCGAAAAACACAAGTCCCCTTGGTTATTGTATATAAAGAAAATATTTGACGACATTGGCTTATCTTACATATGGTTACAGCAATACATGGAAAATTATAAAACGCTCTCCAAGTACGTGAAACAAGTCCTCCGTGACCAACACGTACAAGAAATGCTTCAAAAAGTGAATGACGATCAGCAGTATGTTAATTTCAAACTATATAAGAACGATGTTAGGCTTGAAAAATATATAACTCAACTTGATGGAAGTCTTGTGCATAGCTTATTCGAATTCAGAATTGGTTCCTATTTATTACCGGTAAATAATCGATCGAACGCTCATATAGACCGAAGTGAAAGACTGTGCCCTGCCTGTAACACCGTAGGAGATGAGCTTCACTTCATTTATGACTGCACTTTGCTAAGTGATCTGCGTGATAATTCCATCCATTTAAGTATGTCCAGAAACTTGGAAATATTAAGGAATCCTACCCCACAATTAGCTAGATTTATCCAGTTAGGTTTAAGTTTATACAGATCCCTCCAGTGAATTGTGTATATACGTGTGATATATCTTGCTGTATATAATGCAATCTCTGTACTTGCTTAGTTTGTAAATAGTTTTATTACTGAAAGTTTGATATTAAATTTTGTTAATTCCTATTTTGTTTTGTATATATGTATATAATTCTGTTCATGTTTTGTAAATTTTTATATTCCATATTTTGTATTCAATCTTGTCTCCACGTACCATCTTATGGTTGGAGTGAAATAAATATCTTATCTTATCTTAACTCGCTCGAGTTTGACCCAGGCCGTACTATCACTGAGAACCGAAGTGATACCACGTTCTATTGTAGAAATCGAGGCTTCCGATTGTGGCAAGCCGGGATCCAACCGGTTACACATGTTTTGTGATATTATAATTCCATTTGTGGCAAGTGAGGATGCACCGTGTCGCTAGTTTGCATTAGGAACAGATGCCCACAAAAAATATTTCAACTTTATTTAATGAATGATTGATTTTTAGGCTTCGGTAATACATTTTCTGAGATAGTGTAACATGCTGTGATAGAGGCCGTCCACACATCTGAATTCGTCTGCCCGTCGGTGTTGGAGACACGCAGTACAACACAACAAAATGTAACGGGGGCTTTAAAAACTTCGATTGTCCGTCGTGTAAATTACTTGTTTGCGAACAGTATATGTGCTTGTTACCAATCTTATAAAATGGCAATTACATTCCAGACTTCTCGCAGAAGTGTTTATACCATCATGACGACGACGTCTATAATCGTAAACCAATTGATTAAAAGATGATCAATTTTCGATGGGACGATGGTGTAGTGCGAGCCTAATTTGCATACACAGATGAATGGTGGAGACATAACAATTGAAAATGAAACATTGAAATCGCATTCTCCTTCCATCTTTCTAACCAGGGCAGCTCGATAGCGATAAGTCAATATCCGATATTTTCAGAGTTCGCGAGAGATAGATTATTCCAAACCCAGCCCACTGCAGGCTTTCGAAAAATATGAATGATTCGGATGTGACAAATGGAGCTACAAGGCCGAACGACATCCTCAATGCGCGTGCGGTAACTCTAACGTGTTGGCAGCGTGTTTGACTCTAACGTGTTTGATTCTTTTTGATTAACGACCTTTACCAATTCGTGAACATTTAATCGCAATCAACGCCAAAATTAAGATAGCGTTTACACTGACAAGCGTGAATGATACAAAACAGGTTCTGGGACCTTGACCTTCGACCTACAGGACCCGAAATGTAATAAGTTATTGACCCTACTCTTAGTCTTTAGGATAACCCATCCAAAAAATGGCACCAAATTATCTTCAATCCATGAGATAGAGCCCGGAAATGAAAAATACATAACAGCTTCTAGTAACCTCATAGTAACCTTGACTTTGACCAATACGACCAGGAATCTAATCAGTTACCCACGGTCCCTAGGACAACCCATCCATAGAATTTCAGTTAGTTATCCTATACCGTTTATGAGTTAGAGCCCGTAAATGAAATTCGCAAAATGGCTTCCTGTGACGTTGACCTTGGATGTAACAGGACCCAAAATCTAATCAGTTACTAACCACATATAGTACAACACAACTGTTGAATTTGAAGAAATTTTGTCGTTTAGCTGCTATGACACGGAAACCACTGCGTACAGGCGGACGACGAATTTAATACAGTATGCCTCCCCCCGCAACGCGAGGAATAACCCGCGGGAGGCTTTCACCCAATCCCCTTCCGAGGGTTATTCTAATTTAAATAACTATCGAAATTTTGAGATGCTCCCTTATTGCTATGTCTTTATCCTGACCCAAGCATAACTGTATTTCTTTTTTCAGCTTTACAACTGATTCCACTTAATTTAATAATTCCATTTTGGTGTTAGTACTGGATTGTTGTTGACACCAATATTAGCCAGACGTGTTATCCATGAGTGCGTCACCTGTCGACGTTAACGAGTGAAGCCACTACAGCAACGAATGGCCGACCTATCAAACTTTCGGCTGACGCCATTCAGCCGACCGTTCAAGACAACGATTGTTAATAACCTTGGACCAGTCCTCGTGACGTTGAACCGTAATACGACAACCAAGGACAATTGTGCGGTATTCGTTTGGGCTTGCTACGAGCTGTACATTTAATCTCTGTCCGAGACTTGTCGACGTCAGCATTTATGCCAGCTTTCGAACGATTCGCTAGCACACGTGGTGCCCCCGCTATTATCGTTCGTGACGGCGCAACTTGTTTAGGAGGAGCAGATAACGAATTCCGTTAGTTGCAGTTTAGCCTAGATCGGGAAAAACTTCAAACTTACACGCGGAAGTACGATGTCCAGTGGAAGCTTGCTCCACCCACAGGACCACGTCATCAGGGTCTGGTTAAACGCATGGTGCAAGAAGTGAAGAAATCCGTGAGACATATCGTCAAAGCCGACAACCTAACATTTGAATGGGAGAAGTCTTCTCGATTATTGCCGGGCTACTGAATAGTCGCCAAATCGCCACTGTATCGCCTTCGCCTCTAGACGAGCCATCGATTACTTCCAAGCATTTTCTCGTTGGGCGAGGTTATTAACATAGTGTGCAAACGCCGTTTGAAGACTACGTTAGTAATACCCAAGCAAAGAAGAGAACTTTGCAAGATGATGGTGGACGGTTCCTGGTGAATGGTGTTTCGGTTTTTGGAACTGAACATAGTGTCATATTAAACCAACACAGTGCACACGATGACGAGGAACAGCCTAGGTTCGGACTTGATGCTGACGCTGAATTCATAAATAACAGGGATGCAAATCCCAGAATTGATTTCGATTGGTCCCAATACTTCATTGAGGTTGATCAGGGGATTAACAGGTTCAGACCTGAATAAAGCTACAGCAACAACATACCATAACATAATATGAATGTATCATTAAGTTATACCGATATGATAAATAAACGAACAGCTGCAACGCGATTTAAAACGTTATAAACTATTTGCATATGAAAACCATAACAAATCATATTCTATCATATATTCGTAAATCCTGATCTGAATATGCACACGTGTCCCCGAGCTTTCACTGGCCATTTTACATGGTATAATACGAAGGTGATTTTGGGTGAAACTAGTGTCTCCAGTTAACTTAAGCATTACTTAGGAGCTACTGAACCTATATAAACAAACTATACACCAAATTTGAGATACGAAATGGGGATTAATTTCAGAGTTCCTGGGTTCAGATTGGTGCGTTGAGGTCATGTGACCTAAGTCAGCAATCTTGGATTCGAAATTACCATGCACAATTTCTGGAATAGAAGCCTGGAAAAATAGTAATCCTCAAAATAGAGCAAATTTCCACACAGATATAGATAACTACACTTCTTTTCTTTGATACGATGATAAAAGAAATCTATTTTAACAAAATATTTCATAGAAATATGGTACGGAAATATGGAACTCAACGGTGAACAATATCGTATTGATGGGGTTATGTTTGATCTGAGTGACCCCTGGGCACCGTCATTATTGTTCTCCACTTCTTTAGAATCAGTCTATAAAAAGATTTAGAAACAATTTTTGCGTTATTTGCTTGAGATAAAATCCTAATTTCTAATCATATATGTATCTAGGTCACAAGGTCTGTATGTTGCTTGCACAGTGTATGGCAAACAATTTATTTGTATGATAAGTTCATTATTCAAAGATATGATGGATATATTTCCAGCGCAAATGAAATTGCAAAATCCCTCGATTGATCATTCTGTCAGAACAATGACCTCTGAACAGCATCAATCGACAGATTACTGCACGTATTTTGAATAAAATTTATATTCGAATCCGCATTTAAATAGGTTTAGATTATATTAGATTTTTGATTGTAGTTTTATCAGTAGTTTAGTTCTGGCAGTTGCAGTTATCGTGTGCTCCAAGACTGACGTAGAAAAATGTGAGTTTTACAGGAAGTCTTTTTGCATAGTTTCAACAGATAATTGGATATATTGAAAAAAACACCAAAATTTCATTTACAATGATAATACTAAAAACGTTCGTGCAATGTTCTTGTAGATTTCTTCTTTACTTTCAGGAAGTAACTATAGTTGAATGCTACTTTTTGTTTTACAGGAATTTCATATTCTATCGTTTGTTTTACATTTGTTTGTTGTGCTCATTGTGGAAATTTGGTAAGTCTTCTCAGGTTTTGCTTTACTGTACGTCTTTTGGAGCTTCGTTCACGCAGATTTTCAACCTATCTGATCGTTGTTGTTTTAACCTAACGGGACCGCAGTCTCTGAAGTGTTGTCCGTGCACTGTTAGCCGCAAGCAGGACTCCATCCCGTTTGCCACTCACGAGTTTTATCGAATGTTCGTTTATTTAAATACGATCGAAAACTGAATTACATTGCACAGGTTATAATACAGTGATGCAATTACAGATTGAACTTTTATTACAGATACCGTAATTTCTATCAGCGTTGAGGAAAGAAGCTTGGACCAGTTTGGCCATATGATGAAAGAATTGACAAAACGACCGGTATCAGATTTCAACGAATACGGCAACTATTGCGGGAAGGGAGGTAGTGGGCGTGTCCTTGATCAGATTGACAGGTATATAGCACCCAACAGTGACGATGAAATTACGTTCTATGCGATGATAATACCTTGCAACAAACCTACACCAAATTTCATTCAAATGCATTTAAAGCCATTGCAATGCAAGAGACAAATACGTGTATTTCGATCTATAACTTCAAAAGACAATCTTCAATGTTTAACCGGAGTTAATTACTTTTTTTGACCTTTTTACTTAACTGGAAATTAAATTCAATATCCTTAGATCAGTTAAAGTACCAACTTAGATTTTACAGGTCCTATATTGTAAACGGTTATAGAACCAAAGCATAATTCCGCTGGCCTAATGCTGTTGGAATGCTGTAGAACCTGAATGAATTAAGACTGGTCTCAAGTTGTTAGGTTTGGTTATGGAGCCAACATTTCCTTTATTGGGTTTTAAGTTATTAACTGGTAAAAGTACCAACGCATCTCATTAATTGTCGGTTTGTTTTATTCAATACATATATATCATTTTATTCACATGTAAATTGTCACATGAAATTCAAGCTTAAAATCCCGTACTATTTTTCTAAAGGTGCTGTAAAGTGCACGATGATTGTTACGGTCGTATTAGCAACAACGAATGTAAAAGCAAGAGTTTTTGGGACATTCTGTTTACTTCAGTTTATCTGAATAGATACGCGTGGAAAATGCAAAATGGCGCGATCATTTGCGGTACGTATATCCAACCAGAGATATCTTAACGTCGATAGTGCCGATCACTTAAACCCGATTGTTGCACTTAGCGTTTTGAAATTACGTACTTTACTCAAATTCAATGTAAGATAAGTAACGACGTTTACTCGGTACATTTGAGGAGAACATTGACACTACAATCTGCGTCCGTGTTGCAAAGATGGTACAAAATCTAACATTGAAAATAAAAGCAGCCTGAACCCTTTCGCTGGGTACTATTTGAATAATCCACGAGCAATAAATCTGTGTTTATGTTGATTTTGATTTCAAAATGAATTCATGCGGTTTTTTAATGAAGAAAGACTCATCAAACTATCGGTTATGATGCTAGTTGTAAGAGCTTTAAACGACGATAAAATGTTTGGTACACAAAGTTTGAACATCAAGGTAACCAGTGACTTAGATCTCGATGTTAATCTTAGTTCACGTCTTTGTTAACATAAATTAGTTTTATTATAATAGAAAACATTGTAAGCACTTTCTATGAGATAGAGCATTTCAACGACTGTAAGACATCCGTAAAGCATACTGATGACGTTTTAGCAGCCAGGTGGCTAGTTTGTCATCTAGTCGAAATTAGGTTAATAGGTCAAGTGTCACGTGTCAGGGGACATCGCCGTTATCTATCGGATTACATCGTCACAGCCCAAATGATATCGCCAGTGAAAGGGCGAAGCAGATGATATGAAATTCGACACGTCAAAAAGTGCATTGTATCGTTGAGCTAATAGATTATTCGGCGTTTGTAATTAAGCTCACGAGATCTTATGATTAATTCCATATTTAGTGCATTTTGTTTTTTATGAAGATTCTTTTGAAGATTCTCATTTTTTCTACTAGAATCAAGAAATAACAGATGTGATATGGTACTGTGCCAATGCGACAAGACTGCCGCCGAGTGCTTCAAGAAAAACTTGCGATTTTACAACCCGGCCAGAAAATCGTCGAGTCATTTGGATAAATTCATCCACGCGTTCTACTAAAATGATGACTCATTTAGGTAAAAAATGTAATATTTTGCCATAAATACATATTGAGTCTATGTCACCAGGTCATCATTAAACGTTTGTTTTTGCGTCTCTAGGATCTTTCACTTTGTGCTCGTCTATAAGTTACCACGGTGAAGTTGGTAACTTGTTCCTTATTCCTTATTCCGTTACTTATTGAGTTCTCTACTTTTGGGAAGACGTTCGATGGCTCCTCTGTAGCCTGATGTCAATGATTATCACTTGTGAATTGCGTACCAATTGATGCATTGTTTCACTGCGATTTTCACAAGAATTAAAATTTTCTCTAATCTCTAAAATCATTCATTCTCGCACTTAGGAAGAAATTGGATTTCAATGGATTTCAAATTCATTCGATGATAACCTAACCACGCAAAAATGCCCTTGTTTCTCATCTGCCCTCTGAAAACGTGAGGAGGGCGGCAAGTTTTTACCTGCCCTCTGAAAAAGTGAGGAGGGCGGCAAGTTTTTACCTCTACCTCCATTTAAAAAAGCAGCAATAACAAGAAAATTAATTTCAATGAATTATTTGATGCCTGCGAAAAATAATGTAGAATTTTTGGGATAAGCTAACGTGGGATTGCAAATTTGAAATCGAAGTTTTAAGAAATTTGGGGAATTGTGAGATTTAGCAATTAGGTAGCAGGTTGACCGGGCTAAATCCAGGCCGGGCACTGCTACTCGATCCTCCTGAGTATGGGTTGAAGTAGACATAGTAGATTTTTATGCTACGAATGTCCAGATGCGAGCGAACGAATGAGTAAATGTACTTATATGGGCACATATAATTAGACACTGGCCAGTCCGGCAGTGCGTGAAAACAAGTTGTTATTATTAAGAGATGAAGGGGAGTTTTTGATTTTCCTGAGAAGGGGACAAAAGGTACAACAATGGGCTGCTTTATCGTGGCAACGGCTTTTGTCGAACTGAAAATATCAAGTTTTACATTTTACTTACAGCGACGCTAAGTGAATAAGTCTATTTCTAGCTACCGTACCGATATAAGATGTTTCAGATATGATAAATTTCCTTAAATGTAACGGTGATAGTGGTGTGTGTGTGATCTAACTATGAACCCTCTCAAACTTACGATTCACATCAATTTGAGTAGATTTGTATTCTATGAATGTCAGATGCAATAGAACGAATTTGAAAATGTACTTATATAGGCACAGATAATTAGACACTTGGCCAGTCCGGCACCGATAAAAGGTCAAGCCTACTATTTTTTTGCATATTTAATTAATAATGAAACATTTATTAAGTTACTTGAATATATTGTTTAAGTTATTCAAATAATAATAATAATTTATTTTCGTAAACCATGACACATATAATCGCAAGAACAGTTAATACTTTTAACAAATAACGTAGTACGGTTACGAGGTATCCAGTGCAAGCCAACAGGCTGTAATTAAAATTAAGGCGCTGGAACCTTGTGCAGAGTGCAGGGGAATTTGCAGTGATACTTACGTAAAATAATCTTAATGCTAAAGAAATTACAAAGAAATTCTCAAAGAAATTACAATTTGTATCATTCCTGTATCATATGCCCCTCCTTACACAGATTCGACCTAGAATCGTTGAAAAATGTACATACATCATCAAATGGCAAGAGAGCAAAATTATATGTCAAAAAAATTCCAGAAAACAACAAAAAACGTATATGCGAAGAGATGCGTAATAAGACTGATCAATCGAGGGGATGACTACACTACTACATTTATGATATGACTTGCGGATGATATCGAAACTACAAAATAGAAAATAGAGAGGTAACCACCAAATAAATAAGATCATTTCAGCTCTCCCCGGTCCGTACCACAAATATTTAGCACGCGGTTATCTAAATGGTATGGTGGCTGATTCGGGCCATGCAAAAAAAGATTTCTGTACGGCTAAAGCAACGATAAAAAAATTTTCACATTGGCCCGTTTTTTGGTTTTCTCGCGCGAGAATTCAAAAAGTTTGGTTTTCTCGCGCGAGAATTCGGGAACTTTGGTTTTTATCCAGCTTCTAGCCAGTCAGAAAAAATTTCCAAACCAAAATGTTTAGTTTTCTCGCGCGAGAAAACCAAAAGTTTTGAATTCTCGCGCGAGAAAACCAAAAAACGGGCCATTGTGGAAATGTTTTTATTGTTTGCTCTAGCCGTAAAGAAAAATTTTTTAGTATGGCCCGAATCAGCCACCATAAAATGGCGAGACAAATTATTGCGATTTATATCAGAACTATATCATTATATTTGCGATGGTCGCGCGTCAAACTATACGCATAAGCAGGTATATATCTTTTTTCACTTGACAAATTCTTGAAAAACATTTAAAAAAAAATTTAGTATATAAGTTACGACCTAAGATCTGTCTGATGGAAAAAAAGGTATCTCTTATTAGCCGTAAATTAGTCAGTCATTCATTTATCCTTCACATTGTGCGTATAGTTCACATACCACCCGCGGTGGCTCTATTTATGATGTTATCTTTGACGATCAACACAAGCACATGCGCGCGCTAGTTCGCGTAGCCTATGTGCGTAGCCTATGAAATAAACATCGTTTGTCACAGACCGACAGCACCACTCACTAATATACGTTTATCGTGTCATATATAAGAGAAGCAACAATATCAGGAGTTCGAAAACGATGTGATGTCCCTATGAAATGCCTAGTGAAATGACTGGAAGCCGTTAGCGTTTGGCAGAGATGACGTCACAACGCGCACCTACTAACAAAAGCAATGACAGTGACCACGTGCTGAAAAATTGCCGATTTAAAAGTCTAATTTTTCGGTAATAGCTTGACTTAAACTCAAAAGTCGCATATTTGATATACTTTACGTTTGAAAATAACTTTTCCACAATATTCTATTTTGATGGCAGTTGATTTTAAACCCGTTAAACATGTTTATGGATTGGAATACGAATTTCGGAAATGGTAAACCAACCAAAAATGTGTAGGTCCGAACCTACATTAGGTGCTCGCCCTCTTTGAATCCAGGTATCATATTATTTACAATACAGATGGTAATTAGCTGAATTTATAGTATTAACTGAATTTATAGTATTAACTGATATTCCGTAGAATGAGCGTATATGCAGTACGTATACAGCGTTTTGTGCACAAAATTGATTTGCAATTCAATTGTTTACTGAAATCTATCGTTCTACATACTTTCAATGAGATTGAACTGTGAGATCTAATAAAAACCATGTCACTATAACAATTTATATCTAATCTGGACCGAATTCCACGTTCTTGAAATATATATGTAACTGCATATTGAAACAGATCTCTATAGAACCTAATCAAGAGGTGTGTAACCAGGAGAACTTTTCAATCACATCAGCTTATTTACTTACAAGAACAACCGTGCAAACATAAAACACAGGTTCAAATCTCAAACAATGAGAACAAATCTGCTTCAAAATCACGAGGAATTCAAATAAACAGAAAACCTGTGATCTTATTCATTTTCAATTACTAATTTTTTATACAGCGCGATCTGAATCTAGCTACATTTAAAACCTCGATATTATTTTGGGTTCATTGGATTAAACATTTTCAAAACTTCATTTTTCAAAAGTCGACCCATAAAATGTGGCCATCTGAAAATAAACATCACCGATCAAGCCTTTGAAAGAAATGCTTTGTTCTATGGCGCAACTTTCCCATATTATAAACCAGGGGTACACCTCCGATTCGTGACTTTGGAATATAATGTGATTGAACGTCATTTAGGACTGTGCTCTCGCTTATCTTACTTTTTGAACAATTTCGTTTTAGGTCAGTGTGTTACTAGACCGGGTGTTGAAAATAAATTTTTTAAACAAAAATTTTTTGATTTCACTTCAATCGCGTGGACCGAAACAACAGCCGACATGGCTATATCAATATATCACGTGACAGAGGCATGGTTGAATATTGGTCCGTGAAAATTCAATTTTACCGCATTTCAGTGTCTAAGTAGAAGATACGGAGCAGTAGTGTCCGTACATTTTTCATACAGTTTCGTCATATCAAGAGGTATGTTGTTTAGATCTTTTTCAATGTCGAGAGCTGTGAACTGTCCGATAGCGGGTGAACTGCCCGATAACTAGCGAACAGTCTGACAGCTAGTGGGCCATCTGACGGCTCGCGGGCTAGTCAGCTGTCTGGTAGCTAGTGAAATGTTTGACAGCTGTCTGGCAGCCAGGGAGCTGTCTGATTAATAGGGAAGTGCCTGAGAGCTAGTGAGCTCTTTGATAGCTAAAATGTACTGTATGATATCGCGCGAACTGTGAGAGAGCTAGCGAGCTGTTCGACAGCTGTTAGCTGTTCGATAACTAGTGTGCTGATTATGGCTAGTCAACTGTCTGGCACTAGATACTAGCTATTGAGTAGATACTCAGGTTTTGATTCGAATTCTGTAACGCTGACAGAAGCGACCGATAGAGAGTTTGTAATCTGTTAACCTGATAGAAGCGGCCGGTAGAGAGTTAAAGTCAGCAACACGGAAAGCTTCAGCCTGAATATGAGTAGAGGTTAATTGTGAAAATACAGGAAAAAACAATTCATAGGTCAGTAGAATGTCTGCACTGTTAGAGATAGAATGATGTAATTCTAATTCTGTTTTTCAGTGCAAGTACGATGGCGGAGAGAAAACCAGAAATAAATGTAGACAATTCCAAAATAAGGATAGGCGGTAACAATAATAAGACGACAATATCGTCAAGTTTCGAAGGCATCAGCAGACCTGCTGAGAATCTAGGTAATAATATATGGTTATATTCAGTGTTCATTTGTACGGGTGTGACTGAGTCCAAATGTGATCTTAAATAGTAAAGTAGGCAATAAAAAGATGTGTGTCTGGAGATTCTGAAGTAAAAAATGGACCCCCTCACCCGAATGTTTTTAATTCTTGAATGAATATTAAACGACCAATGGTCGAGTGGCCCACTAAACTGTGCGAGGTAAAAATCAGCTACGCTGTAACAACAATGCATAGATAAGAAAAAAGTTTATCAAAAATTGACTCGATTTTGGTCAGTGTCGACTTTTAATGAAACCGAGCATTAGTTGGGCAAGAATGAAATCTTCGAAAGTTTGTTTATGGGAATTTTAGATGCAACAAATGTTCTCAATTTTAATACAACCCGAGAGGGAGTAACACAAAATAACTAAATCTACCAGAACGGCATAAGATAAGTAAAACTCCCAGGTTACGCGCATCTTTACAACGATTTGTCAGTGAAGATGTAAGCTTGAACCATGTTGTTTTCATGACTCTAGTCCCAGCGGGCTATTGTGTTCACTTATCGTCCGTTGTCCATAGAAGGTATCGAGTTATCTTAGTAAGTTTTGCAGACGCTTCCTCGATGGATATGATATTTGATTTGTACAATATACGTTCATCTTCCCGGGATGAATCAAAAGAAAATCCCACTATTTGTATTATTTATGTTTTGATTTAGTTTAGTTTTAGAGAATTATTGATAAAATTAGGTTTTCGTATCTGAAAAACCTGATAGAAGCGGCAGGCAGAGAGAGTTTGTTATCTGTAAACCTGATAGAAGCGGTCGGTAAAGAGTTTGTAATCTGTAAGACCTAATAGAAGCGGCCGGTAGAGAGTTTGTAATATGTTAACCTGGTAGAAGCGGTCGGTAGAGAGTTTGCAATTTATAAACCTGGTAGAAGCGGTCGGTAGAGAATTTGTTATCCGAAATTTCTATTCCTAAATCGCAATACGTTCAACCGAAATCTGCCCAATAGGTAAATGATAATCCATATGAATTGTTTCAACATGGAAAACCTGAATGATTATGAATAGAGGCTAATTGTGAAAATACTCTGGACAGTACTAGTACTAGGGCAATGTCTTACTATAAGATGATAAAGACTTATTGAGATGAATTGACTGCATTCTAAATTCGGCTTTTCAGTACATGGGACCGTGGCGCAGAGAAATCCAGAAATACATGTAGAACATTCTGAAAATGTTCAAATCGGTGACAATGTGGCGGAGAAAAATCCACGGATAAATGTAGACCATTCTGAAATGAGTGTAGGCGGTTCCTCTAATGAGACGAAAATATCTTCAACTTTCGGAGGCGTCGGCACCTCTGAGAACTCAGGTAGAATTATAGATTGTAATCACCAGGGCTATCAAGGGTTGATTGTATTTTGACTCTTTTGTACTTCTCATTGTAGAGCATGGTCGCAAATCTGGCCCATCGACTGTTGCTACCTTGCTGTAAATTGACGAGAGACTAGGTAGGGTCTAACCGTCGGTTTTCAGGCCCTAAAAGCGGGTGCTGAGATCATGGACGTATAAACTAGTTCATACGTCCATGAACGTATGAACTAGTTCATACGTCCATGCTGAGATCAACTTTCAGATCTTGAAAACAACTAATACCTATAAACATTGGTCTGAGTAAAATATTCGAGAGAAACATCCTAGGTGATTCAATCAAATGATATCAAAAGTGATTTAAAATCGGGAATGGGGATGAATCTAGGAGCAATAGGTTGCGAGCCTTGTGGCAAAGGAAAATAGCACTTTATTGAAAAGGTACTTCCAAAGGTTTGATATTTTACTACATCTGATTAACTAAGACAATCTCTTAAAACCATTGAACTGCAAAGTTTTGATCCCTAGAAATAATTTCTTAGGAGAAAAACAACTCGTCTCTATCTTTGAGTGGCGACGAGTAGCACATTTTGAAAAGTTTAAAAGAGCCTTTGTTACAAATTCATTTTGAATAACTGAATTCTATGAAGAGCAGCCATTTTACAGTGATTAGTTCCAGATTCTTGTTTTTAAATATGGCTATGCGCCTTTCTAAAATGCAATTGCACGAACCGTGTGTCCTTTTCATATTCATCTTGCCCATGCTCGTGAACCTTCTTCAACGTTTAGGCTAATGTGTATTACTTTTTCCATTTTCAAATGAACCGATACCTATACCCGCCTTTTTCAAATTGCTCCAACTTTCCAGTTGCATATCCAGTAAGTCGGTATCATATTTCACTGATATCACGGGTATTCTACACGTAACTAAATTATCAGCAGATGAAAAGTGAAAAGGAATATTCAGAATTTGAGGGTCTTCTTCAGGACCACCAAGATAGCCCTTGGGCCAAAAGTTGTTTTCTCGTCCAAAGTTGATTTCAATTACAATTACAATTACAATAAGTTAATTTAGTCCAGAATTATGCAATTGCACAAAGCAGAAAATTATTTTACAACATACCTCGCAGCATTCAATTTACATTAACAATGTGTTAAACATTTGCGTATATGCAACGCCAGTTTTTTAAGGGTTTGGCAATTTGAATTAAAAAAAATTGTGCAACTAACTGGGGAATCTCCAATAGCGTTCCGGGATGTATCTTGCTCTGAATTCCTGGAAGGACGGGCAGACGAGTAAAAAGTGATACTCGTCCCCTACCGCCTCTAAATCACACTTTTGGCACAGCCTATTGACACGGGCGATTCCGCGCCACTACCAGAATTCCACCGGTAGCCTGTGATTGAGCATCTAACTCTACATAAAGTGGGTGCTAAAATCAAGCTGTTTTCAGCGATGCCTCGACAAATATTTTTTATTGCACAACCTTTCTTTGAAACAATAGGAAATATTGTGACCAGAATCAGCCACCATAGAAAACATCCGAAACTGATCTCATTATTTCAGATGTCACTCAAGTTCAGAGGTGTCTGGAAGAAACGTCTAAACAAAATGATCGACGTTGAAAATGACTAACAAAGAGGTTTGGTGGAGCGACGAATTACTCAATTTCAACAACTTATTCACCAATGAACACTCGAAAATTCTACCCCAAAACGAAACCCGATGATAAATGAAGAAAGCGAGGAGCAAAGAGTGATTTTACCCGGTAATTTCGGGAAGCTTTTGCAACTCGCTACAAAAAAGACGTCCAGAAATTCTTACAGAATATTGTGTTTTGATGATCCTCTAATCTAGCAATGCGAAATTCCTGTTTCTTGTTGGATATGAGCGTATATCCATATTCCTCTGGTTATACTGGATGAAATAATTTGGCAATTGTAAGTTATGAAATTTGAACATGAATAGTTAGAATTTTGTAATATGTTTCAATTTTAGGATATTGAATTTCTTGAAGATAGGATCAGTGTGTTCTAGATAGTGGGACGTATTGTTAATTATTATTGCTTTTTGCAATAAAATGAGTGGACTTATTGCATAATTACTACCCCAGATTAAGTTACAATATAAATCGGAATAATGTTTAAAAGGAACTATATTGGATGGTCGAAACGAGACGTCATGAACGGAGTTAACGCGTGTTTAGATATGTTCAGTTTTTTAACGACGAGGAGACACGGTTTCTACAAAATACAAATTGTAAACATACTAAGTCTACGCAATTACTCCAAGCCTTAATTAACATGTTTAATTAATATGCAAACTAGCTACGAAATTCATATATAAATGAAGAAGTTTCAAGTTTATTAAGTATGCGGAAAAAACGATAAATTTAAGCGCTCTAGCGCTCAAATAAATGTTGACAAATTATAAAGAGAAATAAGTCGAAACTTATCCTGAAATTGGCTGCAAAAATGTAAACTACGAGCTTTCAAATCGTTGAATCTTGACAGAAATTTACACAAAACGTCGACAAACGCCTAAATACATTACAAAATTAATAGTACATGTACTTACAACACATTATTCCCGCAGAGATTTATTCCAGAGCGAACGAAAACCGTCCTGCCGACTTACAGAATGGACTGACACCCAAAAAGCGCGCATTTCGACTTTTGTACCTCAACTAAGCATTAAACTCACAAAGCGTGAAAATACATTTGTCAGAATTTCTAAATCTGTATACAATACGAGTTGACTTAAAATTCAGATCAGAACTGAAATAACTAAACTATACATACGCACATTACAGAAACTGCTATTTTATAACAGTATAAATAAGCTTATTTCACAAGCAAGGAAGTACATATTGAACTCGTGAATGGTGGAACCCCGCTTATTCACCCCCGCTTTTTTCTTCATGTCATTTCCAGCAGCAAGGATTTTAAAATTTTAAAAATTTGAAATTAAGAAAAAAAAGGCTTGTCACTATAGAGGCGCTGGATTTAACGACATAACACAAATACAGTTTATATCTACTCTGTACCGAATTCCACTACTTGAAATATTCATGTGACTGTATAGTCAAACAGTATTAACTCTATAAGGTGTTTATGCTTTCATTTTTTTTCCTAAAGCAAAATCTCAACTGGAACTGGGAAGTGAGGACGTCGATGGATAAAACAATATACAGGGAGAAACCGGCGATAACAACGAAAAACAAGAGGTTCACGGACCTTGAGACTTCATCGAGATAATCGGAAGTTCCAGTTAGGGAAAAGGAACAGGATCAATGTATCTAAACGTATCAATTACAATTACATGTATAACAAATAATAAATGTCACCACTTGTGCTGAAATGTAATTTATAATTCAATACTGTCTTAATTGTAAAAGTTATGCTTGTTTTCTGGCCTTATTTTCTCAAAGATCCGCATGAATTTTCGTAGTACTGATATCCGCGAACAAAAAAAAAATATATTATTATAGAATGTTTAAAAGGAACTGCTTTTTCATAATAGTATGAATAAGCTTATTTCACAAACAAGGAAGTAGTACATTTTGAACTTGTGAATGGTGGAACCCCGCTTATTCACAGTAACTGGTAATTTGGAAATTCTCGGAGCCTTTCTTCTTTATTTATTTATGAAATGACGTCACGAACTTCCAGATTTTAGCAAGTCCGCGCCATGATTGGCGATTGCTATTTCCACCGGTGCTATCTTTAAGTAATTCTAAGTTTAAAATACGATGCACAGTACATCCATAGAATCTATGAAGAGAAAGAGACTGTTATATTACTATCACAGTTTAACATTTCGTTTAAAAGCTGTTAGTGGTCGAATCTAATAGATGATTTTTACGTGACGAAACTAAGTGGAAAATATGTTAAAATGATAATCAGTGGGAATACAATAGGGTTTATGCGGAGGCAGCAGAAAACCTAATAAAGAATGATAAGAACGCTTTACTAGACAATGACTGTCAGACCCCCCTACTTTACCCAAACACTCTTCAATTAGACTTCCCTATGAATAAGCTCATTTCAACTTATTTCCACGTTAAGACATAATCTTGGATATGTCAAAAATGATAAATATCCATTGACATACATTTCCCAGCGCTCTAATTAATGTATCAAGTATACTACCGCGTAATGAAAAAAGCACTATGCAACGTATCTAACAATGACACTTCCTTTAAGATCAGGAACTATCTTCGAAAACTCGGTGACAGTGAACATCATTAGAATTATATACGTAGATATTGACTTGGTATTTCAACCGAATTTTTCTGTAACTCAACCGTTATTTGCTTCAACTGATAGAACAGGAATTCCTATTGGAATCGATAGTGCCAAATAACTCACACAAGTCTTTCTTCGCGCATTGGCATCGCATAAGAACAAGGCATCACCATCCGGTATCAGCTCAACGGGTCATTTGGCCAAAAAGGATAACATTTCAGTTCCGGATGATTTACCAATAACATCAGTCTAAATAAATGCTACGTATTAATGATTTTTACCTACTCTATACTTATTCATCATCGACATCTTAAATCATAACTCAGTGATTTGATGAAAACTCTTCTGTAGAGGTTGAAAAGCATAATATCTCAATCTGCGCTTTTAACGTTCGTAGTTGTAACGTGAATTTTGAACCATTTTCATATCTTTTGAACAATTCAAAAGCAGACTTTTCTATTTTGAGGCTTTCGGAAACCTGGACAAACGAACTGCATGATAATCGCAGGTTTTACAGATTCCAAGGTATGAAAAGTGTTTTTAAGATTATAAAAAATTGTCAGGGGGTAGGTTTTTAGATACATTTTGTACGTGAAATTTAGACTAAATCTATATGAAGACAGAAATAGTTTTGATTGCCTCTTTATAGATATGGATTTTGAAAAAGAAAGAAATAAGTTAATTGGTTTGATCTATCGACCACCCGCACAAAACAAAGCTGAAATGGCTTAACCAATTTTTCGTTTCATTCCACTTTTAAAGAAACTCAATACAGAAAACGAAGTAGGCTATGTAATGGGCTATTTCAGTTAGTAGAGTATCATATCATAAAAATGGATATGGGAAATGATAAGGATGTACAGGGAAATGATCTACTGACCATTAATTATAACAAGGGCAACGTATTAGGCGGGCCTACGTTAGAAGCAATGTATACGTATTTAGAATATATGGAAGATATTCATTTGAAAATAGCGCAGCTGAAATTGTTGACGTATTTAAATCGATGAAAATGGATTCAAATTCCGTTCATTTGTTTGAACTGAACAAACTGTCTAATTTACGTTGTATATAACAGCACCCAGCGGAAAGAGACTCACAACTGAATTCAGTTAGTTCTAAGAAATACGTGAGTAAAACGATTTTTGATCATTCTAAAGTGGCAGTTCCTAGTTTTGTGCTGTGACGTCTCCCTTTTAAACCCTGTAATTTAAAACACCTTTTCCAGGTTTTAATACATTGTCAACGATGATCAGTAAGTCAAATATCATAAATCAATTCATTCTTTATATATATATTCATTCGAATGTTTTCTAATTCATTAAGTAGCGACTCAATACGTTTCATACAGATAAGACTAGGTTTACGGTTTATTAATGAACATGTATTTCTAGGTGAGTTATAAAAGCTTATTCTTCCACTTTGTGGGATTTTTGCGTCAGTGTGCGCCATGGCTGTAGGCGAAGAAGAACGAAAATTGACGACCAGAGGTTTCGTTTTCGACTGCTTTGTTGATAAATTGTATGCGTACAATCGCTCTCGGTGTGGATATCATCAACATGTGTTTTGACTATTCCATTAGACTTATTCCATTTGATTTTAACAATTCAAAACTACATGTTTTTGTAATTCGCATTCAGTTCTGGAAAAATAAACTCAGTTCTCTCTTCATGGATTGTATTCGTATCAGTAATCACAGTAGCGTTTAGACTGCTGAAAATATTTCAGCAAGTTGATGTACAGGTAGCTCGGTAGGATGGGATTGTTGAAACAATAGTCAGTGGCACAGCCATGGCTTCGATCAACCTGAGACCATGTAAAGGCCGACGTGCAGTGCGAGAGGGATGTCATCTATCAGACATGGCGTAATATCTGAACAAACACTGCAGTCAACGGTTGGATCTGGTATTTTCTTATTGTCTCCATCGATAAATCGAAATGGACCCTCCATTTTGTCAATGATGTGTGAACATGTAAAACATACTGCAGTTGTAGTGACTGACGAGGACTGTATACCCCAATTTATGTAACAGTAGTTTATTTCTCTCTCATTACATTACATGTGAGCCCAGTACTCAGAAAATCGGACCCATTTATTGAGGCACCGTGACTGTAGGATTTCAACCGCTAAATGTACACAAAACTCAATACCGAACGATTATACATGCTTACAAAATATAATACATACAAATCAAACTAAAACGTAACGACATACTCCCGCCCCAAAATTTCGTGAAAATAAGTATCTCCCCTATGCAATATTAATATTTCAATATAATATACATTTAAAGCTGATTTATATTTTCACAAAGAGGAGATAACGTTGGTAAAGAATACCTAATTGATTACAAATGAATGCAAATTACGAGAGTTTCATGTTCAGAAGACAGAATCCACATAGAGATTTAGTCGTTATGCTCGGCCGTTGCAATAGCCGTGATTCTTTGATCAGCAACAACGGCAGCAGCGCAGATTGGACGTTTTCCAACAACAGATTCATCTACGTTTTCCGTAGTATTCCCTTAGTCTTTTCCACGATGCAGCGCTGTGTCGACTATGGGCGGCCATCCCCGCCAAAATGACAAACTTCTTGTGTTCTTGAAAATGACATCAACGCGTGAAAATGTCAGTAGATGGCGCTATTTATCAAAAAGACAATTGTCCTGTCCTGTGGAATGGTGGCATAGTGGATAAGGTGTTAGGCTCACAACCGAGAGGTTGGGTTCGAATCCTTGTGAAACCACGTTATACCGGTAAGCCACATATCAGTGCTCGTCGACTCACTGATCCAACAAAAGTCCGTACCTGGCAAAAATCTTCAACATGATGAAGTTGGCCAGTAATAGGTAGAAGGTAGTACGAAGGACAAACTCGTGTTTTCGTAAAAAAGACATCAATGCATTAAACTGTAGGTGGCGATACTAGGGCCTAGTTTTGTAAACCGGAAATTAATTACTTTTACTGGATAAAATAAAATAAATTGAAATTGAATCAAGGTCGTATAAATAAACGCCATGATCCAATAAAGTCAATTGACTTCATTCGAACAACAAATTAATAGGCCAATGAGAAAGGCTAAAGCTGTGGCCTTAGGACGGAAAAAATAACATTTTCATTCATTCTGAGTTTTGTTGCAAGTTCTGTTGTGTTCAGATAATTCGAGTAAAGCTTTAAAAAGTTTATGTACCGGTGTTAGCTTTACTATGTAACACGATAGGCCTACATCTGACATTAAGGCACGGCGGCAAGTGAATGTGGCCCAGATGTGAAAAAACCATTCTAAGTTATGTAGTTACGTACTGCTGGCCAGTTCAAGGATTGAAAATGCAACGAGCCTATCGAATTTGACATCGGACGCGAAGGTTTGAATATTTATCATTCGTGGTAATCAGTGGTGGTCAACTTTTGAAGTTGCGTTGATGAAATCCTTTTTTAGCCGAAATCAAATCTTTCCAATATTCGAAAAGTTTGAATTGGTCAGTGTGGTCAATTCATAATTTTGCATTGGTGAATCCTTTTTAGTCTGACATTAAACGGGGTATATCGTTCTCGACGACTAAAGATGAATCCGCGGTCCAACAGATTTTCATTTCGCGACCCGGTGTATCGGTACAGTATGGTCAAATGCACACCAGCAATTGTTTTTGACATATTGAAGTCGCCCATTAAAGCACTAGTCAATTTATGAATTTTCAATGGCGAATCCTTTCTAGTTTCACACCAAACACCGAAGCTTCGGCAGGCGGGGTTCAGACCCTGGCAGGTGAGGATGCCGCGGAGCAGATTCGGTCATATTCAAATTGCCAGAACAAACCTTATTTCGTCATGGCGGCTGAAAGGAAATGATGAAAATGATGCTAGAAAACAGATTAAGATATAAGTTTCTCGTTCGGGAAGCTTTTTGTGGTGTAATGTCGTATTTATGCACGAATTCCTGGTTGAATGGGATGTGGATGAAAACCTATTCGGTACGACTGTAGTTTAGGTGTCATTAAGGAGCATGTTTATTAGTTAAAATCATGAGAATGGAGAATGTTGATTTTGTGACACATAAATAAAGTCTCATTGTCATTGAATTGCTTAGTAGCGCCACCAAATCGTGTACATAGTAGACTAAATGTAACTCTGAGGTTATAGTACATTTTGGATTTTAGTGTGACAACGGTAGCCTGATACCTTACTGTGTTTTAGTAGACTTTGATTTTAGTGTAGACATCGTGGGCAGCGTCAGCGTGAATGGGTGTATGTACGGGGCTATAGTAGACTTTGATTTTAGTGTAGACGTCGTGGACCGGTTCCTGAACTTCGCTGAAAAAGCTGAATCACTGAAACGCTGAAACGCTGAAATAAAAACGCTGAAATTTCAGGGAATTTCTGAAAAACGCCGAAATTTCAGGGAATTCCCGAAAAACGCTGAAATCGTGCTAGGTACCGACAATACACGTTTTGAAAATCATTCTGGGCCGGTGTCCGCTGACGAGTCCTGAACCGTGTTTTATGCTCTTCCTTCGGTTACAGAGACATGCCTTAAGGTCGTCGTCATGATTGACTTGATCGATTGCGGATTGCGTGGATTGTTAGATGTGTTTTTTGCCATAGTTTTATTTGCATACACCGGTACGATCTAACAATGAAGTTATCACTTCATTTGAATAAATTCTTAATTACAGTAATATTAATTCACAATATTTTTTCTTATGTTTGGTGATTTCGTTGCATGATTTCAGTTCCAAATGTCATCAGGGGATTAACAGTCATAGAAACCACCGTGAAAGAATGGACAAGTTGCCTTTTAACAATTAAGAGCACATATTTATTTAGAAGTAAAAATTATACAATAGCTATCTATATCGTTATCCTTTCTTTTTAGAAGCTCCTCCAACGGCAGCGCTCGCTTTCTGCCGTTTCTGTCCGTGCCGGGTTCCACAACTGGACGAAGGTTGTGGTTCGTCGGTTTGGGTCGGTTGCGGGTCCTGGGTTTCCTGCCGTTCTTCCTGAGGTTGTTCAACATCCTGTGTAACTTCTTTTTCGGACAAATCGGCTAATAAATGCGCATGCGGATGGTGCGCTGCAGCGATTTGTTTTAGTGATTGCTCTGTATTTCCGAAGTTGTTGAAACGTTCTCTATACCGTTCGTGGTTGAAGTTTTTATTTAATACAGCGGCGTGGGTAGCATCGAAACTGTCGAGGTGTGGCTTGTAGAATACCTCGCGAAATGTTCGGCCGCATTTTAACCTCTCCCAATTGCAAAAGCGCATCTGTTCACAAATTATCGACAATTCGACAGCAATGCGAAAGGTATTTAACATGAATATCTATAACATAATCTATTCTGAATTGATTAGCATGGTGTATGAAAACAATTGCTTACTTTTAAGTGTGAGTGCTGTATTACCTCGAATTCTCTTTTGTATAGCTCTTACAGGTATAATCAGGCCGTCACTTTACAAAATGACATTAACCACCTTCTGTTGGTAAGTAAAAAAACACATTGATCGTGGCCTTGGAAAGGGAAGATACTGCCTGGAAGTAAATGAAACGGTTAGTATAGAAACTTAAAAAATCACTGACAACAAATAGGTATATATATACTTTGTGTGTGTATATACCTCTGTGAACACTGCCTTTTGCTTTTTAGAGCCGTGCAGTAATGACGCTGCTACGCTCCACATCGGTTCATTAATGACTAGTGGGATGTCAACTCCAGTTCGTGCCGAATAAAACACATGGAGCACTGCTACAAGTTTAACCACGTGCATCGGGTCTTTCGTGGACATCAGCGATGCCTCCATTTTAGGATCGGAGTTTCCATTTCAGTATCAGTATCTCCATTTCATCGTCTGAAACAATGTAACGTAACACGTTAGATTGCCTGCAAATTGTATCAATACATAACGTGAACTGTCATTAAAGAAATAATTGTACTTATCGTCTGATGAGTCGGATGCATATTTTGCAGCCATATATGCAGCGAAGTTGTTTTTGAGGGTAGTGTACATTGTCGATGCTGCTGCATCGAGGGTGTAAACCCTCGGCCGGCTGTGCGTATTGTATATTATATCGTATATATCATTAATAACATCAGCTTTATAAAAAGAGCGGCGTTTTCGTTGTTTATTTCGGCCGCAAAATATTTTGGCTTGCACACCATACAAATAAACCTGTCATAAAAACCATCTGCCGTTCCTTGAATCTGCACCAATTCAGTCAGCTAGGTGTCTGGCTGAGTTATTATGTGCATGGAGAAACTATTTTGACCGTTTTGTCAAATCCACGTTGTCCTGATGATAGATTAACGGCATCTCCTTCGCCGCCCCCTCCCCCCAATAGTTAACAAAGTAGAGCTTGCTCAGACTCCCCTTTGCTTTGTTTTTGGATGATTGCTTTAAGGATTCGTCCTCCTTCGTCCGATGTTATAATTCCATAACCGCCGGAACGTTGTTGGTGACTTGTTGGAGACTCGTGTTTCGCAGCCTAAAAAGTATTAAAGGCCGGTTTCATTAACTTGTCGAAGGCAATACTTTTGCCCGCCCCCGATGCTGCAACTGTTGTCATGAATATATTCAGTGACGTCGACAGGTGTGGTCCAACTTTAATCGTTGTGTTGGCCCCATTTATGCAGCTGTGGTGGATATAATAACCGACAAACTTAATGTCTTGCTGACGTTAAAAGCCCTTTCGAAAACTTCTAGAAAGCGAAGAGTTTCCTCCGGCAGAGTGTCTTCCAAATAATATTTGACCCTGTAGGCCGACTTATACAGTTTCTCGACGGATGCCGCGTTGAATCTTCGTGCGTTCATGCTGACATCTCGATACTTTCAGTCAGCAACAGTGTGCAATGGTTTTATAGCTGTACAGAAAATATTCCAAATGTCGCATTCCAAACTAAGTTACCGATTGGCCGTAGATACTGAATTTCATGAGATTTGCCGAAACCCGTATTGTAACATTGAGGTGTTTTTCATGTGCTATTATTCCCTCATGGAAAACCAAGTAACCGATTGGTGTGGTTTACTGAAATGCATTGGGATTTACTGCAATCCGTATTGTTAGATAGAGACGTGTAAGGTTCCAAATACGTTTCCGTTAATATAGATTCTGAATAGCTGAAAGTGAATTGATGTCTGAAAGTGAACCAAATTCATTGGATGACTTGTAGATTTTAATTTCTCCAGGTAATGAATCTAATTGAATTCTGTTTCTCATTTCACTTTGACGAACTACTTGCTCCAAAATACATACGTGATGGAATTTGAAAACATCACCCTTAAAGCAGTATTTATCGTCATCATAACAGGATGGATTTGGAACAAGTGGGAGCTGAAAGAAGTCACCACTAAGAATAACTTGCAATCCTCCAAAATTACTATCATTATTACGAACTAACCGACAAACATACTCCACCTGTTCGAAAACATGACGGGATATCATCGAGATTTCATCAATGATCAAAACCTCTGTCTCAGATATAGCAGACTTTACATTGGATAATGAAGAATCATGTAAAAACCGATGAGATAATTCAGATTTCGAATATCGTCCATCTTGAATACCACTCCAACTATGTAAAGTCTTTGCATTCATATTGCTTAGCTGGAGGCATGCTATGCCAGTACTCGCACAAACTGATTCCACCTTACCATTTCTACGCATGGTTTTATATATATGGTGCAAACAAAACGACTTGCCAGTACCTGCTTGGCCACGAATACACAGGCTATGGCCAGCGGTCGCTAAGAAAATGATGTTTGATTGTTGTTGATTAAGCATATTTCAGCAATTTGTCATATGGAAACGAGAAAAAGCATTAACGAGTCAATGTTTTTAAAAACCAATAAGCACATGGCAAAATCTCAAATATGGAAAAGTGAATGCAATAACAGCAAGTACACAGACCCAGCCTTCTATAGAGAGATCACAAGCCCATTACAAGCCCAGTGTGGTAATGAAACATTAACACACGACCGTAGAGCTAATACTAACTATAAATGACCTTGACCGACGTTTAATTGAATTGAATCGGTGACAGCAAGCCGATACATAGGTTCCGAGAAATAACAATGGCCGCCTTTTCGCTAGCGACACGACCGCGGATTATTGCCGTTTCACGCGTATTTTAGATGTCTGTATCAGTTTAAACACGGACTATCGCAACATATTTATACCTCAATCGGTTCATATTTGAGCTTGAGATAATTCTTGAGAAGATGCAGTTTGTTAGTTACTTGATATTGACGTTTACTTTTACTTCCGGGTTCATTGAATCGATGATGAATGCGATGTTTCAACGAAGAAAAAAGCTTAAAAGAGTTCTCCCTTAACTGCAGAGAGTAATTAAGTCTATTTAGGAAATGTGTGCTGCCAAATAAGCGTGTAAGTATTTATAGGATCTTTTGTAAGGCAAATTACAGGCTGATTAGGTCTCCTGGTCCAGTGTACCTGGTAGGCCTTTTTGTCCTTCCTTTTTATTTGATGAAGACTAAGCTAATAGTAGGCCTAAAGACCCACTGATTGCCGTATATATGGCAGTGAGGTTAAGTATGGGAGGCTTAGTTTCTTTCATCTTTTGATTTCAGTGATTGGAAATCAAAAAGTTTCTCACAACGTACTCAAAACTTAGCCTTGGCTACCGAAAATGAAATGAACCCTAAACTAATATGGCGATTGAACCCAGGAATATTTTAGAATAAAGTAAGTAGTTTTGAACCACTTCCATGTTTGTTTCTGGTGGCTAGGTGATTTGTTCGATTTGGGTCTACTATAAATTTGGGAAACTGGGTCGACTCGGGTCCATGGGAAACATTTAATGTTGATTCGAGGCTGTAGTCTGTGCGGTTTGGTTAAGTTTCCAAGTCAACTCACGCAGCTAACCCATTCTGGCAGAACCAACATGATACTTAAGATTGTGCACATGAAAATGATTGTCAGTATTTTTGTTCCAAATATATTAATTTATTTGTTATTCCATTTATTGCACAACATTAATCAATAAGCTATCATTAGCTAACCAGACAAAATCTCATAATCTACTTGTATTAGAATTCCAAATTTTCAATTTAATATTTTACAGTAATTGATATTTTTTATGCAGAGAAGACAATTGTATATATATCGTGAATCTTGAAACCGACAACTGTTCGTGTGAAGTAAAAAGGTGAGTAAATAAAATCTCATAATTTTTTCCTCTCAATTATATTAAGAGCAAACAAGAAATACTCTGCCTTATTTCACCGACCTGTGTGATTTTAACGAATAAAAGTGAAATATAAGATATATACATGCGTGCGGTATACATTTACAATAATTTTCCGTTTTCTTTTCAGGTAACGGTACATACATTCAAACAAGCCTTTTACACTTTTTACACTGTCGAGTGTTATCTTGACTGATGTAAAAGCCACCACACTCGCATTTTCGTTTCGTTGCTTCGGATTTTGGTGGTTTTGTCGCGTAAAGACCTTGATTGATGAATAGATATTTAGTTCGCAGAACTTGATCACGGACTGTACAGTAGATTCTGTTGTCTCTGTTCACGCTTGCGTGTTTACCTTCAAGTGCTTGCTCACCGAAGAGCCCCAGAGAACCCCACATATCAACAAAATCAGGAGCGTGGTAAATAAGTATATGGAGTTTTGGCGTGATAGTGGAACTAGGAAATGCGTCGGTGTAAAATCGTCCGAAATCATGACACAGTTTACGGAATAAGGACTTTTCATCTGCTGTGAGAAATCTACATGCCGTGTATAGTGCATATAAGTTACTAAGTCTCTCGAATAGCTCGAGAAATTTCGTGTAATCATCATCAGCATGACCTGAGAGAACACTACATAGTTTCTGTGGATTGTTGGATTTGTCATCATTTTTGAGCATTTTATTTATATGGTTTCCAACAATGCAACCACTATAGTACGCTTGCCGATCAATACCTATTTCGGCAAGAATTTCATTTAGCCGTTTTGTAACCGGCCCCATTGATGAATTAACAACTTTGAATATTTCCTGTAATTGGTTTTGAGCTTCAGACAATCTCGATTTTAGATCAGCTAACTCAGATTTCTTTTCCGATATTTCTTGAATTTCCAGCTTGATAATACTATCCGCTGACATAGTTTTCCCCGTACAACATTCCATACATTTGAAATTAGCTGTAGGTCCAAATATACATTGCTTGTGATAGGGGGAATCGCAATCAATGCACTCAACAAAATCATTTTGTTTGGCATTCGGAATGTTTCTAATCAAACAAATCTTTGCTGAACAACTAATAACACAACGACCCTTTTTTTGGATTGTTTAAGAAGGTCAACAGTTTGATTAAGAGTGACAATCATTTCCTTGTACTGATTTAATTCCTCCTGCACTGCGCATACATCTAGGGATTTTTCTTTCCAGTTTCTGTACAAATCGATATCCCGATCTTTTAATCCTTCATTGTCGACTTCCTGACATTTCTGCTCCAACATCTCAAAGAATAACAGACCTAACCCCAAAGATATGTGCAGTGGAGGAGGAACTAAATGGTCCAAATCGTCAATCCTCACTAGCATTTCATTGCAAATGCTTTTTGTGTTTTGCCCTGGTTGCTGCTTTTCAGCATTAACATTATAATCGGCTACAGTTCTACACTGCACTACTATATGATCAGGTGTGTGTGGTTTACCATCACGTTTTCTCAGCTGTTCCAATCTAATTTCACACCAAAGGCATGGATAAGAAGCCGATGAACCCTGGTGGCCCATACATGTACACAGAAAAGCTAAATCGCCGATCAGAAAAAATCTTATAGCCAAAGTTCCTCTACTACATTCGACATATCTAATTTGTGGCAGTTGATCAAAGATTTTGCCAAATATGATCTTCATATTGCTGTAAGTATCGACAGCTTCGAAATATGAAATCAACTCGGTGTGATCGGTACTGTTTACTAGTGTACTATTTAGTACAGACAGTACTAGCTTCGAAGAGCCACCACCTTTATCGGCTCCGATCTTTACCCAAATTTCATCATGAAAATGCTCATCCGTCACAAATTTTCCGGTGACTATCAAATTGTTAACAACGTATTCAAGATGTGATTTTAAATTCACTATGTATACATAGGGGACAAGTTTTTCTTCTAGAGTTCGAGCATTGATCACTAAATTCTTTTCGCCAGTGAATATATTCTGATCGATGTGATCACTGCGTTTTTTTAGTTCTACTCGAATCTTATCTGATGAGGGAAACACCTTTACATTTTGACTTTTCAAGTTACGGTCTTATTCTAGCATTTTGGTCATTGTAAGACGCAAATTCAGTTTCAAGTCAACTGACTGTTCAGGAGTGAGCTTAGTTCCTTTCATTTCTGGAAATTCATTGATTACAAGATTTTTTAGATTTTCATCTTTTTTCAACATATGTGCAACTAATTTAGCAGCCTCAGTGATACTTTGGTCTTTGGATGAAATAAATTGTAGTATTGATTTTGCTTTGGAAGCTCTCTTCTCAACAGTCTGTCGACTTGACTCTGAAATGGATGTGTTTGGTTTTTCAAGTTTGCAAAAATGATGTTCATTTGTTCGAGAACCTGATGGAATAATAGCTTTGAATATATGATCTAGAGAACCTTCCGATACAGTAAAAACATTATTATCCGTCATTAATTTTTCCAAGCGACTATTAATGATTTTTAAATTGCCATTTTCCTTTTCGACATTTTTCAGCTGTTCTTTTAATAAATTCAGTTGTTCCAGATAATCTTCAGATATGTCTGTCTGTGTCGTTTGTTCATGTACTGGTGTTGTGGCATCTTCACTCGCAAGAAGGTTTTCTGTGTCGTGTAGTTTATTGCCTTGTCCTAATGAAATTCAGAATATTTTCATTGCCTGTATTCATTTGTAGAGATTCATTTTTATTGTAATGAAATGACGGTCTGACAAGCATCGATGAAATTAAGTTAACGAGTAAAATTAAGTTTTTAAACTATGCCTAATTACTATGATTCATCGAATTCATACTGTTTCATTTGACTCTGAAGAAATTTGTGATCCCAATTTGTTTAAAGTTATTAGGCACAAATCCAAATGCAACTTCCAAAAATTTACTGCAAATGAACAACAATTTTCAGCTGAAGTCGAAGAACGTTTGACTTATGTACCACAAGTTAATAACAATTGATCTTGGAGTAACGATTTGACCATTAAATGATTGCTCCAAGTATAGATGAAATGTCAATTGCAAAGAAATGGAGTATACGATACCTTCTGGATACGGGAATTGAACGAAAATGAGACAGAACATAGAATCCTCTAACAATAATTACAAGAACAAATTAGTAACTTTTGAATAAATTTAATCGTACTAAAAATCACAATATTTGTATCAATAACTTACTAGATAAAACCATTTGAACAATTTTTTTTAAATTTTTTCTCGAACTGCTTCCCTGGAAATATTTTTTTCTTTTGCTGGAACCAGACTTTGAGGAAATACTTTTATCACTATCCATCGTCTTACAAAAAAACGCTGCCGAAAAACCTGTTTTTTAAAAGTAAACAAACAATTATTAGACTTTTTTACTATCAAATGTATGACTAATTCACGAGACTTGAAATACTGACCAGATTCCGACCCGAGATTTGAAATAGTTGGTCCAACTAACTCGTGGTTCGAGACTCCATCCGAATCTACATAAAATCCTGCCGCCAAACCTATTTTAGGATGTAAACGAAACAATTATATAACTGGCCTAACTAACTTGATAATTTCTCAACTTCCAACACCAATCATTTTGTTTTTTTTTTCACTATTTATTGTAGTAGGCCTAGGCATGTCGTACCCTAATAGGGCTAGGCCTGTCAGGCTAGACCTGACTTCAGCCCCTGGGCTTCATTCAGGTCTTAACTTTAACGATATTAAGAGACCAGACTTATTTTTTGGATGTGCAAGAGTGACTAGTTCTTGTTCGAAGGAGGGGCAAGGCCTGGGCAGCTAGCGCTACGTAGGTTGTAGGCGCTGAAAAACGCCAAACTTAAAAAAGTCCTTAAAACGCAAAAACAAATGACATTCGCTAGCCACTCATGAGGTATCTAACCATATGTATCATATATCATCGGAAAGCTTATGGCACCATCTACATCGGTATGTTGAGATAATTTCGTTTTCCCAAACCCCTAAGAAATAATTAGCGAATATGTACCTCGAAAGTCGTTAGTTTTGGCCTAACCGGTTTTCAGCAGCCAACCAGGCGCAGACGACTGACAAATTTCAACTTGTGACTACATATAGATCTTCAAAACCTGGTTGAGAATACATTAGAACGAAGTGGGCTCGAATCCCGTTATCCGTTTTCTCTACGGAACTGCGCGCGTACAGCTGGTCGTATTCGGTTAGTTTTCTATGAGAATGAACAAAGCAGGTGCGCGCACTTATTGTGCTGCCATCAATCGGTTTTCAAAAGAGGCTCAGAAAATCAATATTAATTGTTGACAAATTCTGTATCTACTCTACGGTCGTGTCCAGAAGAAAGCGTTCCGCATTATCTTTAAAACCGATATTAGAGCCCATACCTCACCATTATCATCGACGTGACTCATCCGATGACGACTTCAGAGAGTTTCACTAAGAAATCACCGACGATTCTGAACAAACAGTATTTCAATGGTACAGGTGAAGAACCTGCTCCAGATCGTTAGACAACAAACAGTGTTGCATCCCGAGTTGCTGATTTTTCTTTTCAATTATCTGCACTAGTGTCACCTCGCAGCAATTATATATAACTGCACGTGCTGCCGCCAATCTAACGCTCCCGATAATAGATTGCGTAGTCGTGCCGAAGATCTAACAAAAGCGACGATAAGAGGAGGTTGCTGCTGCTGCTGCT
Organism: Tubulanus polymorphus; assembly: GCF_964204645.1. NCBI lineage: Eukaryota > Metazoa > Nemertea > Palaeonemertea > Tubulaniformes > Tubulanidae > Tubulanus > Tubulanus polymorphus. The sequence goes on from NC_134032.1 coordinate 2,405,746, forward strand.
GCTGCGATCGAATTAGAATTGATTCCTGTGTTTCCAACTCCCTGTTTTGTTTTCGTTTCGTTGTCGCTAATTGGGCGCCGGAATCGATGGGTGAAATAAGCAATTAATTAATTTCATTGAATGACGTCATAAGTTGTAAAATCAACGACCAGAAATGGTTAAAGACGGTTCTTTATTTCATGAGGAATAATCTCCTAAAAATCCTAGACCTTCCAGAGTGACTAGGTTGGAACACGAGAATAAAATAAACGACAAAAAATGCCGATAACCTTAAGATACGCCTTAAGATGGACTCGAACCTGCGACCTCCAGCGCGCGCCAGACGAGCACGCTAATCACTCGACCATAGACCAGTAGTGACTGACGAAGTTTGTAAGTTTGTCTAGCGATTGAAGTGGCTAGTGACCAGTCAGATGATTAAGTGACTTGGTGCATGGTGACTGTTGGCCGTTTCTACGGCCCGCTCATTCTATGGTTACTGCAGTACCTTATCGGCCCTAAACCCTCTCTGATTACGAGTCGCCCATTGTAAGAAATCAAACTAATATAGTTTGTGTAGGCTGCAGTTCATGTATTTCTTGCTATATTTGGCATACATATACACATAAACATACGCCTACATCAATAAATCTACGACATTTGATTTCGCCTGTTTAGTCACGGAGTCGTCCACTAGATGGCGCTATATTCACCTGTGCGGTGTTATTTGCCAGTCGCCCGAATAAATGTTTCAATATTCTGGAGTTTATAGGCCGCCTGCACATGTACCTCTTCTTCTTGCGGCGACGCGCCGGAGAGCGGCCATTTTTCTTTGTAAAACGTATCTTGCAGATAACAAATTTCTGTCGTCCTAGAAACAAATCGAAAAACCGTTTTAGTTTGAATCAAATGTATGACTAATTCACGAGACTTGAAATACTGACCAGATTCCGACCCGAGATTTGAAATAGTTGGTCCAACTAACTCGTGGTTCGAGACTCCATCCGAATCTACATAAAATCCTGCCGCCAAACCTATTTTAGGATGTAAACGAAACAATTATATAACTGGCCTAACTAACTTGATAATTTCTCAACTTCCAACACCAATCATTTTGTTTTTTTTTTCACTATTTATTGTAGTAGGCCTAGGCATGTCGTACCCTAATAGGGCTAGGCCTGTCAGGCTAGACTTGACTTCAGCCCCTGGGCTTCATTCAGGTCTTAACTTTAACGATATTAAGAGACCAGACTTATTTTTTGGATGTGCAAGAGTGACTAGTTCTTGTTCGAAGGAGGGGCAAGGCCTGGGCAGCTAGCGCTACGTAGGTTGTAGGCGCTGAAAAACGCCAAACTTAAAAAAGTCCTTAAAACGCAAAAACAAATGACATTCGCTAGCCACTCATGAGGTATCTAACCATATGTATCATATATCATCGGAAAGCTTATGGCACCATCTACATCGGTATGTTGAGATAATTTCGTTTTCCCAAACCCCTAAGAAATAATTAGCGAATATGTATCTCGAAAGTCGTTAGTTTTGGCCTAACCGGTTTTCAGCAGCCAACCAGGCGCAGACGACTGACAAATTTCAACTTGTGACTACATATAGATCTTCAAAACCTGGTTGAGAATACATTAGAACGAAGTGGGCTCGAATCCCGTTATCCGTTTTCTCTACGGAACTGCGCGCGTACAGCTGGTCGTATTCGGTTAGTTTTCTATGAGAATGAACAAAGCAGGTGCGCGCACTTATTGTGCTGCCATCAATCGGTTTTCAAAAGAGGCTCAGAAAATCAATATTAATTGTTGACAAATTCTGTATCTACTCTACGGTCGTGTCCAGAAGAAAGCGTTCCGCATTATCTTTAAAACCGATATTAGAGCCCATACCTCACCATTATTTAAGTCTGCAAAAATTTTTAAATTGGCAGATATAAACAATTTTCAAATTGGACAATTCATGTATCGTATTAAATTATAGTATTAATGATCTAGTTTATGGGTTGGGTGTGATAGCCTCTTAACTGGGAAACCCAAGTGGCAACCATGCTGTTGATGCTCTTGGAGTAAAGCTCCTAGATCTATGTAAAACTTCAGAATCACCAATGGTCGTGTTTCAGCTGACTAAACGGGTAAATCTGCTTGTTACAACCACCATGGTGCGTGCACCAAGTACAATTGGTTATTTAGTTGGAACTGGAGATTATTTTGTAATGTTGAAATGTTGTATATTAATCCAACATCTGCGCACTGTATTCTTTGTAAGCTATCTACTCTAATCTAAACTGGTTCCTTCCATATCCCCCTCACGCACGGTTGCTTACAATTCCACCTCCGACATCGCCCTTACCATTGGATTTTTTGTGAGCCTTGTTCTGATGTCGCAAGATATATAATTGCTCCCTCTGCTGCGGATATCCAGTCAGAAATTACAAATGCCATTGACAATATCTCTGGTGTCAATATCTCTTTGATTAATAACATCCTTGTCAAAACTGCAACGCGCAGGCAGCGGAGGAAACCCTTCGGATTACTTCAGTAATATGACGACTAATGAAAATGCGTATAACTTACACTTAGTAAATTGAATTGGAAGAAGTGGTGAATTTGAGTGTATCGAGAAAAGAAAGTACGACTTACAGTTAGTTAAGAGCGATGAGACAAACGATTTCAATCGACGTGACTCATCCGATGACGACTTCAGAGAGTTTCACTAAGAAATCACCGACGATTCTGAACAAACAGTATTTCAATGGTACAGGTGAAGAACTTGCTCCAGATCGTTAGACAACAAACAGTGTTGCATCCCGAGTTGCTGATTTTTCTTTTCAATTATCTGCACTAGTGTCACCTCGCAGCAATTATATATAACTGCACGTGCTGCCGCCAATCTAACGCTCCCGATAATAGATTGCGTAGTCGTGCCGAAGATCTAACAAAAGCGACGATAAGAGGAGGTTGCTGCTGCTGCTGCTGCTGCGATCGAATTAGAATTGATTCCTGTGTTTCCAACTCCCTGTTTTGTTTTCGTTTCGTTGTCGCTAATTGGGCGCCGGAATCGATGGGTGAAATAAGCAATTAATTAATTTCATTGAATGACGTCATAAGTTGTAAAATCAACGACCAGAAATGGTTAAAGACGGTTCTTTATTTCATGAGGAATAATCTCCTAAAAATCCTAGACCTTCCAGAGTGACTAGGTTGGAACACGAGAATAAAATAAACGACAAAAAATGCCGATAACCTTAAGATACGCCTTAAGATGGACTCGAACCTGCGACCTCCAGCGCGCGCCAGACTAGCACGCTAATCACTCGACCATAGACCAGTAGTGACTGACGAAGTTTGTAAGTTTGTCTAGCGATTGAAGTGGCTAGTGACCAGTCAGATGATTAAGTGACTTGGTGCATGGTGACTGTTGGCCGTTTCTACGGCCCGCTCATTCTATGGTTACTGCAGTACCTTATCGGCCCTAAACCCTCTCTGATTACGAGTCGCCCATTGTAAGAAATCAAACTAATATAGTTTGTGTAGGCTGCAGTTCATGTATTTCTTGCTATATTTGGCATACATATACACATAAACATACGCCTACATCAATAAATCTACGACATTTGATTTCGCCTGTTTAGTCACGGAGTCGTCCACTAGATGGCGCTATATTCACCTGTGCGGTGTTATTTGCCAGTCGCCCGAATAAATGTTTCAATATTCTGGAGTTTATAGGCCGCCTGCACATGTACCTCTTCTTCTTGCGGCGACGCGCCGGAGAGCGGCCATTTTTCTTTGTAAAACGTATCTTGCAGATAACAAATTTCTGTCGTCCTAGAAACAAATCGAAAAACCGTTTTAGTTTGAATGTTCACTTAGGAAGTCGACTAGAGACCCTGTCTCCGGCTGAATGGTTGTGTTGAGCGAATTTTTTCACGACAAATTTGACAAATTTTCAGTGACTATCTTCACTGGCTGCTAGAGATACCCTACCGTTTGACTCGTCTGGATGTTGCGCACTTGGAGCTGGAGTCCTGGTACTTGGAGTCGAAGTTATCTTCGAATTTTGAGTCGTTGTTGATGTTGGAACGAGAGTCGTTGGAGCTGGTGTCATTGGAGCTGGGGTCGTCGGAACTGGAGTCGTTGGAGCTGGAGTCGTTGGCACCGGAGTCGTTGGAACTGGAGTCGTTGGAGCTGGAGTTGTTGGAGATGTATCCGGTGTCATACAAGACGCTACTAAATCCTTCATCTCCAGGTTAGAATCGATCCCGTCAAACTGTTGCGTCATACTTTCATCCGTTCTCACTTTTGTACAATTTACTACAGAACAAACGAGAAGATGAAGTTAATCAACGCCTTGAAAAATAAAACACATTGCGTAATGTTGTCGATAACGAATTATGTGATACAAATTGTATATTAAGAATAATATTGTATTTGTACAGATGGATCTCGCGAGAACCCTCGAGAAAATTACTTCGGGAAACGCGACGGGATCTCGTGAGAACCTTCGAGACACTTACGCGAACATGATTCGTCTCTGTTAACGTACGGTTTGACGGAAGATACGAAAACTCTATCGCACCAACAACTGCAGGTGACCGGATAAAGCAAAGCGTTATAGCTGCACACATTCCTGTCACCACAATCTGAAAACAATCAAATAAAAACAACCAGAATAAAATTGTTGTTTATAATGGTGATCTACCGACTGAAACAACTTAAGGAGTTTCAACAAAAGACGTCCACGCTAAATTTCAAAGTTTTGACCTCCCTCCCCCATGCCCACATATAAATGTCTACATTGAACTACCCCTACCTCCATCGGAGTAAGAAAACGACCAAAGAATCATCCAGTCATAAGAGATAATGTCTTTTTCCTTCATTTATTTTATATTCCCCAGCCCAATGCGTTACTTGAAACTCACCACATAACTGATATTCTGCGTTGAAGTTGTCGGGACAATCCAGTGAAGGTTCCGCACTCGACATTCGCTCACTGTTTTGACGAACTTTCCTATGGTAAAGCAAAAATAATCAGGATGAATTAGAATTTGCAGATGTTCCTGGAATCATGGATCGTCATCTATCAGAATTTACCGGAACTGACTGAATTCCGATGGAGCTACTAAAGACATGTTGTTCGAAAAGACCATAATCATAGCTCGCCATCTTTTGGAACTTTCCAAAAATTACTGAATGTCCGGAATTGTTAAGTTAAACGAAAATCCAAAAGGTAGGATCATTCCCGAATTAATGATTTATGTTTAATTAGGAACCAATTAGAATTTACAATCAATGGGTTCGAACCTAGGACCTCTCTTATCATCGATTCAGCATCTGAGACCAACTCGGAATCAACTCGGTTTCGAACCCGGGACAGCCTGATTATGATAATTTGCTTATTAGGTCGGTTTAAAGCTCTTGAGATTTTTTCAAATATTCGTTTTGTAAATATTTGTTTAAACTTTTGCGTGAGAGGACGTCAGTTGGGTGGCCTAGCTCAGCCAGTTTTAGTGGAACAAACTTGATAGGTGTTTATTGAACCAGCACAGATTGAGGCAGCTGAACTGAAACATCAACCTTTAAAATCCATTTTATGCTGTAATGAAAGATTACCAAAAAGTCTCTTTGAAGACAACCCAATTCTAAAGGAGAATTTTCGGTAACATTTCAATGAAATGATCGATGTTTTTAGTTAAGCTGCTCATCTGTGCTTGTCCAACTAAACAACTTTATCAGATATGTACTACTGAAAAGACAGCTCAGCAGGAACCCGACCCGGCGCAATTTGATATTGACACTAGACACCAATTCTGCAAGCTCCATGCGGGTGACTCCATGATCAATTCTAAACTTGAGTGAAATGCTAAATACCTGGGGGCTATGTTACAAACGAGCACGTTCTTTTGCGGTGAACACGCCTTCAGACCGCAGCCCAACTTCATAGCAGTAGCATGTTCAAACTATAACATTGAAACAAGAAAATATAATCATAGAAATCAAGCCATTTTTAGGATCCCTGACATGATTGACATAGCGCGTTACATCTTGAGTTTGTGGAAAACTTTAAAATAAAACTTTTAAAAATTGAAAAAATAAGATAATTAGTTCTTGAATAAACGAATTTGTTTTGGTAATACAAAACTTTTTTTTCGAATCGACGGGAGGTGCTATAAGCTCTTACTTTCACCGCATTATCCGGGGAGAGGAACATCGACAGAAATTGATTCGTCGTTCCGTCACTGAGTTCTCCAGCCGCATCCATGAGAATACCCGCGTAGTCACGTGACTCGGCCGCAGTGACGTAATTCCGGTAGACGTTCATCACCTCATCCGCCATTACTAACACCAACTGATCCACGCGACCTCGACCTGAATCGTATAGATTATATTATTGAATGATGACGTCATTAGGGTTGTACGGAGGGAGGTCTCATGTTTTATTTCTGGATGGTTGTGTATTACCTGGTATATAGTTCCTCGTTTCGGATATGACGGTATCGGGACAAGTGGACGCGTAGTTTTCAGCCATACGACTCAATACTGTATCCCAATACTGAAACACAATAACATCGGCAATATCGAGTTTACGTGTAATGAGAAGAGAAAATTATCATTTAAGTGTCTGGCTCCCGGTTATTAAATGGTTCCTAACAAAATCGGGGGCTGTTCATAACGCGCGCGAAATGTGCCCATTTTTAAGCGTTACGTCCACATGGACTGACTTCCATCGTCTGTCTTCCATATGCAATGGATTTGACACCCAGCACAAAACCTGTCACTTAGAGTCAAAAACCGGCTCTACTTAGGACCTGCGAGTAACATCATTAGTTAACACTGACTACCCAACTATAACAAGCAGCACACACGTGCAATTCGATCAGCTAATCAAGTTTCATTAGTTGTTCATAGTCACAGTATAATGGTGGTCGTGCATTTTCCAACAGTGCCCCAAAGTGGGACGAGTTTCCTATCACAGCCGGGAAGTCACTTCCATCGATGGAGCAGTTAAAATGCTTTCTTTGTGGAGGCATTTTTAACTTGTAAATCGCCCTGGTGAAGCTCTTTATAAATCGCTTTGATAATTATCATTATTGTAGTTTTTGTCATTGTTATTACTAGCTTACCATACGGAACATGTATCTGTTTCGATCGCGGGTCATTTTCAGAGTTCTATAACTGTTGACGATTTTTGTCAAAACGTCTCGTGAGGCGCCGTCCATTTCTGAAACAAAACCAGACAGGGAGGGGATTCGATCCCGGGGGATGTTCATCGAAATTTAGACAGGACGAGAAAGGGACCACTTAAATGAAGTCCATTGGATATCCGAAATAAAAATCTAGCTGAAATTTCAATCTTGCAAACATTACAATCTTCGTTATTATTTTGACGCTATTTCAGTTCATCACAACTAGAAACAGCATCTGGAAAACACTCTAAACATTTAAGCTATTATTACGTGTTCTGAAAATAAGGATTGACCCTCTGATTCACTTGATTCGTAGATTTGATTGGATTTGGTGTCCCTTGCAAACCCACCACACCTGCTGCCGCGAGCGAAACCGAGGGTTTGATTTTGAAATCGGAAATCTCGAAGTACAAAAGTACATAGTTGTGTGATCGGCGGTCGAGTTTACAGAATTTTCTGTTTTTATCGATTTAGCGGTATTCTTACCTGAGTCGGCGCCTCTTTTCAGACACATGGCGTGATCGGTAGCGAAACGTTCGAATCGCGCATCACAAGTCGTACCCTAAAAACCAGTCACGTGGTCAATTCATTAGAACGTAGTTTTGATGGATTCGAATAATCATCCAGGTATCACTATACGGATTGCGTTTCTTACCCGAATCGCTTCAATCAAATAACCAGCCGTCAGCGAAACTGTGGAGGTAAAAGGAAAAAATGATATCCTTCACTAAATGACAAGACGTTTATGTTTTCTTTTTCAGAAAACCCAGTTTCGAAAGCTCTCGCGAGAAAACCACATTATCTACAAATTCTCGCGTGAGAAATCCAAAAAGTTTTGAATGCTCGGGTGAGAACAAAAACCAGCAAACATTTTTTTTTTAACATGTCATCCAACATAAATAACGGTTTTTACAGTGGAAAAAATTGACGCACCTTTTATGAGAAAACCAATCGTTGAGTTTGATTTCATTATGGCTACAGCGGTCTGGATGCGTGGCGGCTCCGAAATTCGATATGTTAGACTTGCTTTCGGTCTCCTAACTCGTCTCCTCCCTTACCGAATACCGCGGGACTTCTGACTAATCATCCAGGCCCTGTGCGCTGATCATTGCATTAATATTCAGTGTTGATTGATTGAAGATCCATAAAAACCATCTGTTAGCATCTCAGCCGAGTGAGACAACAATTATAACTACGTGATGATCATATTTTCAATAGTCATTAGGAACCGAATTCAATATCTCAGTATTGACTCATATCACCTGGAGGGATATTTAAGTGCGTCTTAGTTCGTCGTGATCAGGGTTATTAGGTACTTACAAAGGTTTACGGTTGTCAAATGGAAAAAATGAAAAGCTCAACTTCCGAATGGTCAAAACTGAAACAAAACTGAACAAAAGTGAAACTGATACTCACGCGGTATAGAAAATTGATCTTGGGTAAAGAGTTCAAGTATCCGAACAACCATAAAAGCGATAACGTTGAAAACCTCATTTTCTAATGAGTAAAAACGGTTTATTAAACACGAAATTTTCGAGATCGTATCCCCTCATCAGATGAATACAAGTGAATCAAACAGATAGACCTTTATAGATTTAAGTATTGAACGCGAGAAATTCACCATATCATATTTTAATCACGACAGGGTAACGACTTGTTTTATGAACTCATTGGCCAGTCAAATTCGGCGTCGGTTATAGCGTCAAAGTAAGTAGAAGGGGTACCGAGTTCCAATTCCCGGCTGCATACGAAGACTCCGCTCTAGTCACCGTAATTTATTTAAATTTAACCAAATACCGACTAAGAAATCAGGGAATTTAGGATTTTCACGCGAATGATCAGATAATGTGTATGGAATTTCACCGATGCAGCCAGCCAGAGTACGGCTGGGTCTACTATAATTAGACTGTTGTAGTCACTAACTCCGGAATCACGTGTAACGACATTACCAATCGTCAATCAAATGTTAGAATCATTGACTCTAAGAGTTCGCAGGTCATAAGAGTTTCACTGTCGCACTTTTTTATAGAAAATATTCTGGTCATTTTCTTTGTCCCACGGATTTTGATGGAAAAGGAATTCAAACGGCTTTCAATAAAAGAAACATCGTTTTTCTGAATTGCTTGTTTACAATTATATAAAGTATGAAATTGACACACGAATTAAAAAGTGATGTAACCCCGTAAATGTGATGCATAATATCCTTGTGATATACGCGGCCTCCGAACTTACCGAGAAAACCTGGCAATTCTAGAACGGTAAAAACAATACTCATTGTAAGCACCATTTTAGTTGCTTTAGTCTGATTTTGAGAGGTTGAGATCTTGGTCGCCGAGAGAGTTTTTTGGCGTTGTTTACTTTTGACATATAAGACAACAATGAGAGCAATGTTTGCAGCGAAAACTAGAATATTTGAAATAATAATTCGTATAATTGGTTCTATGTATCTGTTCATTAGAACAAAAAATGGTTTATTTCGTCTTATGGCTATGTAATGAAGGAAGCGGAATCCTTCATATCTTCCGGACAATACTACAATGAGTGTCATGGGATAGTAAGTACATAAAGATATTGATAATATACCCGTGATTATGATGACTGGTTTTAGGCTGCGTTTAATTTGTAGCGGGGAAATTATAGTAACCAATCTTTCGCACTGAATTATGACGGTTAGGTAATTTCGAAACACAAGAAATCCTTTAGCAAATATAATTCCCCATATATTTAAGTTTATCGGAGAAATTCGGTTATCAGGAAATTTCTTAACAGACTCTAAACCGAATCGCGCATAGTGAATGTAATAGCGAACTGGGTTCTGAATGAAATTCGACAGTAAAAACACGATGTCGACGAGTGCGAGGTATTTCAGTAAATCGATGCAGCGGTTCTTAGTTTTCAGTTTGTGGAATACGACGATAACCATTCCGTTAAACGTGGCACCGACTAGAACCAGTGCCGGAGTGATGTACGCTATACCTAGCCATCTAAACTCCCCTGGCGTATGGTAAACATATGCTCGTGTATTGTTCATTATTTTCAAACGATCCCGTTGGTTTGCAGCAGTTCTCTGTTACTATCATCTAAACTGAAACATTCGCATTAGTTCCAATTTTATACAAATTTGTATCAATGTCATTGAAACCAATCATCTTGCAGGCAAACTAATTTGAACAGGAGGTGTGATACGAGAGCTTCAATAGGAAATTGAAAAGCTGAAGCGGTGAAACCTCTGGAATTCGGATATTAGCTTTTTTACTTAGAATATTCGCAACAATAGAGAATAGAAAGGTGTTTAAAGTTTGATTCAAGTCGCTACAATGTTTTGGAAACGTTTTAAAGCTGGGTACTGATTACTTGTTCCGTTTTCTATACAGAATATTAGTTTCCGAGAACTACCCGAGAAGTAATAGGGGGTTTCAATGGGGTTGTGTTAAAATTGTAGTTGCGGTTAATCCAATATGACAACGGTCATGTGATCCAAGATGGTGCCCGTCCAAGATGGCGGCGGTCACGTGCATCCCCCCATGATTCAAAAATTGAGATGGATGCTCCCACTAGCTGCTATAGTCAAAGGGCTAATCGGATATCGTATCTCTACGTATGTATGCGCTAGTAGAGGCCCATGTGAAATCGATCTGATTGATACATTAGCCTTAAATGTCTGAAAGGGTCTCGTTTACAGTGAGTGCCAGGGTTCGATTCTATTGCGGAACGTCTCGTTGTTACTATCGCCTGGACGCATGAAGGTGAACTCAATTATCCTCCACAATCCTCGAAGTTGTCAATATGAACACTACAAAGGCTTGATCCTTAGTGTCGTTGAGCCCAGTAAGGTCAAAATTCTCATTGGCGCCAATGTTCCGAAAGCGCATCTTCAATTAGATGGTTCGTTCTGGTTCTGTTATAGTAAGCAGCCAAAAGTTTAACGTACCCCGCTTGGTTGGTGTGTATTGATTGGCCTTTCGAGCTATGAAAATGACTTTTGATCTCACTGTACATGTTTTTCTGAATCATCATCCCGAAATCCACCACAGGCAATTCAATTCAATTCAATATTTATTTCACGGAAAAGCAGAACAATCAAATCATAAGAAAGCTAAACAAATATAAAAAAGAACGAGAAAATAAAAAAAAATTTACAAATGTTATAGCGCGCTTTTCCATGTGGGCCTTGCAAAGCCTTAAAGGCCGCTAACGCAGGCACCCAATGAAAGAGAGAGAATAAAGAAGAAGACAGAGAGAGAAAAGGAACAGATGAGCTCGTGCTTGAGAGAATTTATAAGTACAGTAGAATGGTTTAGGGAATACTTGTATTGTTATAATAATGAGACGCTAAGTTGATGTAATGGCAAATTTGGAGCAATTGTAACAGGTTGAGTTGTTGCAGATTATGTTCATATTGTATTTGGAGGTGAGATGTGACTTTAGATGGCGTTTAAGAGTATGTTTATTCATGTGCAGCATTTGCATTGAGAAGGGAAGGTTTTCCCAAATTGAGAACATTTTTGAGAAAGATTTAGTGCTTGTATTTGGTTGATTTAGAGGTAGACAATATGTGTGATCATGTTGAATGCTTTTGTAGGTGTTGATAGTGGGAGAAAGGTTTTCAATGGTAAAGATGTTTTTGAAATGATGTGGTGACGATAGTAAAGTTTGATGGATGAATATGGTGGTTTTTTGTATGAGGATGTCGTTTATTTTGAGAATGTTTAACTTTTTGAAGAGAGGATCAGAGTGGGTGGTATAATTTGATTTGGTTATGATTCTGGAAATTTTTTCTGGACGAGTAGGCATCTGTTGTTGTGTTGCGAGTGACCCCATGCTAGTAGCCCGTAGGTTAGGTGAGGATATATAAGGGTATAGTAAAGTGTAACAAGGTGTTGATAGTCAAGTATGTTCTTGGTTTTGTTTATTATTCCAGTGATCCGAGAGATTTTTTTGTGTATTTTTTCGATGTGTGGTTTCCAATTGGGATTTTCGTGTATCGTTAGACCTAGGAAGTCTGTTTGCTTTACTCGTTCTATAACGGTATCGCCTAATTTGATGTGAAAATTGTGATGCAAGTACGGTTTTCTTTGGTAGTTATGAAATATAATGTATTTAGTTTTTGTATGATTAGGTGTTGATCTGTTGGCTAGAAGCCAGTCATCTAATTTTAGGAGATCAGTATTTTTGTGCGAGAGTGTTGAGGTTCTTATGAGATGAGATGCAATTTGTGTCGTCTGCGAATAGAATGTAGTTTAAATGGTCAGTACAGCGGTAGATGTCATTGATGTATACGAGGAATAAGAGAGGGCCAAGGATGGAGCCTTGGGGGACGCCTATATTTGTGAAGAGTGTTGAAGAGGTTGAAGAATTAAATGAAACGAAGTGTTGCCTGTCAGAAAGATAAGAGGAAAACCAATTTAAGGCTGTTCCTCGAATACCGTAATGTTCAAGCTTTTTGAGTAGAATTTTGTGGTTCAGGGGGTCGAAAGCTTTAAAGAGGTCTAAAAAAATACCAATGGTCCAATTATTGTGGTTATCTAAGGAATTTGTAATTCTGTCGATAAGTTCAAGAATGGCATGTTCCGTAGAGTGGTTTGGTCGAAAACCATATTGATTTTGGAATATTTGTTTTTCAATGAATTTTGAGATTTTTTGGTGAACGAGTTTTTCGTATATTTTTGATATAGAGTTGAGTAGCGATATTGGTCGATAGTTTTTAACTAGATCCTTCTCACCCTTTTTGTGTAGGGGAATCATTTTGGCTGTTTTAAGATGATTTGGAAAAACCCCTGTTTTGAGAGATTGATTGATAAGGTGTGTGAGAGGACAAGAGATATAGTTAATGATTTGTTTTAATGTATGCGTTGAAATGTTATCTTGGCCAGATGAGTGTTTTTGTTTAAGATTCCTTACAACTTCTATGACATCTTGTTCACAAACTGGTGAAAGGAAGAAATTTGAATTAGATTTGGGCACTTTATTTAGGTAAAAGTCTGATAAAAACTGGGGCTTAGGTAAATTGTTAGCCAAGGTTTCGCCGATTTTGTTGAAGTGACTGTTGAAAGAGTTAGCGATTACTGCTGGGTCGTCTGTATCAGTGTTATTGATTTTGAATGAGTGTGTGATGTCTTGCTTGTTGTTTGTTTTGTTGATTATTTCTTTTAAGATTTTCCATGTGTTTTTGATGTTACCATTTGCAGATTTAAAGATTTTTGATAGTGCTGTTTTTTTGCTGCTCTGATAATAGAGTTAAGTTTATTTTTATAGATTTTAAAGTTGTTCTTTTCAACTATTTGAAGAGTAGGGTTTTTTATCGAGAGAAAATGTTTATATTTGTTGTCTTTGTTGTATATTGATTGAATTATACCTTTCGTTATCCAAGGATTTTTGGGTGTGTTGTATTTATTGTGTTAGAATTTCTTGGTTATTGTTTCAGATCCAATAATATGATTAATAGTCGAAGAGAAAGATTCAAAGGCATCGTTAATTGGGGTGTCATCATCGTGAATGAGTGCTTGGAAATTAGTTGTTCTTAGTTTTTCACAAATGTTTTTCATTCCTTGTTCATTGATTATCTGTTTTGTGTTGGAGGTCTTGCTATTATTTGTTTGTTTTTTGGATAGACTGCAAGCGAATGTGAAAAAATGATCCGAGAGTGGTGTAGTTAAGATACCCGAGTGATAGGCTGCTCGTCACTTCGATTATCAATTCAAATATAAATAAACAAATTTATTGCCGCAAGACTTCACACTCAGCCGCGGTCTTCAAAGAAAAATTTCAACAATTACCCGTCTTCTTCATCTGTACACTTCATCATCCACGGGATATTTACTGCTCTAAATATTACAAGCACCGTCGAGCTGTAGCTGTAAAGATCGATGAATCAACGTGTGTCTTTAATCGTCGTTCCGCGGATCCGCTGCGAATTCTCCTCGCCATGAAAATCAAATCAAGTACAAATAAATGTATTACTCCCAGTGATTTGGCCACGGGTTTCAGGCAGTTAGTTTAACAATATTCTATTTTCCTTTACAAAATTGTACGGATATTTAGTACGATATATCATTTAAGTACCATTAAAGTACCGGCGAGTCGTAGGCCTAAACTAAACATGCCGGAAAGATGCAGCAGAGAAAAGCTGTAGTGTTGCGGTGTTGTCATATCGCGGAAAGACGGAATCGCGGAATTTTCCAAAAACGCGGAATTTCTTCATTTTTACTATAAATAGGAAACGAGTTTTCCCACGGGGATACCCACTGTCGGACAGGGCACCGGACCCAGGTTTTCAACACCGGGAATTAGTATTTGATAATTTATTATATCGCCAGTCAACAACTTAACGATACTGTTACAAATAATGGAGAACCTAGGCAATACCAAGAATGGCAATACGTGCTTTGCGAATTCAGTGATACAGAGTATCGCTGCATTAACTGAAGGAATACACATCGATGGTACGTAAACGTAGGATTTGTGATGACACCATGGGTCATTCTCCAGGACTCAGTTCCGAGTTAAGATTTGACTCTGGTCTCTGGATTTAAAACATTGGAAATGAATTGATTCTAAGTAACTCAGAGTTAACTCTCAAAACTGTGGGACTGGATCGATGTCAGACGAAAATAAATAGACATTATGTATATTTCATTCTGGCTTAGGATTGTTCATGCGTGTTGTGTGTCTACATTGTTGTTAAAAGCGAATGCGGTTTATCTTTTAGAATTAAATGATATGAAAGATTATAAAATGGTTTCGTTTTTTTTAAAGTTTACTTTGTGACTGCTATAACACATATGTTCCTATTCTGATTATTTGGATCAAAAGACTTATTGGTAGCGGTACTGGACGGCCGTAAAATTATAATAATTTCAAAGGAATTTGAACCGGAACTTGTTTGGTCGTAGGATTTCATATTTGCAACCATCTACAACTACGGTCCGACACCGCGAACGTGCTAAATATTTATCTGATAATATTCGTTTCTGAAGTTCTCAAAAAGTCGATGAACTTCGATAACCGAAGTTTGCCTAGTAGAAATAGACATTAGGTGCCTGGTCTCTTTCACCCCACTTGATTCTGACTTCTTCTACAGGTGGCAGCCAGTCAACGGTATCGTAATATAATAATTCCATATAAAATTGCCTGCAAATAATGGGATTCGAACCTAACTCGTTGCATCGATCGGTCCAGTGCCCTGTCCGACAGTGGGTATCACCGTGGGAAAACCCGTTTACTATTTAAAGTAAAAATGAAGAAATTCCGCGTTTTTGGAAAATTCCGCGATTCCGTCTTTCCGCGATATGACAACACCGGTAGTGTTGACGAGGTACCAAAATAAATGAATTTATTACCACCAGTGATTCGGCCACGGGCTTCAACCATGTATCAATATTCTATTTCTCAGTACACACCGAGCTTTACCAAATCGACAGGATATTTAATAAATAACTGTATATAACACATGCTTATCCGCAAGCTGAAATCACGCTTGATATTCGGATTCAGTATTTCCGATACCGCGGGTGATCGGAGATCGTTTGGCCGCTTGAAGTGTTTATTGAGTTGTGCTACTTTTAGGCCTACGTGCTTTACTGTTTCAAACAAACACAATATAATTTTTCAAAATTTGCAATAGAAAATCCGGCAACACTGCCATGACACGTAGCACAAATGATTTGTTTCTTCGTCCGAAAATGAAATTGATATTGCAAATGGAATACACCATGAAATCTAACCCTGTTAAATAGAGGTGTAGGAATACGATGTTTACGAGGGTTAAACCGCAATAGGTCTAAGCCTCATCTGTCTGGAAGCTAGACCTACGTGCATATACGTAGGCCTGCATCAGCTGATATGAAGATTTTGATAAGCTGTTAGCATTCGTCTGAGCAGGCAGCTTTATAAACATGGGTTTCATTTGAGTTTTTCATCATTAATGAAACTTGTATTTTATTAATTCCTGATGAGTTACTACGGAGCCCCGGATGATAAGATCTTTTTTTCGTCTGAAAATCTTTTCGTTCAAAATAATTTTTTTGTCAGAACAAAATGTTTTTGTTCGAACCGAAAATGTTTTTTTCGATCGAACAAAATTGATTTCGTTCGAACAAAACTTTAAATAAAAATTCGAAAATGTTCGATCGAATAGAATTCTTTTTATTCAAACTATTATTCGAACAAAATTGTTTTCGTTCACCAATTTTTTTTTGTCGGGACAAACAATTTTTCGTCCAAACAATAACATAGTTTTTTATTCGAACAACTTTTCATTTGTATAAAAAGTATATTGTTCGATTGAGCAAAATTGTTTTCATTCAAACAAAATTTTCTTGTGGGAACATTAAGTTTTTCGTTCAAACAAGTATATTGATCCATCGAAAGTTTTTCATTCCAAAGAAAAAGATTTTCGTGGAACTAAATAGTCTTTTCATTACGGAGTAAACTTTTTTCGAACAAAGTAATCTTCACACCCGAACACAATAGGTATAATACGAACCTGGATTTTCTTTGTATCCGATATCCATATTATGCCTTTTCAGGATGATGCTTATCATACGTGTTTCTGACCATGTACGGGACACAACTTGATTAGGTCGTTTTGGAAATTTACTCGGTCCTGTACCTTTGCGATTACTCTGCCTCTCAGGACAGTGAAGAGAAGACGACTGAGGATACTACCTTGCGTGACTCCACTAGTTAGATCAACTTATTTCCAAGAGACAGTTCCGTTAATTTCGGCCACCTGTTTTCGATCGGAGAAAACTTCTTGATCTTGTCTGGATACTGTGTCGACCACGATCGCATGTATGCCGAAGCAGCTACACCATGCTTAAGAAAATGAAGGGAATTTAATAGAATCCTGTTCAACGGTCAACACGGTTTTATACAACGAAGCTCAACAAACAGTCAATTAGGCTTACTTGAAACCATGGATAACTGGAAAGGAAACAATAAATGTAAAATCCCACAATAGTTGAGAGTAAAAAGAGTAAAAAGTTAATATAAAATACTAGAAATATTTTTGGTGGTTCTGTCTAAAATGTTATATACATCAAATAAATACACATATAATATAAATAAATATACATTGATATAAAATATAACACGAATCACTGCGCATAGTTAGGTTTTGGGTCCTAGCGTACTGACAAATTTTAGAAGGAGTTTATTGTGAGGACTGAAACCTTTGTATGAGATCGACAGAGCGATCAGAATGAGTAATATTAGAAGTATCGTTGTATCTCCATAATTATCTACGGTGAGTTTGATGTCGAGCATTTCAACTGTAATTTCATATCGATTGTTGAGAAATGATAACAGTTGAGAGACGGGAGCATCGTGTGCGTTTCTGCGCAGTTCACCGAGTAGCATTCGGATTCTAAACGGCTGGTATCATCAATGAATAATGTTCGTTCGAACAAAACTTTAAATAAAAATTCGAAAATGTTCGATCGAACAGAATTCTTTTTATTCAAACTATTATTCGAACAAAATTGTTTTCGTTCACCAATTTTTTTTTTGTCGGGACAAACAATTTTTCGTCCAAACAATAACATAGCTTTTTATTCGAACAACTTTTCATTTGTATAAAAAGTATATTGTTCGATTGAGCAAAATTGTTTTCATTCGAACAAAATTTTCTTGTCGGAACATTAAGTTTTTCGTTCAAACAAGTATATTGATCCATCGAAAATTTTTCATTCCAAAGAAAAAGATTTTCGTGGAACTAAATAGTCTTTTCATTACGGAGTAAACTTTTTTCGACCAAAGTAATCTTCACACCCGAACACAATAGGTATGATACGAACCTGGATTTTCTTTGTATCCGATATCCATATTATGCCATTTCAGGATGATGCTTATCATACGTGTTTCTGACCATGTACGGGACACAACTTGATTAGGTCGTTTTGGAAATTTACTCGGTCCTGTACCTTTGCGATTACTCTGCCTCTCAGGACAGTGAAGAGAAGACGACTGAGGATACTACCTTGCGTGACTCCACTAGTTAGATCTACTTATTTCCAAGATGAGACAGTTCCGTTAATTTCGGCCACCTGTTTTCGATCGGAGAAAACTTCTTGATCTTGTCTGGATACTGTGTCGACCACGATCGCATGTATGCCGAAGCAGCTACACCATGCTTAAGAAAATGAAGGGAATTAAATAGAATCCTGTTCAACGGTCAACACGGTTTTATACAACGAAGCTCAACAAACAGTCAATTAGGCTTACTTGAAACCATGGATAACTGGAAAGGAAACAATAAATGTAAAATCCCACAATTGTTGAGAGTAAAAAGAGTAAAAAGTTAATATAAAATACTAGAAATATTTTTGGTGGTTCTGTCTAAAATGTTATATACGTCAAATAAATACACCTATAATATAAATAAATATACATTGATATAAAATACACGAATCACTGCGCATAGTTAGGTTTTGGGTCCTAGCGTACTGACAAATTTTAGAAGGAGTTTATTATGAGGACTGAAACCTTTGTATGAGATCGACAAAGCGATCAGAATGAGTAATATTAGAAGTACCGTTTTATCTCCATAATTATCTACGGTGAGTTTGATGTCGAGCATTTCAACTGTAATTTCATATCGATTGTTGAGAAATGATAACAGTTGAGAGACGGGAGCATCGTGTGCGTTTCTGCGCAGTTCACCGAGTAGCATTCGGATTCTAAACGGCTGGTATCATCAATGAATAATGTTACTATCATCGCCGTTACTACAACCCAGCGACTGTCATACGCTTCCAGGACACCAGCTTTTATTACAGCCTTTAGAAGTTTCACTAGACGCGCTTATCTTCTCAACTTCTACACATTTACTTTGTTAGTGTTTCCACTCGGAAGTGTGTTCAACTTTCTGACAATAATTCTACTGATTAAATGTCGCAGATACCAGACTGTTCGTTACACGTTCCCCTATCTCATAACTCTCGCGTTTTCAGAACAAATCGTTTTATTTATCAAGCTGAGCAACTTTCCATATTATTTGAAATACATCCTGGTAAAATTCCAATTTTACCCGAAAATATGTGGAGATAACTATATGACATTGTCAAAACATGGCAAACTGTGTTCATCATCATTGTACCATTTCTATTATTATTTTCAGTACATTCCTAACAAATTAATTCCAAAATGTTTGTTGGTTAACATATCCTACAACCAAGCAATAGCAGTATCACACTACATAGTCTTAGCAATTGCTGTTGAAAGATTTGTTTCTATACGTTTACCATTCTTTCATATGAGATATTTCACCTACAAGCGGCGTGTCGTCATAGTATGTGGTGTCATAGTGTTTTCCTGCATCATAAACCTCGATTCTTCGAGTAAAAGTATCTACATTTATCGCAATGCGGTTCGTAGATATAACGAAACCTTCATTCAATTCAGTTGCAAGCAGTCTTATAGGATGAATCAATTTCTTTATGTTATTATAACAATGGCAAGAGTATTCTTTCAGGAGATATTTCCGGCCATTGCGATCATCATAGCATCAATTCTAACTGGTTTATCCCGTGCTCAGAAATCTAGCATGTTGAATAGAACAGGAGCAGAACGCTTTCGGTCATCGACTAGTAAAACACTTCTAGTTGTCATTTTAGTCTATATAGTTTGTGTTCTACCCAACACTGTCACTAAATTAATGCATAACTTCAACGAATTTCTCATGTATGTGATCTGGATAAACCATCGTATTAATCTTTACGGATCCCCTACTAGAACGTTTTACCTAATACTTTTGTGGCGTGAATTAGAAGGAATATTTTACGGATTTCGAAACGTCTTGTTCTGCGTAAACTTTTTCATATATTTCGGTACGTTACAAGTTTTTAGAAGACAATTTATAAAACTGTTCTACTACAATACTGATAGGTAGTCCGTTGTCAAAATTAGTTCATTTACAATGAATTTTGAACTGGATTTTTTTTACTCCCCAATCCATATATTATCACAGCATCATCAAATACAATACTTTCGATCTTTTACTCGGATATTGGTATAATAGTTTTCTTACATAATTGAGCCCCAGTTACTGATAGATTGATTTAAAACTTACAGTTATGTATCGGTGACGATGGAATAATACATTCAAACGGCAGAATCGACGATGCTGACATTTCTGATTTGGCAAAGAGACCTATCCTATTTCGTTGCCAAAGTATCACAAATTTGTGGATTTGGTGATTTCGAGTTTATGTTGCGACATCTTCAGTTTTCCGTGCGCCACGTGTTGAGATCTATCAAACTACGCGGCGAGACTAGTGACCTTGAGTCCCGGAACCACTATTGTCGGATGTCAGAAATAAACGGAACAAAAATGTACCTAAAAATCCTACTCCCTCCACCATACACAAATACGCATTCTACGTTAACTACTCACCCACTCCCCCTCAGCGTGTACGTACTAATTGAATGGTCTCTTATTGGATTCCTGATCTCAGACAGCGCGTTAAATTGCTATTAAAGTTTTAAATGCCAGTGTATTTAGGGTAAACCATGCTTTCTTCCACTACGTACATCTGCATTTGCCTAGCAGTCGAGTAGTATCGGTCAGTTCCTAGAAAATGCATATCCGACAATGCATCTACTTTTACATCGGCCAATGAAGTCTTGAATGAGATAATTTCGTCGAATAAGGTTGCTAGTTATTTGGCTGAAAATAGATCGAGTTCAACCGGAGTTTATAGCCAAACGTAGTCCCTGGCAAGGGGTTTTTATGAGCGGCTAGTGGGCTTGGTTAAAGGCATGATCAAAAAGATTTTATGTCGATCGAAACTCACATTTGAATTTAGTTACATTGTACTGTTAATAGAAATTGAAAGTCAACTGAATGATTTGGCCTTTGACATCAATCTTCAATGCGTCCGACATTCAGCCGCTCACGCCGTCCATGCTCAAGTATGGACGCCGTATTGCAGGGTTTCCTCAAGCCTACGTGTGCGAGACGGAATTTAGTGATCCTGAATTCCTTGTCCATCGAGATTTGATTACTCGTCGTATGAATTATATATGGTTATTGTTCAGTTAATTTTGTCGTCGCTGCAAAATGTGAATATTTGTTGAGCTTACGCGAACGGCATCTTTCGCCCGGGAGATATCAGGAAAATGTTAAATTAGGCTCCGTCTTTCAAATTCATGACGACCCAGAAACCTATGGCGTCTAGGAGACGACACCGCGTTGCGTCGTGAAAAAGACTGGAAAGTTCGAAACGCTACTTTGAGGACATCCATTGGATTCACCAATGGTACAACATGCGCAGATCCGGGATCGCTAGGCGAGGCGAATCCTACCGAAAACGTAGACGGATCTGTGGTTGGAAAACGTCCAATCCGCGCATCTGCCGTTGCTGCTGATCAAAGAATCACGGCTGTTCGTAACCGCCGAGCGAAACGACAAAATGTGTATGTGAATTCTGTTTTCTGAACACGAGACTCTCGTAATTTGCATTCATTAGTTATCAATCAAGTTCTTTACCAACGTTAATTTCACTTAGTGAAAATATATGTCAGATATAAATGTAAATGATATTGAAATATTAATATTTTATAGGGGATAATAATATTCACGAAATTTTGGGGCGGGAGTACGTGGTTAACGTTTTGTATTCATTTTGTATGCATTCTAAGCATTGTAAGCAGGTTTATTCGTTCGGTATTGAGTTTTGAGTACACGTAGCGGTTAAAAACCCGTTACTAATCTCAGTCACAGTGCCTCAATAAATAGGTCCAATTTTCTGTGTACTTGGCTGACATGCAATATAAAGAGAGAGAAATAAACTACCAGTGTATGAACTGAAATATACAGCCCTAGTCAGTCTCTACAACTGCAGAATCTTTTACATGATCATACATCATTATTTCAAAGAAGATATGAACACTCAGTACTTTGATCAACAAAGCAGTCGAACACGAATCCTCTGGTCGTCAATTTTCGTTCTCCTTCGCCTGCAGCCATGGCGCACACTGACGCAAAAATCCCACAAAGTGGAAGAATAAGCTTTAATAACTCACCTAGAAATACATGTTCATTAATAAACCGTAAACCTAGTCTTATCTGTATGAAACGTATTGAGTCGCTACTTAATGAATTAGAAAACATTCGAATGAATATATGTTTAGAATGAATTGATTTATGATATTTGACTTACTGATCATCGTTGACAATGTATTAAAACCTGGAAAAGGTGTTTTAAATTATAGGGTTTAAAAGGGAGACGTCAGAGCACAAAACTAGGAACTGCCACTTTAGAATGATAACAAATCGTTTAACTCACGTATTTCGTAGAACTAACTGAATTCAGTTGTGATTCTATTTCCGCTGGGTGCTATTATATACGTGGACTAGCGAGACAAGTGTTTTCACAGCAGTAGTAACCGAATATTACAACGTAAATTAGACGGTTTGTTCAGTTCAAACAAATGAACGGAATTTGAATCCATTTTCATCGATTTAAATACTTCAACAATTTCAGCTGCGCTATTTTCAAATGAATATCTTCCATATATTCTAAATACGTACACATTGCTTCTAACGTAGGCCCACCTAATACGTTGCCCTTGTTATAATGTTCAGTAGATCATTTCCCTGTGCATCCTTATCATTTCCCATATATATCCATCTTTTTTATGATATGATACTCTACTAACTGAAATAGCCCATTAGAATGCCAACTTCGTTTTCTGTATTGAGTTTCTCTAAAAGTGGAATGAAATGATAAATTGTTTAAGCCATCGCTGCTTTGTTTTGTGTTGGTGGTTGGTAGATCAAACCAATTAACTATTTCTTTCTTTTTCAAAATCGATATATTTATATATAAAGAGGCATTTAAAACTATTTTTGTCTTCATATAGATTTGGTCTAAATTTTACGTAAAAAATGTATCTAAAAATCCTACCCCCTGACAATTTTTTATAATCTTAAAATTTTTTAAAAAACTTATAACGCTTTTCATGCCTTGGAATCTGTAAAACCTCTGATTATCATGCAGTTCGTTTGTCCAGGTTTTTGAAAGCCTCAAAATAGAAAAGTCTGCTTTCAAATTGTTCAAAAGATATGAAAATGGTTCAAAATTCACTTTACAACTACGAACGTTGAAAGCATAGATTGAGATATTATACTTATCAACCTCTACAGAAGAGTTTTCATCAAATCACTGAGTAATGATTTAAGATCTCGATGATGAATAAGAAAGTATAGAGTACGTAATAATCATAAATACGTAGCATTTATTTAGACTGATGTTATTGGTAAATCATCCGGAACTGAAATATTATCCTTTTTGGCCAAATGAGCAATTGGGCTGATACCGGATGGGGATGCCTTGGTTTTTGTTCTTATGCGATGCCAATGCGCGAAGAAAGACTTCTGCAATATTATACAAATTCAACACGATGGGACAGATGAATTATTCCACGAAGTCCGATTGCAGGCTCGGAAAGACACGAGGAAAAATGTAATTCTGCATGCCTGTTAACCCGTATGCTTTAATTGTACGGGAAATTCAGTTTTTTTTCATGTACTTCGTACATGGATCATTACATGGGAATTTGCAAAAAATAGAAGTGGTTTTTCCATGAATGGGAATGATTGACCTGGAGAATAAAGGCGTTCAAATTTTCAAATTCATGCCTTTGAAAGGTTCAACCTTCGTTATTTTGTAAGGTTTTCCAAATTATTCTATGTCTAAACATACACGATTACGATGTTAAAGATGACCTTATTCAATGAACAGTGTTGTTCAACTGTAGAATTTTCCATCGTGCCATTTGAGCCGTTTCTTATTGTCGTCCTTGGCAGTAACATAACTGGCGAGAGATTTTACGGCATTAAGAAATAATCGCTGAATGCTATGGTAACAGATTCTCAATAGATTAATGATGCTGTCGGGCACTACGTAGAGTAACATTTGAATACTGCGCTGGCATTACAATTTCAGAAGTATATTACGAAGTAATCAATAACACTGCTTCTATTTGAATCACATTTTACTAATAGAAGGAACATAACAATGCGTAAGTTTTGTTTGACAAATTGAATAAAAAAATTAGTCATAAACATAATCCATTTAGAGAATATGAATACTAGCACAACCCGTCCACGGGAGGGTTTAGATACGAGCTATAGCTACCCGTTACCTCAGAGGAGATTTGCTAAAATATTGTCAGCGGAGGATTCGGGATTTCGGTTAGGGGTGGACAAAGCAAAGTTTTTGGTCTGGGAGTTCCCCCCGAAATTCTTTTGAATATAAGATGCGCCTGAGCGGTGTTGTCATATCGCGGAATCACGGAATCGCAGCATTTTCCAACAACACGGAATTTCTGCATTCTCCACTATACATAATAACCGTGTTTTTCCGCGGGATAACCCTTGTTGGACCAGGCACCGGACGCATGTTTTCATTACCGATACCTGGTAGGCCTATGTGATAATCTATTACCATCGTCACTCAACTAATTAAGGATACTTCCAAACGAAAAAAATGGAGAACCTACGTGGGCAATTAATCTATCAACATTGACTGCTGAACCAATCACAGTAATTTGTGCATCGGGCCTGTACTCAAGGCAGTGCGTCGGGTGAGACCACATATACGAGTTCTGTGAATGTTACCATTAATAAACCTTTATACTAATTCAATAAATGCTGCATTGTGAAATAGATATAAAAACGATGGTTATTAAAACTGCACTGTTTCACTGGTCGTATTATGACCAAACGAGGTACGTTTACATACGGTCAATATGTACGGTCTGGATTTTTCCTCAATATTTACACATATATCATTCTATATCGTTTTAAATCAGATGTAACCACATATTACATTCTGCGACTACTTGCAATTGCGGATAATATGTTTATATTAGGCACGGGTATCCCCGTGGGAAAACCCGTTTTCTATTTATAGTAAAAATGAAGAAATTCCGCGTTTTTGGAAAATTCCGCGATTCCGTCTTTCCGCGATATGACAACACCGAAGAGCGAGGGTGCTGCCTGTACCAAGAGACCAAAGGAAACTGAGCTCCAGCAAAAGGATACATTTTCGAGTAAATAAGGAACAAACTATGGTGGCTGATTAGGGCCAAGTTAAAAAAAAAAAATTTCGTGCAATATACCATGCAAAAAATATATTGCTTCGTTTCTGCGTCCGTTTCTGCGCGGCGCAAAAACGAAATTTACCGCGCTAAAACGCGCCAAAACGAGCGCAGAAACGAAATTTCGTTTTAGCGCCCGTTTTGGCGCGTTTCTGCGCGGTGATTTCTCGTTTTTGCGCCGCGCAAAAACGAAGTTCGTTTCTGCGTCCGTTTTTGCGCCGCGCAAAAACGAAATTTACCGCGCAGAAACGCGCCAAAACGAGCGCAGAAACGAACGTTCGTTTTAGCGCCCGTTTTGGCGCGTTTTAGCGCGGTGATTTCTCGTTTTTGCGCCCCGCAAAAACGAACTTCGTTTCTGCGTCCGTTTTTGCGGGGCGCCAAAACGAAATTTACCGTGCAGAAACGCGCCAAAACGAGCGCAGAAACGAACCTTCGTTTTAGCGCCCGTTTTGGCGCGTTTTAGCGCGGTGATTTCTCGTTTTTGCGCCGCGCAAAAACGAACTTCGTTTCTGCGTCCGTTTTTGCGCCGCGCAAAAACGAAATTTACCGCGCAGAAACGCGCCAAGACGAGCGCAGAAACGAACCTTCGTTTTAGCGCCCGTTTTGGCGCGTTTTAGCGCGGTGATTTCTCGTTTTTGCGCCGCGCAAAAACGAAGTTCGTTTCTGCGTCCGTTTTTGCGCCGCGCAAAAACGAAATTTACCGCGCAGAAACGCGCCAAAACGAGCGCAGAAACGAACCTTCGTTTTAGCGCCCGTTTTGGCGCGTTTTAGCGCGGTGATTTCTCGTTTTTGCGCCCCGCAAAAACGAAGTTCGTTTGTGCGTCCGTTTTTGCGGGGCGCAAAAACGAAATTTACCGCGCAGAAACGCGCCAAAACGAGCGCAGAAACGAACGTTCGTTTTAGCGCCCGTTTTGGCGCGTTTTAGCGCGGTGATTTCTCGTTTTTGCGCCCCGCAAAAACGAACTTCGTTTCTGCGTCCGTTTTGCGGGGCGCAAAAACGAAATTTACCGCGCTGAAACGCGCCAAAACGAGCGCAGAAACGAACTTTCGTTTTAGCGCCCGTTTTGGCGCGTTTTAGCGCGGTGATTTCTCATTTTTGCGCCCCGCAAAAACGAACTTCGTTTCTGCGTCCATTTTTACCACGTGGTGCAGTCCCGAGCCGTGCATTCTAGGTCACAACGGCACCACGTTCGGGGCCCATCTCTAAAGTTCAACACTTCATCCTAAAACGTAGCCTATTTTAGAGGCCAAGGCACTAATTCACTTACTTGACTAACTAGCCCCCACTTCCCGAAATCGTGGAAAAACAAGAAAACTAAATTGAAAGTTTATTGACGGCGTGAAAAACATTGAATTGATCAGTAAGCCCATTAATGGCGAAAAAATTATTAAATAGAAAATATATCATGAAATTTGTCTAATTACAATAAACGCCATATAATTCAAAATTTTGTTAGGTCTATCTAAACGCCGATATTGATGCCCAGTGCACATCGAGTTATGAACTCCCTTGAGTTTTTATTTTCGAAGATCTAATTCATGGTTGCGTGCTTTTGGAAACAGAATGGTTCAACTCGATTTATTTTCAAATTAAACGATTAACTCTGGCATCATAGTGTCTGGGCCCTTCTATTCTCATCTAATAGAAGTGTCATTTTTCTGTAAAAGAAGGGTGCTCTTTAAAATCATCGGGAAGAGGGTTTCGAGGACTAGAAGATATTCGTTTTCTATAGAAGTTTTGAGACGACCCCTGTATCGATCGCCTTCTTCGCAATCATGGACGCTGTTGAGGTGAGCTTTTTCTCTTGTTATTTCATCATCATCATCATCATCATCATCATCAGATACTTTATCAGTGACCCGATTTTATTGTGGTCATCTCAAAGGAACTACTCAATACTATACGTATATATTTTCATCGTCTGTTGGCCTACATTGATTTGGGATATAATAGCACGTGCGTACCGGTATGTTAACCAGGTAGCCTACGTTGCTATGGATATCGCGCTGGAAACCCGAAAAGGGCGCTGCCGGTCAAAATTTTCCCGGGCCTCATAGAATTGGTAAAAATGAATAAATCAAAGGCCTTTAAAGCAAAGACAATTGTAATTTTACAAAACTATCCGTGATAGTGAGGGCCCGGTCCATAATTTATATATCCGAAGTGTACGGTAATTCCCGATGGCGATATCGGAGTTACTATGCTCCGACGTGTGCTCCGACGGCTCCAAATCACACTCCTTTTCTGTGTCAATTTCGGTTCCAGCAACACGTCAAGGTCGTATGAACCCAGAAGTAAATTGTAATTCGTTTTTCAGCTTGTGGATATATTACAGGAACTTGGTCTCGGGCAATTCATTAGTATATTCAAAGAACAGAAGGTAAGTAGTAGTGCTGGCCTGGCTCAGATTGCTAACAAGTAGTTAATATGTAATAGATGAAATCTAGATAAGTGTAATAAATCTAAATAATATATTTTTCTGCAAGAAAATTTACCGAAAATTCCCTAGGAAAACATTATTAATACAATTAGTTACAAAATTGATTTGAAAAAAATTTTTCTGTCAAAATATCGCGCGAGCCGGGAATGTACGGTTCAAAATAAATGGTGTACGTGGCTGAGAGTTCCATTTTTGGTGAGAAAGGGGCGGCAACTACATGTTTTGCCGACCGCGACGTTGCTGCTCGAGCGAGGTGCCTGTTCGCCGCAAGGCTTTAAGGCAAATCGCTTCTACAGGGACTCTCATCGAGGTTTAAGGGTCAAACGACATTAAATCTGATAAAAGAAATATATTTCAGACACATTGTAGTATCCACATATACGCGTCCCATCTATTAAGTTGTAGCTTATGGGCTATAGCTGTTATTTAATCAATTCATATCTTTACTCTAGATCGGCTTAGAAGATGTAGAGATGTTGAGCGATGAAGATTTTTGTACGATAGGAATCACAACGGTTGGTGACCGAAATCGTCTGAAACAACGATGCAGAGTAGCTCGGAACAGTACTGGTAAGTGATCTGATTATACTAAGAATTTGTTCTATTATTAATCTCTCATTAATCTACATTTGCCTAATTCTAAAAAGTAGAAACAGTTCATGCATTAATCTGTGGATTCTGATTGTGAAAAATATGGAGCCGTGCATAAAGTACGTATGCCCATAGGGGAAGGGGGGTTTTAAAATCCGTACAAAAACGTACAGGGGGAGGGGAGGGGTGAGCTAAAAGTGTACATACTTTCTAAGGGGGGAAGTTTATTATGATTTTTACAAATATCCCCTATGTTTCTTGGGATTTCCCAGGAATTTTCACTTTGTCGATACGGTACATCGTCGTCGGAGCTCTGATGAAGGCTGGAGAATTTTGCCTTCTTTAAACCATGAATCCTGAAAAATTTAGTTTTATAGGGAGGGGGGTTATTTAGTATTTACTGAAGTATTTACTCAAGTGGGTTATAAAAATGTACAGATAGCGTACATGGGGGGAAGGGGGGTTAAAAATACCCAGAAGTCAAGCGTACGCACTTTAAATGGATAATTTTAAAATTTGATTCCAGCATTTTACTATATGAATTCTTATTTCAGGGACAAGTTCAAGCAGCGTCCTTCACAGACTTCACTCGTACCGGCGACTGAAAACTAAACAAGGCGTAAGCAACAAGGATAAAGCAGCTGAGAATAGTAAAATAGGAAACCAAAACGCTGTCAAAACAACTTACAAAATTCGAATTGGGTGGAAACATGCGAAGGCAAACGGCAAATACGAACTGGTGCCAATCAGTAGAGGAGGAGGATCGTTTAAATTGGACTTAGAAAAATCCCTCAGTTACGAAGAACTAAAACAAGAGTTACAAAACTATTTTCTTCCGAATGGTTTGTCACGAGCCAATAATGTACAATGCTCCGATCTTACGGATGTTTACGTCGGTGATTTTACTGGGAAGTCCGTACCAAATCTTATAAATGGAGAACCATTCTGTCTCGGGACTTATGCGACATCGGTGAACAATTTTCCCATAAGACTTTATCTACATACGCGTTGTGAAGAACTGTCGACACATGAAGCAGATACGGACCCTTTATCAGCTGTCGGATCTCATCAGCCTTCGGTCACCAGTCAACCTAACCAGTCAACCCCCTCACAGTCAGCACTCGGTCAAACAATTGGAAGTTCAATATCAGCATTCGGATCTCATCAGCCTTCGGTCACCAGTCAACCTAACCAGTCAACCCCCTCACAGTCAGCACTCGGTCAAACAATTGGAAGTTCAATATCAGCATTCGGATCTCATCAGCCTTCGGTCACCAGTCAACCTAACCAGTCAACCCCCTCACATTCAGCACTCGGTCAAACAATTGGAAGTTCAATATCAGCATTCGGATCTCATCAGCCTTCGGTCACCAGTCAACCTAACCAGTCAACCCCCTCACAGTCAGCACTTGATTTCACCACTGGACTCTCTTACCCGCCTTTCCAAACCGGTCAACCTAACCAATCAACCCCCTCACAGTCAGCACTCGGCCAAACAAATGGAAGTTCGATGTCAGCATTTCTTTTCTCTTCTGACGAGTTTCGCCCCCCTGAAATTCATCAGATGATGGAACAACCAACAACACAGAATCAGCACATTCAGATGAACCAAGTAGCTGTTGCAAGTACTTCTCAACATTCTGCGACTGTTCTCAGTCCAATAGCAGGCTCGGTTTCAGATCAGGACTCTATTATTGACGGTGCTAGTAGTACAATTATCATTCGTGACACAGACGATCTCATGACACTCAGAGATATATTGAACATGCTTCAGCCCGATGAACACGCAAATGGGGTAAATTTGATAAATGTAGGGGACCGCAGTGAGGCACTCTACGTCGGATTTCGAGCTGCTTTAAGAAGACAGTGGTGCGCCCGAAACAGATTAAACGTATTGTTTGAGGCGGAATTTGCAATTGATGGAGGTGGTCCAACGAGAGAATTTCTTACTTTATTCGTCAAACAGCTGAGTAATTCGTGTTTGTTCGCTGGAAATGAAGAGAAAAAATTCTTGGCTTTGAGCGCATCAGGTGAATATCTATCGGCACATCATTTCATCTCAAAAACTCATACAGCTCCCAAAAATTGTTGTTTATATAATCACATACTAATCACTTGGCATCATTCAACAGCTTATTGGTAAGAATGATTAACCTGTAGTTTACCATCGCGAATCTCTGGAAAAATATTTATTACAGTAATTGGTGACACTTGTCTTAAACAAGGACGGCTCAGTATGCATTATGCTAGACTGACAGAAATGTGTAAAAGGAAGAAAAATTAAACAAAAATAATTTATACATTGTAAGTGTATCACAGAATGATTAATTAATTGTATTCCATTAATTCAAGCCGTTGAAAAGCAGTATTATCTGGCAGCTGGACGCATACTTTCGTACAGCATAACGCACAGAGGACCACTACCAACCTTCTTGGATCCATTTACGTATGCGATGATTGCAAACGAGACTAGAGGGAATAAGATACCGTTGGAAGCTTGCGGGGATGAGAAAGATACTTTAGAACAGGTAAGGAAATGTCTTCTTAATCTGATACATTTTTATAAAGAAAAAATTACGTCTTGAACGTAGCTTAGAAACGCAGCCAAGCCTTCATGTAAACAAATTTCCCCAGATGATGGGCAAGATCAAGTAAACATGTATTCACAGCAACAGTTATCTTTTTTCTCTGAATTCTATCAAAAATACATGTATTTTTGATTCTATAGATAGCAGGATGTGAAGATGAAGAAAGCTTCAACGAGATGGTGGCAAAACATGAATGCGTCATCTCAGTTTCTGGCTGCATGACTCTGGCAACATATAACAACAAGGAGCGACTAATCAAAGGACTATGTAAATTTCTGGCTGTTCAGCGACTGAGTGTACCTTTGGCACAGTAAGTTCAGTGCCTTTATATTATATATGTTGTATTTTGTGGACACAAGTATTATCTCAAAGGCAATTCGGACATTTATAATATAGCTATATAGATTCACACCTCAATTATTGTCTTCCTGTTTGGGGCCTATGATTTCTAAACAATAAATCAATACGTTAACTAAATTGCGGAAAAAGCTGTTCGGGTAATAACTAATTCAAAATACAATGCTTCGATCTCACCGCTTTTTGAAAACTTTAAAATCTTGAAATTTGATAACATGATAAACCTGGAACTTATTATGCTCGTATATTCTTTCCTTAGGCCTACTCCCAATGGCAATAAGTAATTTAATAGTAATTCAGTTCATCATCCATATAATACAAGTGGCTGCAACATTCGAGCCATTACATAAATAAAGAATAATTAGGGTTAACGATACACAGCAGGGCTACATCAGTGGACAGACTACATGTTTTTTCACTTAAATAATTCTTTAAAAATGGCCACCAAACTATAGAAATTAAAAATGCATTATATAATTGATTGAGTCGATGAGATGCCACGATTTGCTTTAAAATGTATCATTCCTTTCAGGTTAAAATCTGGATTGGAGGATAATGGCGTGTTATTTTACATAACCGCATACCCACATCTTTTTAAAGATGCGTTTTGTAAACTGGAAGGCAGAAAATATACAGCCGAGGATGTGTATGCTCTATTCGACATGGAACAAACCTACTGGAGCGAACCAGAATCAAATCGATTACGTTTGGAAAACAGAGCATACGGATATTTCAAGGAATATATCCTTGATATCGAAGGTAAATTTAGCCATGTTGTAATTTTTAGCCCACTTGGGACTTTAGCTGTAATAGACAGTAATACCAATTTTTAGCCCACTTGGAACTTGAGTCTCAGCGGGCTATTGCGTTCACTTTTCATTCGTCCCTAGACAGAATCCAGTTAGTTTGAGAAATTTTGAAGACGCTTCTATGGATCCTTTTGATATTTGGTGGTTCTAAAATGTGGTTGCTTTACAACCAGGTGGCGTTTTTCATAGCAAATTAAGTATTTTTCTGATTAAATTTGTTTTTTAGGTGAATTCATTACGGATTTCATACGTTTCATCACTGGCCTAGAAGAGATTCCAGTTTTAGGGTTCAGCCCTAAATTAACCCTGCAGTTTCGACATCGGGGAGATATTGGTGACTGTACTAAAGACTTTCCCATTGCAAACACATGCGGCAATGTTCTTTCGGTGCCGGTACACAATTCTTACGAATTGTTTAAATTTTATATGGATGCAGCAATAAAAAATGCCAGCCAAACTTTCACTGAGGCATAGGTCATAACCGTGATTTGCTGGATTATAATCTGTTAAACTGTTTGTAGACTTTACTTCTAGTTACATGTGTGACACTGCATTATCTACTGTTTTAAGTAAAAGTGATTATGCTAGCTTAGATTTTATGGTATTGATTACGGTTATAAATGCACTAAAATGTTTTTACAATTCATTGATGGACGACTAAGTATTATGGAAACGAAACTTAGGATAATCTACTGTTTAACATTAACTTTTTTTTTATTGATTGCCTAGGGATGACTAAGCAATCTGTTTAAAATACTACCTATTGTGTGCTAGCACATCAAAGTATGAATGTTAAGGTCATTTTATGAAGACAAAGTTATATGCCTGACACATTTTTTAATGTTTATTTCCCCACAGTGGTTGAATATAACAATAAAATTTATTGCCAGTTAATAGAAATATAATCGCTTTCTCTTGATGTTTGTCGGCATTCTGGTTGAGACTGTTTGTTCTTCAAGAGAAACCATTAAGTTAAACAGAACAACTCAAAACTAAAGTCAGTGTTGATCATGAGTTGGATATGCTGAGACTTGATTGTGTTAATAGATTAGATTAGCAGAATTAGATGCCAATTGGTCAATTTAACCCACCACTATTGATTGATAGTAGTTGAATAAACACTCTAATCCGTGTAGACTGTACATAATTGAAGAAGTCCCACAATTTGAATTTTAAATAATAGAATTTATTAAAACGAGACCACAACGTTTTGGCTGTTGATTAACAGCCATCATCAGGTGGAATGACCAGAAATACAAGTAACCTAAAGTATATAAACTCGCATGATGAAAAACAGAAGCTAATGTGTCAGAACTAAAGAAACAGACAGCAATAAAAACATCCAAGGGTACCAGTAGGACTTCTTCAATTAACCATTGATTGAGTTTAGATACCATTCAAATATGTTTCGATAAGAACAACATGTAAAGGCTTTGCCCAAGACAACTGCCTTCAATAAATAGATATTTCCACCAAGAGACGTATTCTAACATTGTTGAATATGTGTCCGCCAGCAAGTCTACAAGAATAAAGATCTAATAAGAAGTATCTTGGAAAATATGAATTTATTCTGTCTTTATCTTCCAATATATACATACAGTACTAACATGTATACAAAATACATTTTACACATTTATCTAAACTTAGATAATAGCCAATCATACATGTCGCAAGCTTCGATCGAGGTTGAAGGAAATCTTCCAAAATTGCTTTGCGCGAGAATTCCATCACATAACGCGGAAAATTGTGGATCACACCCTCGAGTTCGATTTGGGATTTTGCAAAAATCCCGGCGTATTTGATCCAGTATTCCCGTATCAATGGCCACTTTGTAATCATCTGTTCCTAGAATACAAATTCAGATAAACATACTGGTCATTATACGAGAACCATAAGTACAATGACCATATCAAAGACAACAATGCTATAAATGCGTATGGTCCAGGGGTGGATTTAGAGGGACGGAAGCGGCGTACGCCCCGCCCGCCCCCTTATTATTGCCGAGATACGTTTTGAAAAAGACCCCAGGTGTGGATTTTGTCCTCATGCCTGAAAATCCTGTATTTCAGAATTTTGTAGGAGAACGGCCTCCAGACCCCCTCGGGGGATTTAGCCGGATGCCTCCCGCCTCCCTTATCCAAAATCCGGGATCCTACCCTAGTTTCCACATAATAATAAATTCCCTCACTAGAGATATATATTCAAACGTTTTATGTAGGCAAATGATAAATGGTATAATTTGTGACATTATTTTAATATAACTCACCAAACACCTCTGGAGTGAAGTACAATAAATCAGGTTTACCACTCGGTACTTCCATGTTACTCTGAGGACCAATTACATGTGTGTTCCATTCCCTTTGGAAGTCAAGCAAGTCGTTGGTGATCAAATAAAAAAAACAGTATCGTAGCGTGTCACTGAAAATGGTAATACTTGAAAATATATCCATATATCATATTAATGATACAACTAGGGGACCAGGGACACCACGCCCACTTGGAAAGTGGTTTGAAAAACAATCTGAAAATTTCAATATTCAATAGACCTAGTGAACATATCAAGAAAAGAATGACCTTGAAACTGACCACAATCATTCAAAATGTCGCAAGCTACAATTTTGCAATTGATTGTGGTTACAAAATATGCCTAGGGACAAATACAATATGAAAATACTAAGTTAATCGGCTATTCAACGCCCCTGGTGACCATAATACAAAAACCAATGACCTTGAAATTCGACACAATCATAGAATGAGTCCGGAAAACCATTTTCTATCTACAAATGAGGACTGTCGACACTAAGATGGCTGTCAATTGCGTCACGCTTGACTGATCGAACAATTTGTTTAAGAGCCCTTCTCAAAATATACCCATCACCAATTTCAATGAAAAATGGCAAACCATTCAGGTCTCCGAATTCTGGTCAAAAATGAACTATTTGGGCATAAAAAAGGTCACAGGATGGCCATATTGTGTCCGATCGACCCAATTTTTCTTATGCTGATGCACCATAGGGGGATACAAACATATCTGAAAGATCAAGATTGAAGTGTCTTTAAAATTGCCCTTAAAAACTCCAAAAATGTGTAAGTGCGATTTTGGCGAACAAAAATAGCCGCGAGTCGGCCATCTTGAATCTGACCGGGCCAGTTTTTGGGCTGAAGATGTGTTTAGGGGAGATACATGTATAAATCAAAGATCAAGACAATCCATGCATTGAAGCTGGATTCCATCTACGGGTGAAAAGTGAACGCAATAGCCCGCTGGGACTAAAGTCCCAAGTGGGCTAAAAACAAACATTCAGTGATTAAGTCTTACATATGAATAGGATCAGCATTCGAAAACAAACCACGATCCGCCATGTCTTTGAACAGATTCATCCAATATTGGCCAAGTGAATGTCTCAGTGTTCGCCACCACCTCTCTATTCGCTGAAGGAAAATAACATTTTCTATTTATAGTTTGTGTGCGCACGTACCCTTTTTGGTGTTTTTGCTGATGTAAATAATGTACATATTTACAGGGAACTAATAAAATGACAAAACAAATCAAATAGGTATGCAAAAGCTTCAGGGGCGGATCCAGGGCATATATGGAGTGGTAGCACCTGATGAAAGGGTGTCGTCGACTCTGGCCGTCCGAGTGGCGACTATCAATTGATCAGATCTAACTCATGAATTTCCATATCACTAACTGAATATATTTTACTAAAACTATAAGGTTATGATTATATACGCATGCGCAGAGGAAAGAGAGACGTGGGTGATGCCTGGAAATAGTCGTTTATCTAAAGAGAGTCGAATTACCGTAATGCCTGAATGAAAGTGTACTGATAAGAGCGGTTCAAACTATAAACTAGAGAAAGAATGGTGTCAAACTGAATGGCGTCACCGACATCCTCCCCCGCCGGAAGATAGGTACAAGATATGAAATAGTCGCAGCGTAGTTCTAGTGTCTTTTTATAATATCCGCATATGCAATTTGTAGTTGAACAATTAAAGTTCCAGGTGTAAACGCGTAAACAGTTACTGGCGTGATTAAAATTACTAATGTTTATATCATCCGGTGATATGAGTTATCCACGGTTGTAGGTCACTGTGTTCCATTCCATAGGTCATGGCTGCGCGCGTTGAAATAATCCACGAATATGTAATCACCGATACACTTTGATTTCATTTGAACATGTAACATATAACAAACTATTTAATCTAATACTAATCTACGCTAAACTAAAATATATGCGAGATTGAACGAGATGCACACAATTTTCAACATAAGAATTTTTATGTAAACTTAAACACGTTCGAATGTAAATTCCCAACTAAGTCGAATCCGAATCATGATCACTATCAGTCGCCAGTTGAGCAATCTTAGCTCGAGCTTTGTGTGCTGCTTCACGACAGGGTCTTTTTAATGGTTTGGGTTTGTCAGATGCTGATTTGTTTTGTTTCACAATCACATCTACACTAAATTCAAGTGGATATAATTTTGACACTGCTCGACAAGTTGTTCCGTTGATGGTTTTGACCCTAGCCGCGCGGATACCGCCGTCACTACTTTCGAGGGTTTCGGTAATAATTCCGAGTTTCCATTTGTGACGAGGAGTGTCTTTGTCGTTAATCACTACCACATCTCCGTTTTTTATTGTGGCCTTTTTGTGATGTCGCTTTTTAATTTCAGTTCTATGTCGTTCGCGGAGTACCGCTAGGTACTCAGATTTAAAGCGGTTTTGAAAATCAGTAATGAGCTTGGCTCTATAAAAGGCCATCTTTTGCAACGTTATGCTCGTGTTGTTCAAATAATCCGCATCAAATATTTCAGATTCCCCGATTTCTTCGTTAGGTATCAACTCGACGTCACGTCCATAGATTAACGAATTAGGAGTGACTGGTTTTAGCTCGTCAATTTTTTCTTCGACGTAAGTTAGGGGCCTATTATTTACTATAGCCTGAATTTCTTTAACAAGCGTTTGTAATTCTTCAATTGTAACGAGAGCATTCTTAAGCGTTTTCTTGACAGCTCGTTTTATCGTACCTACGCACCGCTCGTGAACTCCCGCCATCCAAGGGGCTTGGACTGGAGCATACTTGAAGGCAACACGCTTTTCAGCAAAATGGTTTTGTGATTGAGACGAATTTGCGATTTCAAATAAACGCTTTATTTCAGCCTCCCCCGCGACGAAGGTTTTCGCATTATCGCTGTAGAGTATATTTGGAGTCGAATAGGCCGTACAAAAACGTCGAAACGAGCGTATGTATGAATCTACGGACAGGTCGTTAACCACTTCTAAATGCACCGCACGGGTTGTACAACACGTGTACAAACATATGTAACATTTACCTACCTCTGTCACCCCTTTCCGGACATTCAAATGGCCAGTGAAATCCACGGCAGTGGCGGAGAAAGGCCTGAAATTGGTCAACCTGAAGTCCGGAAGAGGTGGGGGGTCAGGGGCGGTATAGGGCTTACCGTACAGCTTTTTGCATGTTACGCATCGATGGAGAACTTTCTTGGCAACGAATCTGACCGCCGAGATCCAATATCGCTTCCGAACATCGCATATTGTCATACCAACACCGTAGTGTAGGACATTTTCGTGAGATTGGCGTATGATGAGCGTAGCTAGGTATGAGTTGTGTGAAATGAGAAGAGGGTTTACCTGTTTCGCATTCTTAAGTCGACCTACACAACGAAGGTAACCACCATGTTTGTCTTTTTCGATACCTAACTGCCTAACAAGAGCAGGGCACTTACCTTTGTTTGTTTCGATGTATCTGAAAACATCAGGGTATGTTCTACGTTGGTGGCTAAGTATCAGTGTCATTTCAGCTGAGTACATGTCAGCAGCAGACAATTGACATCGTTTGTGTGTTAGCCCTTTTTTAAAGGCTCGCTTGACCAACGCTATAACCTTTATGAGCTTGGTCCAATCAGTGAATTCGTTGACATCAATAATGTTGTGAATACCTTGTTTGTCGGAATCTTGCGTTTCTCGAGTGATGAATTCATTTTCGTATTCTGTTGCTGCTGCGAGGATTGTGACCCCGATATCCTCATTAGCAACGGGAGGGGCCAAAGAGGCTAGCATCCACTGAGGGCCTGTGAACCACATAGATCTTCTAAGATTGTCAAAGGACATGCCTCTAGAAATGATGTCAGCCGGATTGTGTTCTGAAGCCACATGCGTCCAGCGATCCACAAGGCTCCCATTCTTGATCTTTTCGACTCGATTCTTTACAAATTGGGTCAAATCCTTGTTTGATTTCAGCCAACACAGAGCTATAGTTGAATCGGTAAAATATCTTACCTCAATTGTTTTGAATTGTGATGAATATGCGTCTATGACTGTGTTTACATATTTGACAGCCATAGTCATCGCTTCGAGCTCCAACTTTGGAACAGTCCATCCGGATTTGTTTTTGGACACGACTTTGTTTTTAGAACCTATAATCTGTACATTTCCACCTTGTTTTGCATAAACCACACAGCCGATGGCTACATTCGGAGCAGCATCGGAGAATACCATGAAATGTACCTTCTGATTGGTGTCCATACCAAGCCAACGCGGCACTATGATTTCATTCGTCTGTCGTAAATTTGACCTAATGACATCCCACTCACCCGTTTCTTCTGTTGATAACCTGTCATCCCAGTCTTTTCCAGTCAGCCACAGTTTGTTGATAAATATCTTAGCTAATACGATAACTGGGCCAGCTAAGCCAAGTGGGTCATAAACCGAGGCTGTTTGCGAAACTACAGACCGTTTAGTATTTGTTGTTGTTGTAACCAACTGAGCCTGAGATAACGAAATGAGGTCAGTTCTAGTATTCCAGCTCATTCCTAGAACTGACACCTCTTCTGTGGGGTACTGAATTTCATCGATTTTCGCTGCATCGCTTACCTGTTTCGAGTTCGAGGCCCACTGACGTAAGTGGAAACCTGCGTCGTTGAGAATTTTGTTCGATGATTGATAATATGACAGAGCATCGACCTCTGACATCACACTCGTGAGTAGATTATCAACGTAAAATCTGTTGATCATATCCGCTGCGATCCAAGAATCGCTCAGTTGCAAATGCTTATTCAACACTGCCGCTAGCATGAACGGGCTAGCAGTAGAACCGAAAATAACGGTATTGTGTTGGTAAGGAACGATCGGATTGTTTGGGTTATTGTCCTTGTACCAGAGAAATCGTACATACCTCCTGTCGCCTTCCTGTAGTTTCACTGATAGAAATGCCTTAGCTATGTCTGCCGACAAACCAATTCTACCAATTCTGAATTTCATTATGAGGGTAGGTAGATCAATGAGCATATTTGGACCCTCATACAGACAGTCGTTTAATGATGGGGAGCCTGCGTTAGCCGCAAAGACGATCCGTAAAGGGGTTGTGTTACTCTCCTTTAGTACAGGGAAATGTGGCAAGTAGTAACAATCCCCTTCCTTGACAGAATCAGGGTTTGGTAATTCAGATACTGTACCTCGGTTGCGATGTTCTTCCATTACTTTTATGTACTGGTCAAGTTGATTGGTTCTTTGGAGACGATTGGTGATCTGAAACAATCTAGCCCGGCATTGTTCCAGATCGGTACCCAGCTCATCATGTTCATGTTTCCATGGGAGTGGGGCCCAGTAACACCCATGTTTATACTCTATCTTACCTTGATACTGCGTTATGAAACTTTCTCGATCGAAAGTGTTATCCCCGGGAAACTCAGCTATGTTTTGGTGTAGATAGTCTCCTATGCTTTGGTCATCCAACAGTTCCCGATTGTTAATTGATGAGTCTGTAAGGGTACTTACCGTGTATGCATTTGTACTAGACCTATTTGTATCAATAGGGGTTAACAACCTGTGTAAGGGCCCGAAAACGAAACTACCGAGATTCGTGTGTTGTAACTGGGGACCGTCCGGTACGTCCTCCAGATTGTTCTTTAAGAATAGATGATGATGGGCAGTACCGATTAATAAATCGACCACGAATACCTCGGATTTGAAGTTA
The DNA here is from genome assembly GCF_964204645.1 of Tubulanus polymorphus. Classification (NCBI taxonomy): domain Eukaryota; kingdom Metazoa; phylum Nemertea; class Palaeonemertea; order Tubulaniformes; family Tubulanidae; genus Tubulanus; species Tubulanus polymorphus. The sequence continues at coordinate 2,445,806 of NC_134032.1, forward strand.
TCTGCGAGGTTTGCATTTGAGATTTGTTCGTACTTTAGACAATCAGCCCAACCGTGTCGATAGATGGGACGAATTATCTCATCAGTGACAGCTACGTCGATGAATTTAACGCCATCAGATGTTCTAATGCCTATGGGTGCCATATCAAATACGCGCTTCGTAGAATGGCCACCGAAACCATTTACCTTTTTCGATAGTTGGTACGACGGTACCAATTTGAGAGCTTTGGCAACAGCGGAGCGAATGTATGACATAGAGGAACAATTGTCGAGCAGGGTATTGGCTTCCAAAGTGTGATTGTGATATTCAATACTCACCTGCCCCGTTTGCAGCAACACAACCTCATTTTGATAATCATGATTTTGATTACTGACCATGTTGGTAGTATCCAATGCGTATTTTCCGAAATCGATACTGAAATTCATATCCTCGCATGATTTGACATTATTTATATCCGATGTTTGAACGATTTTATCCAGCGCATGACCTTGGTTGACGAATGTACATCCGGAGACGGTTTGTTGATGTTGATCTCGGTGAATTGACGTGTGATGTGTCTTCTTGCATATTTTACAGCGATTGCGGTTTTGACAGTCCTTTGCTTGATGATTTGGTTTGAGACAGTTTCGACATAATCGTCTTTCGATTACCCTTTGAAGACGTTCTTCGATTGGTAGTTGACAGTTTGTTGGGTAGTGTTCACCGTCACAAAATGTGCATTTCAACTGTGTCTGTTTAGTGACGGATACCAATGATGTCGCAGTACCGGATCTCGAATTTCGATACTGATGTTGGTACTGTAGAGATTTTTCACTTACATTTTCACCCAGATTGTCGAGACACTCTTCGTATGTGTTAATGAATTTATCCAGATCAAAGTTATCTTTTTGACCGCATGTGCCCATTTTTTCTAATAGATTACGCGGTAGTTTTTTCTCTAACGATGTTATGATGAATGGTGCACACGCGTTAACGTCAACGCCCAGATGTTTTAATGATCTTACATTCGCGTTGATCTTATTTAGAAATTGTGACAGTCCTGAATAGTTCGAAGTTGTTGATGGAATATCATAGATTTCCTGAATATGCGCTCGAACAATTTTTCGATTTTGTCCGAAACGATCTTTCAGAATTGATGTCAATGTCTCGAGATTCGAGCCGGATGCGAATAGTCCCTTAACTGCTTCGAGGGCGCTTCCCCGAAGCTGACCGACGATATAGTTGAATTTTGTTATATCGCTGAATTTTCCTGCGATGACGTCGCATTCAATCGTTTCCCAGAACGCTGTCCACTGGGTGTAAGTTCCGTCGAATACAGGCAGTTTCAATTTAGGTAATCTCGCCGTAAATTGATGATGATCATTGTCGTCTGTTACCCGGACAGTTGATGTTTCGGGTTGTTTAGACTTCGTGTGGTTTTCAATATATCGTTTGGTTTTCAGAAGTTTAACTCGTTCTTCTGATCGTCTTGCGTTTGATGTTTTCGTTTCGTTTTTATAGTCGTCGTCGTCGTTTCTAATCATCTCTTGGATTTGATTAGAAACGTTTTCCCGTGTTTCGTGTGCGTCTTGTAATTCTTCCAGGCGAGCTTCGAGCTCAGTCCCCTGGTCTTCGGTTACCGTTGTTTGCTGCATTATTTGCAGAATAACAGAGTATTCCGCATCAAATGCGTCGATGGTTGATTCTCTTTTTCTGATGAGTTGTTCGATCTTCGTCATGATGAATTGAATTTTCTTAACTTTTGACTTCGTTTGAGTTAGTTGACTTTTTTATCCATTAATGCATTGCGTTGTGTATTGATGATGATGATTAGTATCCTGGTCACGGCACCAATGTCGTCGACTCTGGCCGTCCGAGTGGCGACTATCAATTGATCAGATCTAACTCATGAATTTCCATATCACTAACTGAATATATTTTACTAAAACTATAAGGTTATGATTATATACGCATGCGCAGAGGAAAGAGAGACGTGGGTGATGCCTGGAAATAGTCGTTTATCTAAAGAGAGTCGAATTACCGTAATGCCTGAATGAAAGTGTACTGATAAGAGCGGTTCAAACTATAAACTAGAGAAAGAATGGTGTCAAACTGAATGGCGTCACCGACAAAGGGCGATAATTATTGCAAAGAGGCAATATCCACTGGTAGTGAGCGCCGAAGACGCGAAGCCAAAGGGGGTTTCCTCCCTCTGAAAATAAGCCCCTGCAGATGCAATTTCAAGCATTTGAGCTTCTTTCAAACAAAGAAAAACATATTAGGGGACATATTAGGCCATTGGACGTCCTCAGGTGGTACCGAATTTATGATGGGAAAGGTTTTTGGGGCCCAACTAAAAGTCAAGCGGGTAGCACGTGCCCCAGGTGCTACCTCATGGATCCGCGCCTGAGCTTTGGTTATAAATTTATTTTAGCTAGCAGTGTTTTTAAGGTTGGTTATTACGGATACATGTCAACAATTAAATATATGTAATCAGAAAGTGATGATTGAAACTTTTTCATTGTAAAAGAGTGAAATTTTTATCGTCAACGAACCTGATTACTAGTAGATCTTCCGATTACTACACTGGCTTCATTTGTATGGTCCGTAAGGAAAGCTTCTTGAATGGATGCCAAAATACCATTTTCGGTCCCCGCATCAATCCTGACGCAACGAGGTACAGCTAAAAAAAATCAAATAATAAAAAAAACATGAATACCCAATTGTTCTTGACATGTATATATGGCATTGCATTGTAATAGTGAAGTCATTGTATTTCTCAAAGCAGTCGTTGTAAGGCAATAACAATTTAATATTTTTCATGCATTATTTCGATTAGAGTATCGAAAATATTGGAAAATTGAGATTATATTTTCAGGTTTGTTGCATAATGACAAAATACCTACCTTTTATTTGCTCTATAAAATCGACAAAATACCAGCCAATAACAGCAGGGTCATTATTTGTATTGCTTACGTTGAGCCAAAGAATCCTCCTAGAATAACTATACATTGGAGCAATACCTAAGACATACACACACACACACACACACACACACACACACACACACACACACACACACATATCAGATCAAATGATAGAACAATCCAGGCCAGCATATGGAAAAACAACCGATTACCTACCCATCTATGGCTCCATGTATAGCAAAGCCATACGGCTTAAGCTTATCATGCCCATCAACATGTATCAAATAATTAGGACCTTTGGCTGAATAATTACGGCGACGGAGGATACCACTAGCTCTTTCCCTGACTCCTTCTGGATCAATCAAGCGCTGGACACCCGAAACAACTGTCCTGAAAATAATTCATCAATGCTGGGTTAAAATATAGGTTAACAGTCGATGTATCACTCCTGATAATTACGGACCATCATCGTACCTAGGAACACGAATTCCATAGCGATTCCTCAATCGACTAATCATGGCTCTGTAGCCCAAACAGCTACCACTGCCACGTACCTCTTCCTATAATTAAAGAAACCTATATTACTGGCAGTAATTAACTTGTCAGAATGATATCTGAATCTCCATTCATACATTCTTGATATTACGATGACACATTTTGATATTAATGAAACACTAGAAATTAAATATGGATAGGTCTCACCGTATAATTACCTCTACTACACTGACAACTTCATGTAATTGATAGTTACATCTCCTTTTTAATCCCAGTTTGTTGAGTCGCCGTTTTAATGTACGCTCACTGCAAAGAGAGCAAGGTTTTGAGAACGATTCTGCGAATATTTTAGCAAAAATGCATAACTAAGCCTAATCGATCTCTCAGCATGTAACATTTATTTAGGGGCTACATAACCTCTTACCTCATTGCCAATCCAAAATAAGTCTCGAGTGAGTGGCAAATTTCCTTATTAGTAAATCCGTCGTTGAACAATTGTGTGATGATATTGTCCTCTATAAAGAAATATAACCAGTTGTCAGAGTGGATTAGAATACCAAGAATTAATATTTTGATGAAATTTCGAAATATCAGTATTGACAATCAGACAATTTCCATACCTGAGCTGACATCATCATCCTGTCCTTCTTCTTGTAGAAAACACGACATGATCTACCGCGCGAGGGGTTTATTTGTGGGATTTGGGAGGCCGTAGCGGCGTAGGAACCCTTATAGCGCGTCGTCAATATCACACGTATCAATGGGGCAGTCAGACGTTCAACTGAACTGACCTTATTGTATTGTATTAAAACTACACGCGCATGCCCTACTCTCTTCTCAACCGTGAATATAACCACTATTCTTGACGCACTGGCTACCGCATCAAAACGTCAATTTTTACAAATATTTAAGTTGAATTTGTTTACTTTTAAGTGAAGGCAGTGCTACTGGCTTTCGTAAAAAATCAGAAAATCACCGATAAAGGAAATTTTATTGCGTATAAACGTAACTCTGAAAATTAATTAGAAAATAATTGGTATAATAATACAACGTTTTGAGGCCGTAATTAGTATCACGAGATGAACCCTGGCGCCACCATCCGACCAAAATTACCGCGCATGAACGAAGAAACGAAGTTCGTTTTTGCGCGGCGCAAAAACGAGAAATCACCGCGCTAAAACGCGCCAAAACGGGCGCTAAAACGAACGTTCGTTTCTGCGCTCGTTTTGGCGCGTTTTTGCGCGGTAAATTTCGTTTTTGCGATGGCGCAAAAACGGACGCAGAAACGAACTTCGTTTTTGCGGGGCGCAAAAACGAGAAATCACCGCGCTAAAACGCGCCAAAACGGGCGCTAAAACGAAAGTTCGTTTCTGCGTTCGTTTTAGCGCGTTTCTGCGCGGTAAATTTCGTTTTTGTGCCGCGCAAAAACGGACGCAGAAACGAAGTTCGTTTTTGCGCGGCGCAAAAACGAGAAATCACCGCGCAGAAACGCGCCAAAACGGGCGCTAAAAAGAACGTTCGTTTCTGCGCTCGTTTTGGCGCGTTTCTGCGCGGTAAATTTCGTTTTTGCGCCGCGCAAAAACGGACGCAGAAACGAACTTCGTTTTTGCGGGGCGCAAAAACGAGAAATCACCGCGCTAAAACGCGCCAAAAGGGGCGTCAAAACGAAGGTTCGTTTCTGCGCTCGTTTTGGCGCGTTTCTGCGCGGTAAATTTCGTTTTGGCGCCCCGCAAAAACGGACGCAGAAACGAAGTTCGTTTTTGCGGGGCGCAAAAACGAGAAATCACCGCGCTAAAACGCGCCAAAACGGGCGCTAAAACGAAGGTTCGTTTCTGCGCTCGTTTTGGCGCGTTTCTGCGCGGTAAATTTCGTTTTTGCGCGGCGCAAAAACGGACGCAGAAACGAACTTCGTTTTTGCGCGGCGCAAAAACGAGAAATCACCGCGCAGAAACGCGCCAAAACGGGCGCTAAAACGAAATTTCGTTTCTGCGCTCGTTTTGGCGCGTTTTAGCGCGGTAAATTTCGTTTTTGCACCGCGCAGAAACGTACGCAGAAACGAAGCAATATATTTTTTGCATGGTATATTGCACGAAATTTTTTTCTTTTAACTTGGCCCTAATCAGCCACCATACGAAGCAGCGATCCAGCGCAATTTCCATCGTCGAGTATATCGAAATGAATCCCATCATCGTCATCGTGAAGCCGTCGATCGAGCAGCCTAAATTAGACACAGTAAATTCGTTACAGCGACCTGCCGGCACCGCCAGAGTGCGCTAGTAGTTTGTCTACTCGGTTGGTTGATGTCTACATTTCATTTGACATCGAATCAACTGTTTTTCTGGGCCTCGGGAGTAAAACAATGCAACTTAAATGAGAAGGCCCCAAAATTACCATAGAATTAAGATCAAATAATTCTAATGATATCTATTGGACTATGATGAAATAAACGTATATGGCTATGACAAATAATCAGATATAGTTATAGTTATTGTTGTGATTAGACGAGTAAAATTGATTGAATAAATCCATAAGATATGGTTATAGATAAAAATGGGCATGTTACCCTAATCAACCAATACGTACAGGAATCGATGTAAGATTCATGTGAATTAGAAACAATATGGAATGACATTCATGTCGCAGATAATACACAAATGATTAGGAAACTACCCAACTAAGAGTAAGGTTATTTCTTGCTTGTGAAGGCAGGGTCTGTCAAGTGAAATACTAGCACCGAATTCGTACTAACTGGTAGCGTTTGTAGAAGTTTCTACACGATAGAGAAACGGCGCATACGTACCGAAGCCCCTAGGTGACATACGAGATAATATTTTCACAATTTCGACTGATTATCTCGACTCCTCATGTGGAAATTCGACTTATTATGTGGAAATTCGACTTATTATGTGAAAAATCGACTTATTTAAGTCGAAATTCGACTTATTAAGTCGATATTTGACTTATCGAGTCGAATTTGGACTTAATGTCGAAATTTGATTTGTTACGTTGGTCGAATTCCGACTAACTATGTGGAAATTTGACTTATTATGTGGAAATTTGATTTATTAAGTCGAATTTGGATCTCGAAATTCGAATTTTTATTACTCGATAATATCCAATCATTAAATTCATCTGGCCGTCCAACCCCATATTTTTTTCTTTTAACAGTTTTTGTTTTTAGTACTTTTTCAATTTTATATTCTTGTTCTAGATTTTCAGTAGTTAAAATTAATTCTTCTTCACAAAAATTCCCATCAACTTCTTCACCATCTAAATCTTCTAACTTATAGACATACGGTTTTGTTGTTATTACTTTTATATTTTATATATTTCTCTAGTAAAATTACGATCGTATCCTTTATGAAATATCTTTTTATACTTAGAAATTCTAACATTTTGACCAACTTTAAATTTAAATTCACCACAATCATCTATAAGAAATGCCCCGTATAAATTATTCCAAACAATTTCGAAATTTTCAGGTTTTCAGGTTTCGGCAGTTAGTTAAGCAATACCTATTTTTCCATACCAAATTAACCGTGTATTTACTAAGATAAATCCTAGGTGTACAGGGGAGTCGTGGGCCTAAACGAAACACGCCGAAGAGATATACCGGAGAAAAGCCGAGGTCGACGAGGTATCAAAATAAAAGAATATATTACTTTATTCGGCCGCGGGCTTCAACCTCTATATCAATACCATCAATACTCTATATTTCCTACAGTACATACCGATCATTGTCAAATGCACAAGGTATTTACTAAATACAAGTATATAACACACTCCTATCCGTATGCTGGACTCACACTTGACATTCGGAGTAAGCGTTCGCTGTGGGGAAAAGGAGATGGTTTGCTATGTCGCTTGAAGTGTTTATCGAGTTTTACGCGGCTTTAGGCCTACCGGTACTGAGCTTTACTGTCTCAAACAAACACAGTATAATTGTTGCGTTTATTAACGGACTCATTGGATTGAACTTCAAAACACAATTTACGATATTTAGGTGGGTTGTTATTCAATAGGCCTACGACCAATCTGTCCGGATGTTAGGCCTACGCATATACATAGGCCTACATAGGCTAGTAGCCTCTGCTAGGTTAAAGCTAAGTTCACTGTAAAGGAGGAATCAGATTTATTAAAATGCATGTTAATTAGTGATTAACTGGTTGTGACTTGCAAAGATCAATCACAATTATCAATTTTATTGCCAAAAATAAAGATTTTTTTGAAAATTTCGTCTGGGCAGACAGCTTTATAAGCCAGACTTTTCATTTGAGTTTTCTCATCATAAATGAAACTGGTATTTCATTAATTCCTAATGACTTAAGCAGGGCGTAGGTCGGCCTTGCGACGGCTTGTGACTCACTGCGATGCCAATCACTGCGACCGCCAGCAACAATTTTCTCGCAACGACTCATCGACCTACGCTCCCTTGCGACAGGTTGCGGCTTTCAGCAACGCCAGTCACAAGGAGTCGCACGTGTTCTACTTTCTGCGACGCGACACGACTGTCACAACCGACTGACGCGCTCTTGCGACTGGCAGAAACTGGTTGCACACGACGCGCTCTTGCGACTGGCAGAAACTGGTCGCACACAGTCGCTGACAATCATATCGCAACCGACTTGCACCGAAACTTGCGATGCAACACGAGGATCGCATCGCGTCACAAGGCTGACCTACGTCTGGCGATAAGTTACTGCGGAGCCACAGAAATATCTTTTTTTTCGTTCAAACGACCTTTCGCTTGAAAATTCTTTCGTCGGAACAAAATTTATTTCATTCCAACCAATGATATTCTTTTCGATTGAACCAATTTGATAAAATCGTTAGAACAAAGTTGAACAAACTTTTTTTGTCCAAACGAAAGGTTTTTCGTTCGAACAATTGTTCGATCGAACAGAATCGTTTTAATTTGAACATTCGTTCGAAAAGATTTTCATTCGAACTAGTATATTGTAAAAAATTTTTTCAACCAAAAGATTTAAGTATTTCGACAATCGAACAGAATTGTTTTCATTCAAACATTCGTTCGAAAAGAATTGTTTTCGCTCAACCAGATTTTTTTTTGCAGGGACAAAATGTGTTTCATTTCAACAATAACAAAGCTTTTCATTCGAATAAATTTTTATGTCATAATGAAGAAAGTTTTGGTTCAAACAAAAAGCGTATTGTTCGATCAAACAGAATTGTTTTCACTCGAACAAGATTTTCTTGTCGGAACGTTAAGTTTTTTGGTCGAACAGCGTGTTAAGTTTGTTTTGGAAATTTACTCGGTCTGGTATATATTGGATTACTGTGTATGTCATTTGTCAGGACATTAAACAGAAGACGGGTTAGGATACTACCTTGCGTGACTCCACTAGTTAGACCGACTTATTCCAAGATGAGGCGTTCCGTTGATTTCGGCTACAAGTTTTCGTTCAGAGATAACTTCTGAGCCATTTGGGCGACCTATCATTGATACTGTTTCCTAATAGCCTGTTTAGTAATGGCTGATGTTGTGCCTTATCAAATGCTTTGTCGAAATCCACCGTTGAACAGGATTCTAAGATTGTGCAGAAAACCCGTTATCGCTGCTTTGCAGCTATATTTTAGTTTTGATTTTAATTTATTTCAGAGAAAAGCAGAAGATTAAAATTACAATAAAGTTAAACAATTCAAATAAGAGAGAGAATCTTCGTTTTTAGATAGTGGAATTCGTCAACGGAACATAAGCCCACTTTGTATTATTCAGTAATGTTCAAAATGTTTGGGCTGTATGGTCCGAATATGGGAATCCACTTTAACAAAACGTCGCCTCCCAGTGAGATCAACTCTATTCACAATGAAAGCCCTATCTCTCAATTCAGACAACTACAAGCGTGCAGGTATTTGGTTGAATGTGTTCATATTACAGTCGACTATAAATTATAATTGTTAGAAGAGACTTATTTTACTGCATTGTTCAAGTCCAGTATCTTCTTCTTCATGTTTTCTATTTAGGGATACATTTTTTCCAAGCGATTTTTATACTAATTGATTTAGTTAGGTGCTCTAGGCAAAATGTTCAGGCAATTGGATTTCAGAAATTTGAACAATACGAGCTGTGAAGATGTGTTGGACCAATCAGACTGAAACACCATGCGCCTTTCGTACGTACGCAGTCCTAGAAATACATTTGGGGAGTGTTAAAATCTTTGGGAAAAAGCCAATGAAAATTGTATTCATATATGACATGATTAGTTTAAAAACCAATCAGATTTTTAGAGGTTGGTCCAGATTTCGGAATGCATATATAATCAGTATTTTGGTGTCATCCGCCGCATTTAACTGAGAATTTCATCAGCCGAGATCATGAACGCGATCAACATTTTACTGGTCGGTGTTTTCTGTTCCGTCGTCGCTGATGCGGTTTTAACCGAGTTCCGTATTCAACAATTCACTCGACTGCCAGAATGTTTGATAGGCGACAAACACCGCGAGATAAACTCACAAAACTGGGCGAAAACAAACCACGTGATCGCAAACAGAAATGTTCAAAACATCATCAAGTGCGCTCGTGATTGTATGAAAGATCAGAAATGTTCGGACATGTCGTTCAACGGAGGATATTGTTACCTGTATGACGTCAACACCGACTACGCGTGCAGTGCCATCAACGGCATAACCAAGTACTACAAGGTAGGTTCATTCAAATACTAAATATCAAGTAAATTACAGTAGACATAGTAACAATTTACTGAATGCATTCTTAGAATTTAAAAAAATCTTTCAACGCAAAAAGAAATGATCCAGTTCAATAACTGTTACAGTAAACTTTGAACTGGATTTTTAGACTCCTGTGTCCATATATTATCACAGCACCCACCAAATATACAATACATTATATGAATAATCGATTCATTTAAGCGAAGAGTTCATTCAGATTTAATTGAAATGTAGAAGGAAATTGAACGTTGGTGACTAACTATCTACAAGCGACACCTGGCGCATCCTCGCCTGCCATACGTGGAATCCTCGATTGCGACAGTAGCGGTGCGGGTATCTAATTAAAGCAGTTTATCGTAACGATTTTACTTGTTTAAAATCGGATGCAGAATAGCGCGAGGTCGGGACTGAAACTAACAAATGTGGCTTGTACTCTTGTTTTTGAAGTTGTCATTCAAAGAGTTAGTTCGTTGATGAGGTATAGAACTGTTATAACTGAAATGTACCGTCCTCGTCAGTCTTTACAGTATGATATATACTTTCTATGGTCTCGCGCTTTAAGGAAGTCTATTTTTCATGATATTATGACATCATTTAGTATAAAGTGACTTATAATTCTTACGGGTGGGTTCTAAATCTATGTATTAATATGTGATGTACAAGTCACTATAATAGATAGATAAGTAAATACATGAAAACAATAAAATATTACGTTTCTGTCTCTTAATGCAAAATTATTTCGTGAACTAATATGTTTATTATTAACATTTGTTTCAGAAGAGAGATGATGGACCGACCACTCCCGGTACGAGTCCCAGCAACCGAAGCAGCTGCAGCAACAGCAGCAGTCGCAGCCGTAGCAGCAGCAGTAAATCCATGTGTAGCAAAAACAGTAAGTTATTTGCCTATAATATTTGCATCTGGTTATCGCGGTAATCAAAGGGTATGAATTACACACGAAATCTGCCGTAAACTATGCATGATTCTAACCCACAAATCTGGAAAGGGGATACCTCAAACCAGTCGGCCATGGCGCTTTTATGATATCTCAAGACGACACTGTTACCAAAACGGAACGTTCTTAGTTTTGCCGCGCCTAAACGGACTTTTTAAGAAAGATTCGGCGTTTTCTTTTGTTTTAGCGAGCATTCTGGTGTCCCCATATGCTTAGCAGGAATTGTGGAATTGTACACGATTGCCCTGATCAGCCACACCGTACAAACCACTAGTTCACTGAACCGCATTTATCAAACTGATGCACGGTATATGTTCTTATTTCAGCTGATGAAGTCGTGCGACCAAATCTGCGCAATCTTTGTTATTTCTTCGATTTTGATAAAGTTGATACTGAACGTGGAATCGTGTACGGAGAGGGAGCCAATATGACGGCGTATAATCATGAAACAGGGAACAACGTGAAACTCACACTGGTCGAAGGTGCTAATAACAGCCAAGCTGTGAACTCGACGATTAAGTATCTGAAATTGTATTTTGGAGACAGAAAGAAACCTATAAAGATAAAGAGCTACTCGATTTCTCTATTAGTTGGTGGATTTGGTGCCGGATCGGTTTACATGAAGAAATACTTGCTGTTGTATCACAGTGGACGTAAAGTTGAGTGTGGGAAATATCCGAAGAAAAAGATACTAGAGTATCGAATCGATGGTAGTTTATTCGGCAAGGGGAAATGGGTTTCATTGAGATGCACAAACGGCGATTTGTACGTTAATCATGCGCGCATGTCAATCCATCAAATTGTTAAGGCGCCGATGTACCAAACGAAGGTTGGTTATCCAATTTTCCGCCATTTGTCACATACCAATTATGGCACTGTGGATAACCTTACATTAAATGTTTGGTATTAACGAACTCGAAGTAAATAAAGATCATCAAAGCACTACAGTACTTATATTTTATTATAATTATAATTATAATTATAATCATTGTTATAATTATGATAATTATTATAATAAGTATAGTATAATTATTATAATAAGTATAATTATTATAATTATTATCAATATTATTAATAATCATTAATTGTCACTAATTATAATTTATGCTATTATTATTATTTTTATTACCATTATCATTACCGTTGCATGTATTATCATTGATATTGATTTAACTTTGTAAGCGATAGTGTAGTTGGCATTGATCGAATTGTGTGAAATGCGCAGTACGTTTTCCGTGTGAGCATTTGTTTCGTTGGATCTCGGCCTAACAAAAAGAGAGATATAAAAATAAAAATTGGAGCATAGTTTTTATCATATCATATAATATGAAAAGAGAAAGAAAATTGTCCTTCAATATTTGAATCGACTACTAATTGTGTGTTTAATGTTTAGAATTTGCGGATGACGGGTTTCGATTATTAAATCTGTTCCTTGAGAAGAATAACGTGTACCTTTTCTAAATGTTAAAATGTAAAAATAATTTTCTAAACAAATAGGTTGTTATTTACGCTGGTTTCAGAAGAAATATGATGGACCAACTGCTGCCAACAGCTGCAGCAGTAGCACCAGTAGCAGCATCAGCTGTAGAAGCAGTGGTAGCAGCAGCAGCATCAGCAGCTATATCAGCAGGAGCAGCAATAACAGCATTAGTAGCACCAGCAGCAGCTATAGATTATTGAATAAAAATCTGAAGACTCAAATGGCAACTAACATTCCGCCAAAACAACATGGGGAGGAAACGCATGCATCTAATCATTCGTCATACCGGCTACATTTATAACACCATCTCAAATACGACAATATATTTGTTTTTTTTTCGTCAACTTCAGCGAATTCACAGTAATTTACCATTTACTGCAACCATCGCAACTATCACTTTCAACTGTAGCTACATCAACTGCAGCGAAAAGCAAAGATACGATTCTACTCCTCTCTACATGAATTCAGGTTTTGATATTCAGATTGTATGAGCTTGAAGACAAACTTCAGCTTCAAACACTGCAATCCTCTTAACGGCATCAAGGGCCATTTGTATTCAGTACTGTGACTCCCATTGTGTTCATTTCAGTAATTTTGTGGCTGTAGGGTCCGAATGAAGGATCCAGAAATCTTTCTTTACAGAAAAACACCCCTGGTGAGATCAACACTTTTCGAACCTAAAGGCCTACATTCTAATTCCAGACAGTTTCTAGATTCTAAACGATTTAGTTTTTTTGCTTTTGGCGATAAATTCAGGCAATCGTTTTTCAGAAATTTGGACAATGCGAGCTGTGAAGATGTGTTGGACCAATCAGACTCAAACATCTTGCACCTTTCCACTGCAAAATCGTTTTAAATGCAAAATGGGAGTGATAAATTTTCTTATTCATATATAACATAATCATAATCATAGAGGTGTCATTCAACACATTCAACTGAGAATTTCATCAGATGAGATCATGAACGCAATCAACATTCTACTGGTCGGTGTTTTCTTTCTCGTCGTCACCGATGAGGTTTTCACCGAGTTCCGCATTCAACAATACACTCGACTGCCAGAATGTTTGATAGGCGACAAACACAGCGAGAAAAACTCACAAAATTGGGCGAAAACAAACCACGTGATCGCAAACAGAAATGTACGTAGCGTCGTCGAGTGCGGAGCTAATTGTATTAAAGCTGCTTTTTGCATTTTTGAGGCAAATGGGAGAGCTCTACTGGAAAATCAATTGGCTGGATTTTAGCTTTTGTCTCCATTACTTTAAACAAGGGGCCAGCTACAAACTGCGCAAGTAAAAATAAAGTTAAATAAGAGACTGAAAATTATTTTACAAATAAAACAATTTTAGAAACATTAATGTTCTTTAGAACAACGGTCCCTCAACCCTCGTTATAATTCCACTTTATTATACGGTTTATTGTTCAGTGTATTCTGTTTCAGCGAAACCTTTGTTGAAGTGGCCCATAACCTTTTAACCGAGAAAATGAAAGTTTCTCTCGCTTCAAAAAGCAGTAAAGCTGTTTTAGACATAGCACATCGTATCGGATCGGGAAGTAAGTGCAAATTGAAGCTATGACGTATAGCAAAAACCTAAAAGGTTCGAATTACTGCGTACGAGACCAACTACCCCTAAAAATGAATGATAGAGCAGCCGCCCAAATCAACGACTTCAAAGCGCTAAAACACAATGAACAAAACCGTGTGAGAATGGTTCGAGATATGCTCATGCTGAATGGTGAAATCATGCGACCAGAGTTTTCTCGCAACCCACTAACGCCCGACATAGTGGATTTAGTTGAAATTCACGAAACCGAATTAATTCAATCAAAAATAAGATCGATCGAAAATTGTGAGATTCGCGCTTGTACAATTCGTACAGAAAACGTTCACGAAATCATTCATTCTAAAAGCTCAGGTTTTTAGCGTTTAGTGGTTTGGAAGCAAATTCATCCCAAAGTTGATATTTCGAATATCAGACCAAGTCCATTTTAGACAAAAACCCACAATAAAAAGAAAAACTACCTGGTAGCCACTTGTCTATGGAAACCAACAGTTCCATTTTCCTTCGTTTGACATTCCGAGGAATATTCCTCCCGAAGTCGATATGAATATCAGACCTGAAGGTCAAATTCTCTTCGTTTGACCTTGGGAGGAATATTCACAATCAATTTTTGTTGTTGATTAGAAAGAAATGTGGTGAACAATACGATTCGTTAGAAATCAGCGTTAGTAATTCGGTGGGAGATCTTGCATGTGTGACACCCAGTATATGTAAACGTATCTATCGGCAACCTCTTAGAGGGTATCAGGATCCCATCATCCCGCACCGACATGATAGGAGCATCATTCCGCGGATTTCTCCAAAAATTCATCATACGTTCGAATTAACAGAACGTGTTATTAAGGATAATGAAACGGAATGAGAGAAGTAAAGAAAACATATGGTTGTGTTTGGTATTTTTTAACATTATCAGATGAGATAGTTTTGCTCTATCCATGATCTAACGAGTTCGTTTTTAAAACTAAACAATCTATTGGTGGTGCAGTAATTGAATGTATATATCGCAAACCGTTCTAAGATTTTTCGGATTAAAGTTGCTTTATAAACGTATCATTTTAGTGAGGACCGGTAGAATATCTTACTTCAAAAATGTTAGAATATTGCTTGAAGTTAGAATATATACAGGGTCAAATTTTACGGTGTCCGTTGAACCGCATTATGACAATATCTGTTTACATTGTGTCCTGTTATTGAGTTCGGTCTTTGAAATCATGTAATATTGTATTGTCAACCTGTTCTGAGGATTCATTCTTAACGCACGTTGAATTTACTATACACGCGCATTACGACCGGTCCTCAGGCGAGGTAAGGTGAGTTGAATCTTAAACGGGATTTTTCTTAAAATCTGACCCTTTTTTCGAATACGAATGACTAATCGGCAGTTCACATTTCGGGGATAAAGACACCCTGTCTCGGGGGGGGGGGGGGGTGGTCTCACTAGACTAGAGCATCAAACCTTTACGTACTTCTTACGCCTAATAGTTTGTGGGTCCATCTATATGGAAAATGTCTATACTGCTGTTGTTGCTGAAAATACCCACGGAAATTATGCCCTGGGTTAAAGTTACCAGTCCTTAAAACTTTCAACAGATTTTAAATGGGTATAGTGTTCACAATAATCAGAATAGTTTAATGATTGTATCTACATGTACACTGTTAAATGCACACGTATTTACGGTTTAGTGAAATGTAGAATATCGCTTTTGGGACGCGGTCCTATGTTTCACTGTGCCATTGTGTGTATTCGATGTCATATTTGATTTCCATGGTTTACACTGTTCATATTGCAGTGACATATTGATATTGTTGCTTGAATAAATCTGTAAGCATTTGTAACATCAAATTGTAGGAATCAATTCTGTTTCTGGTCTCTCTAGTCAAACACCACGATCCTATATATGTTTTATATATTTTAGAGGCATTTGCGTTTTGGAATTTTAAGAGTAAGCTGGTTGTTGCTATGTTTAGCCGAGGCTCGGTGAGCAACTACTCTTTAAGCCTATTCAGGGAAGTTAGTCGACTTGCACTCTTAACAATGCCATTTTTAATTACAGTGTGTCACCTGTGATGTGTCATCTTGCCTATAGCTGAACTCAGTAATTAGTAACCAAACAATGGTATAGACATTTTTGAGTAATGGTTAGTGTGAAGGAGCCTCATTGCAGTTTTATACATTTCTTTCTCTTCAAGAACATCAAGAAGAACGACGTAAATCATAACATCATAGATATTATGATTTGTTCTTTAACTGAAAGGTGAGTCTTTTACTTAAGTATTTTGTTTCTATTTGACAAGGTCTATGTTTGGAAATAGGCCCTAAGTTTGTTCGTGTCAATCTTTCTATAAATACTATAATTAGGATGCCTTCTTATTAAAATATTTAAACGAAGAAAGTTCCTTCTCAAGGCCCTCGAACCATAGTTACCAGAAAATTAATCATCTCTGTATGATATTTAACCTATAACATAACCTTTTGTCATACTCTTATTCCGCAGTCGTCAGTAGAATGCTTTCTGTAAAACTATTGTAAAACTATTTTTTCCCATCAAACCAGTTTGTACAACTGTGATGAGTAATAAATATATACTATACTATACTAGTATAAATACTGTTGAATGCTGTAATATCGCATGATATACCCGATGAAACAACTAAACAATAGTCAGAGCTCGTCCTTTGAATTTGGATACTAGATTACGGCATATCTAAAAACCACCTCAGTAGGCCTAATTTTTAATATTATACGGCATTGTATAATATAGGGAAATAGCTAATCTTTTTTTTTAATAACTGATATTCAATCATTGGATTCAAGTATACATAATATACAGGCGCTATATGTTTTTTTGATCGATAAAAAGAATTCTTTTTAGAAATATTCTTCGGTAGAGTGTTGAGATTTTTTTCTATGACCACAATTAACGATCAATCACATTTTTTTCAAATAATTATTAAGCACTGTTTTCAGAAACTAATATTTTACCCAGTGAAATTTACCATATATTTCATCAGTAAATACATTAAGAGCAGTAATGTTATGAAATGAACATGAAAAATTGCTCTTTTATGAGAAAAAAACTCTTTTATGACGAAATGTCATCCTTTAATTTGTGTAGGTCCGAAAAGTGACTTATATCCTGGTCACGGCACCATGTGGGATTTTACGGGCTCAAACCCGGAGCTATGATCGACTTGATCGCCTTGAATTCCATATCATAATTGACTCTATTGTTTTCATCGTACACAAACAAACTTGTTACGAAGGGTCGCCTCATTGGGGTCACCCAAGGGTCGTCGGTCTCTTACATATTTTCAACCACATCCTCGATCCCCACATCCTCATAATCCGCATCCTCGAACTCGTATGTATCCCCTCTTTATCCTGCCAGGCTTTCCGTGGTTGTCCAAGCGAAATGATAATATTTCAATAAAGACAGTTTGTGGTATATTGTGATATACGTATCTTTATTATATTATTCAAAATTCAAAGAAATTGTCTAAGGGGGTCCAAATCTAAACCAATACCCCTCCCTCTCGGAGTCTACCCGAGCCCATCGCGCCCTCAAATCGAAAGGCCGTTTCTCCCGCAGGCCTATATCGTCGTCGACCCGCCGGGTAGCTCGATTTCAAATGTATACATTCCGCCGCCACCTCCGGCTTATCGACTTCTTCGTAACCTGAAAAGAAATAAAGCCAACTGTGACAAAATCTACCATTCGCTGTAAAAAGGGATTCACTGATTCGGACGACTGTAAGACTCTTATGATGCGAGTATTGCGCATCTGTTTACTTTTCTGCCTATCTTATTCGCTTTGAGGAATTTCTAGGTAAAGTCGAGTCATATTTAATTTAGGCTAAGCGTGGCCTATATGATAATTCTGGACGAAACTCATGTATTTCTTGAGTCATCTGCTCAACGAGGCGTATCTTTCTTTTTCCGCCGTCGTAAGTTTCGGCTTCTGCCTTGATAAAAACACTATATAGAGAGAATCCTACAATGAAAACGAAAGACAATGTCAAAAAATATTTCCTACAGCCATAGTTTATTCGACGTTTCGACTATATTCTACTAGTCGTCTTGAGGAATGACCAGGAATTTCTCGTTTGCAAAGGTTCCGGGATATCACATCTTAAAACATATTCTTTCCTCCGGTCGTTCGTTTTCAACATATGATCGAATTCTAGTGTCTACTGATATCTGATATTGATATACAACTATACCGCCGCATTTTGAAACAATTAAAAAGAAAATATCCATAGCATTTCCCTGTAATATATAGGAGATAAACCTAGTACGGCTTCAGTACGGTGCAGTTATTGGGTTCCTTCCTATTGTACAGTTGCAAGGTTTCTTAGTCACAATTTTTAATGGTTTTTCTGTAAGACAATCCATAGCAATTCCCAGCAAATATAGCAAACTAGGTAGTAATGATAACCTTTCATAGTGATGCAAGGGCTAGTAAAGCCCCTCATCAATGTATACTATACTGTAGTGCATGAATTTGATTACTTGACTGGGCCTATGTGCAGTTGCAAGATTGCATATGTAGACTCCTTAAAAGATTAAATGAACATGACAAATTGCGCTTCCAAACCATTTGCGAACATTTCTCATTACTTCATCGTTGAATTTATTTCTTCCGGTTACAACGATATCGCATCATCATCCTCTGACTCTGATTCCGACGATATCTCCGGCGAAATCTGATTTTTCTGCATTATCGGATTCATCTGATTCCTCATCTGAACTTCGATTTCGTTATGATCACCTTCAGAGAGTATTCGATTTACATCGGCGGCCGAAAAAACGCGTCGTGTTGCTGACATTGTAACTATCTGAATGACTGAGCACAGACCCACTGATGCTACTACGCGGCCGGTCAACAAAAACACACGTGTTAAAATGATACAAATGCATTGGGAGATTGCGTTACTTGGTTCTGGATCGCGTTGATATATTCCCAGTAACATGTGTTGGAAACAAATTTCAAAAAAACTCTTTAGTGACGAAATGTAATCCTTTTATTTGTGTGGGTCCAAAAGTGACTTATATCCTGGTCACGGCACCATGTGGGCTTTTAAGGGCCCAAACCCGGAGCTTTAATCGACTTGATCGCCTTGAATTCCATATCATAACTGACTCTTTATTGTTTTCATCGTACACAAGCAAACTTGTTACGAAGGGTCGACTAGGGTCGCCTCACTGGGGTCGCCCAAGGGTCGTCTGTCTCTTACATATTTTCGACCTCATCCTGTAGTATATGCATGCCGAACTTAGACACAACCAACGTTAGGTTGTAAGATCCTCGGTTGATGGTGATTTCCAATGTGGGGTAACTAGTCAGAGGTATACAGCCAGGAACGGTAAGAGTCGAATATACGCGTGTTGTATAGATTTACTGGTCGATGATATAAAGTAAAATGACAATTTAACATAATCGGGGGTTAGTTTATATAGATATATGGTTAGTTACAAGAAACATGATATGACATATATAATCTGATTTAGTCGTGGTTAATAAGTTGATCTCCCGTGTTTGTAAACAACAAGGGGGTTTCCAAGAGATTAACCACGTCTAGACAAGAAAAGTTCGATATTAATAATTAATTACGTAAATAGGTCGATAGTAATCCTATCTGCGTAACAGTGGCCTCCCCCTTTAAAAGCCAAGTGTTTGCCCTCGAACAATTGAAAAATGCTTATAATGTATGAAAACTGAATGAACGGTTTAAAGAAATGACACGATGATAATAGTTGCATGATAAAGATGTAATAATACGGTGAGAAAGCAATAACACAATGATAGAAGGTGAATGTACATAAAAATGATTAAACGTGAATTGATATAATGTCCAACGACTAGAGGTAACAATGTCATGAGTTTCATACAGTACACAAAAAAATACTGAGTAGCGCGCTCGCGCACGAAAGAGTTCGTTAACTTGATTCGCGTAAGTTGGGTAAGGCCATTTTTATATCCGTTTCCACATGTCTCAGTGAGAGACAATTTTCCTATCAACTATGCCAGAATATAATTTGAGCTTGCTCGCATGAGCCGCTGAGGGCAATGTCCGACCGTCCATCGTTTTTAACTTGTATGTAATGGGATCTAGCTTTCCCGCCGGAACAGCCTGATAAATAGTAAAGGGGCCTGTCCACGGATGTTTCAATTTCTTTGTAAGCCGTTTCTTACTTACAGTTGGCTTATATAATAAAACCTTGTCTCCGACTTTAAACGGTCTGCAGACCGTAGCGTTTTTCTGTCGTAATTTCTTTTTATTTCTATTTGCGAATCTTGTTGATTACCGATTGCAGTTTGATGGCTTAAAGCTAATGTCTGCTGGAGTCCGTTATAATATTCAATATGGGTTGTAGACCGTTGAGTTTCTGGTGGCAACAATAGATTATCCACTGGTAGCCTCGGCTCTCTTCCATATAGAAGAGAGAGAAAGACGATAACTTTGTCGCTTCGCTTGGTGCAACTCGATAAGCAAACAGGGCCGCTGGAATATAGACATCCCAATCATTTTGCCTTACATTAGCAGTGAGACGCGTTGCAAGGGTGGAATTGAATTTTTCCACTAGGCCATCGCATTGCGGTCTGTAACTGCTGATATGTGTCTGAGATTTTTTCAAATTCTCACAGAGCACTTCCACGATTTCTGTCAGAAAATTGGCACCTCTGTCTGAATGCAGTACGCGAGGGCAACCATGGCGGCATACTATGTGGTCGAATAGTAAATCAGCCGTGGTTTCTGCGGTTATATTTGGTACGGCGAAAGCTTCGGGCCAACGAGTCGGTATCTGCTAATATCCTGACATTAGATCGCAACACGTAAAGTATTGTGCCGATGCCTCCCCTAGTGTATCGAGGGTGTCATCTATCCTAGGTAAGGGATACGAGTCTTTAATTGTCGCTTCATTTAATTTCCTATAATCAACACAGAATCTATACGAGCCATCGGACTTTGGTACTAATACTGTAGGTGAGGCCCTTGCGCTAGAACTAGGGCGGATGATTTTTGAATTTAGCATGTCCGTTACAAGTTTGCATTCTATTTTCCTCATAGGAGGTGCCCTACGGTATGGTTGTTGTTTTATTGGCTTTTGGGTTCCTACGTCGATTTTATGTTCCTCTTTAAAAGTTCAGCCTAATTCGTCGTTAGTTTTTGCAAATGTGTCCGAAAATTAATCGATGAGTGTTTTGAGTTATTCCTTTTGAGAATGATTTAGGTCGGTTTCGTCTAATGAAATATGATTAGATTGTTTGAACTCCCCAGCTGCTTGTTCGGTAGCGGCATCTGTCTTGTCAAACGAGGAAGATACTTCGGGGGTAATCGGTATCAGATGAGCTAGGGTTAAATATTTCGGCAACGTTTGGGGTTCCTTATTCATGTTCTTTATTGGTACAGGGATTTTCCCCTGTTCTAGGGTGACTAAAGCCCGTCCAGGTAGAAGACCGATGACCTGAGAAGGAAATGCCTTGTTGGGTTCAGCGAGGACCGTGGTACCGTTCTTTACCATTCACGTGTGCATAATCTTCTGTGATAATGCGGGTAAACTTATGTTGTTGATGTTATGTACTGATTTTGCCCCATTGATAGCTATATTTTTCTGAAGCTTGATTGGCTTGCTACCATTTAGACATAGGGTTTCCTCATTGTAATTTACGATAGCACCATTAGTGGTAAAAAAATCGAGACCCAACATGAGTCGATATTCTTGTGGTCGTGCCACATAGACCGGTTGTATTATGTCAACTTCGCCAAGACTAATGGGTACCTGGGCTAAGCCAAGTATTTCTATTTTACTACAATTAGCTCTGTTAGCGTGATTGTATTTGCAGGGTTGTAATTCAATAGTATTTCCGATATCTGATTAAATAATTCCTTGCATATCACAGAAATGGCGGCACCACTATCGATCAATGTAGTGACGGGTGTGAGTCCATCAACTTTGGAATTGACCAGGTTGCCAATTGATGACAATATAATCGGATTTGGTGTTTCGTCACGATTTTTTGTTATTTACCCTAGTGTATCTACTAGACTTTTTATCTGGTCGTTATAGAACTTCTTTTTATTTTCAATCAATTGTTTTGGTTGGTTTCAGCGACCGACTATATTTTTGTTACTGTGGGATCGGTTTCTGCACGATGTGGGATCTATTCTATATTTTCTACTACTTCGTTTGGAACCGTTTGGCCCTATAGGATGGGTTTCTGCTCCAGTAGTTTTGATTATACTGGATCCGCCTAAACCATCGACTTGGTCCAAACTTTTCGAAGCTTTGGTAGCCTCAATGGAATGATTTTCTATAATCTCGCCAAAAGTTCCAAAAGGGATAGTTTTGATTATATCACCGTTGTTTGGAGAACTTGGAGAGTTTGTTGTGGATTTTATTTTGTAGCTGGCGTGAGTTTCAGGTCCTTTTGAAATTGCTGAGTTGTTGATGATTTGTTTTAGCTCAGAGTGGGACCTGTCAGCCTGAGCTATCGGCCGTTTCCCGAATTTGTGCTTTGGTTTCTTGGTGTACGTTTGAGGTGCTGCTGCTTTAGTGGAGGTGTCTGTTCGATAGCCAATTTCACGACATTTACTACAATACGGTTTCGCGAGACATTCGTTTTCATAATGTCCCATTCGACGGCAGTTTTGGCAATGGGTCGACTTTTTCTGCGTGAATGTATTTAAGTTAGTAGCAGCATCACACATAATTGGTGTCATTTGATTTAGCTTTTCTAGCATAGGTTCTAAACGTGTGAGGTGTCTTTGAGGGATGCTATTGATATGGGAGTCGAAGTGATATGTGTGTCTACGGTGTTCACGATTTGTCTGACATTCCTTGTTTCGAGCCATTGCGAGAGTCTGTTCAAAGTTAAGTGGATTCTGCGGCATTAAAAACTCCTTTAGAATAGCCTCAAGCCCACTGACGAATACGCTTAGTTTTACTTCTTCCGGTACATTGCAACGCCTGGCCTCTTTGTTTATGGTTTTGATGAATGTTTCGAGTGACTCTCCGGGCTGTTGTTTAATGTCAATGAATTCGGTGAGGCCGAAATTTGCATTTTGTCGGGTAAAAGATTGTGTGAGATATGTCCTAATAGCCTCATACGTCGGTAGAGCTGTACGGTCAGTTTTCTTTTTGTGTATGTAAACTGATCTGGCTTTGCCAGTCAAATTCGTTGTCAGAAATTTCTTTTTATACGAAGCAGGCACCTCGAAGGTTTCAATGACCTCTTCGAAATGATCAAAAAATTCTTCAACTGAGATCTCGTCCTCCCCGTTCAATTTCGGCAGTTGTGTCAAGATCGTTCGAACTTGGGTTTCGTGTAGAATCTCAGGTTTCAATAGTGATGTGTTCATTTGTTGATGAAATGGTTGTAATAACCGTGGCGGTTGTATTACTTCGGTATTTAGTACATGTACGAAAGGGGGAGTGTATTGTTGTTAGCTTATCCGAAGCATTTAAAATGAATATTTATAACGCGCAAAATATACCCGGAAATAAAACCGATGGAATTGAACCGATCCAACTCGGACCACCGTTCAGTCATGAGACCAGGTGATTGCAAGCTTCACGGATCTAGACATACTTACTTAACTTTCTGCATCATCTTGTCAATGGTGTGCCTCAGGTCGCGTTCCGGTAATTTATTCCGCACCGCTTTCTTCTTATCAACACGTGTCTTCTTGGGCTGCTTACCCAAGGGTACTGGCACGGGCTTACGTGAGGGAATCGACACGGGCATAATTCGTCCCATAGCTGGAACCATCGAAGCGATTCGTGTGAATGAAAAGCGAATCGCTAAGTTGGTCCTTAGCTCTCTCCGAAAATATGCCCGTGCATATTTGGCAAATCCTTACACACCCTGACGATTCAGATGCAATCTATCTTTCGCAAACAGTTCGGCTTTTACGTTCGATTTGGCTAGGAAGAATCGATACCCTCGCATGAATCGTATCTCGGCTCCGTGCGATTTCACCTTTTTCGCGACGTGTTGATTGACACTGACGATTTTGTCACCGGTTTTCTTTTCGTCGATTGGTCCGGGTAGAATTGCAGATATCACAACGCAGCGGCAACCTTTTCCCGAAAACCTTGTGGCAATAGCCATGATATTGTTTGCTTTGTCTAAAGCCGCAAGATTGCCGTTTATATCGTTGGTCCCAACATTGAGAAGAATGTAATCATACTGGCAACATAATCCAAGCTAGTCAAAGTTATTTGACATTTTCTCGTAAGTAATACCCCCGTGTGCTTGGACATCGACGTCCAAGCAGCTGCCGAGAAATTTCAACATCGAGTCACACATCGAGCTACACGAAGCAGACATGTTTATGAAGTTTGGCCTGGTGGTAGCTTGCCGAGGTTTATATACACCCGAAACGCGGATAACTAATGTATGCGTACAATCTGTGCATTGTTCTCAAGTAGTCATCTTCTCGAGGCTAATTATGCTAATTAACAATATCATTGACTGGTAACGCGCAGATGTCACTAATGCTAGTGGCGCCATGGGACTAGTAATTGTACTATTTCAAAAATCATCCAATGCAATCCAAACGGCCCTTTAACTACAACACCTTCATTGTTTAATATTAGTTCCATTTTGTTTTCACTAACAAAACGCCTTTTTCTTGTTTGTGATTCTATTCTGCAATCGCTTATTGAACACCTTTCAAGAATGATGAATTCGATGATTTGAATTTTGAATTTTAATATTTTTGAAATTGTAATTGTAATTTTTATTTTATCACTGTGTTCCGATTGAAAATGATTTTAAATCGGGAGCCCAACCGGGAACCGGGGGCCAGCTTCATGGGGGTGGATCGGGTACCAATTTGTTTCAAAATCAGCATATGACGTACACTATTGCACCTTAAAGGGTGTGAGGTAAGCACACCAATTGATCTTTACAATTTTCATCTCAATGTGGCCCGCATACTCTTCTTTTGCATTGCGAATCATTTACACCAGGCCGCTCCTTGCACACGGGAGTCATCGTACGGTCTTCTCGTATTTATTTTAACCGGATTTGGATATTTTTTTTTCTACGTCTGTTATGAGTTCAGCTTTGCATTTGTGAACAGTAAATTGCATCCACATTTCCATTTTATTGCATGTATATTTTCTCCAGATATTTCTACTTGGTGATTCTTGATAACTAAATATTTCCTACTGTATGGTCGAATTCTTTAGTTTATCAGCGTGTAAATTATATGACCGCATCGAAACTTTCATCCCTGACTATCCCTTAAGAAAGTAGACCATTACAGAACGTGTGTCGAGTTGATAAAGTTGACATTAGAAATAGATTCAATGTTTGTGACGATTTTATAATGTGTATGTAGTCGCATGTTTCAGATGCAGTTTTTCGATGTCCAAATTTTTCAAAGTCGCAATTATTTGGGAGAAAATAGAGTACCATCTTGAGGAACAAATTATCTATTCATCTGAACTCTTCTATCGGACGCAACCGCATATAGTATCTTATTCTGCCTGTCAAATCTTTCCTAAAATTGGATAAGATGATTTGTAAGAGGATGGATCCTCAGATAATGGTCTTATGCTGTTAATACTAGGGTCAAGTTCTAACTCCTCACTATCTTAGAATTCCTTGACGTAACGTTCCTTCTCTCATCGATCATTTGAGATGAGGCCATCCACTAAATTCAGTTTTGACCTATTGGCGTTTTTGAGACGTGGAAATGCATTTCGTTAATAATCCCATTTCTAAGTTAGGCCAGTGCCAGATTTCATGCTTTCGGATTTTTGTACCCCACTTTAACAGCATTTTTAATTGTAATCAACACCCTCGCCCTGCTGTTGTCTCTCCGTATCGCTGTGTTTGCAGTGTTACTTTTTGTCTCTGACAAATTTCGAGCAATAGAAAATGAAACAATTCTTCCCCAGTTCATCGTTCGGCTTACTATGGTGGCATTTCGCAAACTGAAAAGAATCCCTATTTTCGTCGCGTATTCCTCTCACCGCTCCGGATAACGTCTCGTAATAGGTGATTCTCCATACGTTATCGTTACGTCGATAGTTAACCCAAATGAATATATCACTTCACAAGCCAATGCGGATGATATGCTTTTTAACTCGCAACTCGATCCGATGTCGCGTCCATTTAATACCAACATTTTTAGTGTATGCGTCGAACTTCGTGGACGCCTGCAAGAAAGAATGTATTTACGAAAGACGTATCGTCTTTAGAACTCGTGGTTGTTAGCTGATTCAAAGCGAAGTGACTATAACCGCCAGACGAGTATCAATATGTTTAAATAAGTTACAAGTTACAAGTTAGTTTATTCATCACAATCGAGTGATATGATTGTCAATAAACAACGAACCAGTAGAAAAAGAAAACAATATATACATATATACAATAATAATAATAAGTTCTTGTATAGCGCTTTTCCATCCGAGAGCTCAAAAGGCTTGGTTCTCCAAAACGTGCTTCTTGAAGAGCCATGTCTTAACTGATGATTTAAATGTGTCCAACGAGGCAGAGATTTTTTATATCAAATGGTAGGGAATTCCAAAGTTTAGGTCCACACAAAGAAAAACTTCTATCTCCATAGGATGTTTTGGTTCGTTTAGTTCGAAGAGAAGCTGAGTCAGTTGACCTGGTTACACGAACAGCAGAATGACTTTCCAACAGGTCAGACAAATATGCTGGTGCTAAGCCGTTAATACATTTAAACGCATACACGGCCTGCTACAGGCAGCCAATGCAATTCGATCAGCAGCGGAGTAACATGGTCATATTTTCGCTTGCGGAGATTGATACGTGCAGCCGAGTTCTGTACGCGCTGAAGTGGTGCAATTGTTTTCTTGGGTAGTCCATACAGCAAACCGCTGTTGCAGTCAATGCAGGATGTCACAAATGCATGGACTAGACGTTCAAGACTCGCACGATCAAGAAAACGACTTATGCGACTTATGCTGTAAAGCTTATTATACAATAGCAGAATTACTAAAATATTTGCAAGAAAAAGTCAATGAGACAAGTACCATACAGTACAAATGTAACTTCAGGCACGTTGGCTTTCTTTCTAATGTGCGAGTTTTGCAATATTTCTGCAGTTTTAGAAAGTATCCATTTTTTGCTTCATAAGAGCCAATATCCACGTTTTGCATTTTCGCTGGCGAGTTAACTGTCAAAATTTTTACATAGGCATGCATCACCATTTCAATGTCATTTGCCCTTTTATCTGCAAATGATCCTTCTTGCTCCCGCCTCCAAATGATTGGACCAATTCCTATATAGCTCAACTTCTCTCTCGTCGAGATATATAAATTTGTTTTCAATCCATCTATAGTTCAAATTCCTTTTCCAAGAAAGAGTAATGCTAACAAATGCCGGCTATACATTTTTTAATTAAATTTATTTCCTATCCGTATATAGTATGGACTTTTCATATTTGCTTAAATAAACATCCATCCTCCAGATTTTTGTGAAAAAAATCAACATTTTGCTTCTTGTTCTTGGCCCCATTCTCAGATTTGTTGGCGTTCAACTCCATTGAGAGATACCGGTAATACTGGTACGGAAAACGGATACGGTACTGGCGGCTTTTGTTTCACTCGATGTCCCAAGTATATATTCTAACGATCTGTATGGGTAGAACGGTATATTTTCAAAAAGTTATTTCGACCTAGGCTGAAGGCGCATTTGTATAAATGGTTTTCTTTAACGATTTCGATATCCCCACTCCTCCATATACAGCGAAATTATACACGGGCATTAACCATCATCCCGATGTAGTGAAGGTCCTCATTACGCTCATCCTTGAGTTAAACGTTTGACTCCCCTTACGAAAATATTACTCGTGAAATTTTTTTTTACATGTGTGAAAATTCATTTCTCATGATGTGAAATGGGCAGTAATGGGAAGTAATGGGCGTAAATGTGACAATTCACATGTGAAAAATATAGAAAATTACACGTGTAAATGTAATAATCCAAAATATTTCATTATACAATCACGAAATCTCCGAATACCTTCAATCGAATATCGCAATCCTAAACTCCTTTGCCACATCTTGTCGAAATCCTGCAATACTATTTTGCACAATAGAAATACCCTAGTATTTTGTTTTGGTTTCTTAAATGACTTCCTCTGGTTAGGGATCCGTTAGTAGGAATAGAACACCATAAATAACTGCGTTTGCATCAAATTCATTCTAAATAAGGTTATATATTCATTCGTAAAAATTGTAACAAAAGACAAGTACAAAGTATGACAAGAATATATGAGATAATTTGATAATTTTTTTCCAAATTTTTCAGACCGGTCATACTTGATTTTCTGCGCCATTTTTGCTCGGATCTCGGCAGGTGTTATATCTGGAAATATTTCCATCACATGGCCTAGGAGGAAAAAGTTAATAAAAGAAGTAAATCCATGGGAGCTCATTATTTCATGAAAACTGACAATTTCTCAGAGTGTAATGAAACTTACGAATAATGAGATTCACCCGCACTTGATGAAGCGCTTTTGCTTCATCCCACAGCCTGTTACTGTTTTCATCGCCATCTCCTCAGAAGCAGTAGAGCTGACATCAACGAAGACGTCAGTTTTCCGAAGGTTTTTGATGCCCTCTATTTAGTATAGGATGACGTAGTTGGATCTAGCAGTGGATATGCTACCTGAAAGAGATTTGCATCAGTCATCAATCTACTGTGTTGGAGACCTGCCGTATAATGACTGCGGTACTAGAACATTGTCCATAGAACATTAATCGTGAAAACCTGAAAAAATAAAGTCAAAAATAGAAGTAACGACAAAGTAAAAAAGTACTTCTTACATCGAAAAATATTTGCGGTTGCGCCGGACCGGGCACGTTTTTTTATGGCTGGCAGTAAATATTCTACAATATGGCCATCAGTGAATATCGAGAAGGAGTATCATGTCACTTTTGACTGCGTTTATTATTCTACAATGCACGCAAAAAGCCATATCTCTATCGTATTGTTTTGTCGTTAAAAGAACAACTTCTATGTTGTCCCTGTCCCATAAATTATGTGATTGTTCAATGGTTTCTTGCAATTTAGAGAATTAACTAAGTAAATATTTACAGCTATACGTGGTTGGGAGTCGCTGTCTTGGCAACTTGTGGATGTCGAACGAGAAGTCAGTCTCTGAGGGAGTCACAATATTGTGTCGTATTTTTACAGAAATATAAAATAATACACAGGGATATAAAAAGCACATATATCTACGCAGCTATTTGCCGTTAATGTCATTACTCCCTACAGACGCTTTTAAACGATCGTACATGTCCGAAATTTCGAGTGCCATCTGAAATAGTCGATTGAGATTATACAGAACCATCTGTATACTCGGCATCGTCGACGCGTTGTCGACGACAATAGTTGCTATTAAATCGTTTTTGAAAAGCCATATATATTTCTTAGTAAACCTAATCCGTATTTTACGTTTTTTAACAAGATATTACTATCGCACCCGTGGTCGACATTTGAAACGAACCACGAGGTCGTTGGGGGCGCAAAGTTCCGCATCATGTCATCAAACACCTACCCACACGCGAACAAGTTGATGAAGTATGTATTAACCTCGACTAGAACGTCGCACGCGAACGCTAAACATTTCGAGATGATTTATACGGTGCTCATCGCAAGCAACCGCATCGGCGGCAGAAATTGATTTGTGTAAGTCGTTAGCTATAGCGGTTTTGACGCGGTCGTCGCAGTATATGTTCCCGTAGGCGAACAAGTAGTTTATTACGTTGACCTGACACATATTCGTTTTACTATTCATTTATCTTAAATAAATTTGCAGATTTTTATTCGGCGCCCGAATAACGAGATCTTCGCTCGTTTTTTTTTTGTACACGACTCACGTAATCTTATTGCATACTTGGCAACCAGTTCTTTATCACCAGCGGGGTAGCGGAAAAATGCGTCGACCTACTCTTTTCGACCACTGAAATCTTTTTCAGTGGTCAAGATTTTATTTCTCCCGCTATATTGTACATCGGTATTGTTTCGCTTCAGGCAAAAATCTCGGCATCGAAAGGCCACTCGCGCGTACTTTCGGGTGCCGGTTCCTTCCTCACACGGATTCGTCATCGTCATCGTCCTCGTCACTGCTCGCAGTGATTAATATCCAAACCGCTACCGAAAAATCGTTGTCATTTTCGGTGAGTAGTGTCCGGGCGGATCACGCAAGTAGTCGTTTTCGGTACGCTGATTCATCAAGTTTTTCGTATATGGAGGCGATGCCCCATGAATGCATTTCAATTGAATTTATGACTTCGTCGAATTTTGATTCCATAGAATTTAGCAGTGATTTGATTGCCTCAACCAGCTGTTGATTTATTTCATCGATTATGGAGGGAATATCCCGAATATCGTTTTCTAAAGTAAAATAATAACCCTCTGGAATTTCATGCACATTTAAAGAACCTCCGTCCATTGAAGGAACGGTCGGTATCACAGCTGTCTGCAATTGGACTTTGTTGCTGATGTGCGGTGGTTGTTTGAAAAGTGATATCGTTCCCTTAAGGCCGCGCTGGCGTTTGGTTTGCCTGCAAATGATCAACTTCTTTGGCTGAACGAGACACAACTTTACGAGATGGCATTTGAAATTCCGATCTCGTTTTAGGGATTGCGCCGGCAGTTTTTTTGTGACATTGTTACATTGTAGGTTTTGCGTCCATAGTAAAGAGTAGTCAACGGTGTGAAAGAAAGATCGAAGAAGCTTGAATAGCACCAAAAATTGATAAAAACAACGTTTAACAGCACAGGGCTGAGTCAACTAAAAAAAACCCATAGATAAAGATAATTATACCAGAACACTGTTGAATCTCGCGGACGGGTTCTCCACCATTGTAAGACTTTGATACATACGAATATGTAACTATAATCCAATATTATCCAGGATCAAACACGAGAAACAGTGATCGGTATAAATATATACAAGCGTAGTTCATTCTACGAGTGTTAGTTAGTAAATTGACAAAGTTGTCGAGAATGTTAGTATCTTATACATAACGGTTACTATTTACAATAACTACTCTAACGACGTATAAAATAATATTCAGTAGACTGCATATAATGACGCTGAAACTTCTCAGCCATTGTACGCAACATTTTTCTGATTTCGTCGCTTCGTTCTTGAGTTTGGTTCGGATTGGAATGATACGTGTGAAACATCATAACGTCCCGAAAAAAAACGAACAGAGTAAGTCCACTAAGGACTCCAGTACATTTGTACCGTGGGCAGATGCACGACACCCATCTGGAATAATAATCCGAGGAATGTCCAGAATTCCGTTGCATCGATATCGCGCCAATGACGGATACATGAATTCGACTTCAAGTTTCCCGCGGCGATCTTTTCGCTCGCGTATCGATTTATCTCCGTCACGATATTTTCTCCGACTTCATTGGTAAGAAATAAGCTAAAATATGCTATTGGATTGCCGACGTGAAAAAACGTCAAAAAAGATTTAAACGTCGATATTAATATAAACCCGTATATAGATATTCTTGCATTTATTCGGGCGGTAATATTGAAATACGTGGTTAATACCCGTACGGTATGGTTCTATGTTTGTCGAAGAACGCTCTTTTAGGGTAAACGATTCGATACCGTTTCTTCTCTAAAGCCGACTTAAGTACATAGTTTCTAGTATCTCGTTGGATAGCCGAAGGGTTGATCACGGTTATAGGATCGTCATCGTTGTTTCTTCCGGACACGACGATGTCGCGCATACATTCGAAATTCACCAATTGCGAATTCCTGAAGTTTAAACATATACCTTTAACTTTACAAACGGTCTTCTCTGAGTTGTATTTGGTCGACTTTACTTTATACGCGTAATTCTTCGCTCCTCCCGACACGAATTCCGTGATCTAAGATCCTACACCGTAATCGCCCTCTAATTCGTCGGTCATGTCGCCTAGAAAAATACCGGTCGGCGGGTCGTGCATATCCGGTTTGGCGATATAGATAACCGAGTCGGTGTCCATGTAAAGAACGCGACTATCCAACGGTTCGATGTAAGAATACAGCTTCAGGCGAGCGTGAGCGGTAGTGAATGCGGCCAACACTACGTTCGATTTAGAGTCTGGGGTTACGATTCGTTCGTGTTTTTGAACTGCAACTTCTTCAACAGTTCTTCATTAAGGATAATAACATCGGATACTGTTACGGCCAGAAAAAGCCAAACTACAAACACAACTCGGAAGACTGCCATCTACATAACACCAACTGCTTTATTAAACAGAACTCAACTGAACTGCCGAATATCAACAGTACGAACATATATATACAGGAAACAACAATAGAAGAATACAGACAGAGATTAAAGCTTACAATATTCACAATGAACACTGACATGCGACGAAATAGGAACTTGAAAACCAGTGATGCTAGACAAAAATCGAATACGTAACAGATACTTCGACGTCGTCCGATAAAAGCATGTCGTTGAGTTCGAACGGTTCCGACACGAACTTCGCTTGGGTCTTAGTAGGTTTGATACCCAACCGACCCCACATCGAGTTCAAACATAACTTACTGACGGCTCGCAGTCCTTGGTTGAATCGGACTTTTTCCGGATCAATTTCGACGCCCTCCCGATCTCTGTAAGCCCGCACGAATCGCTGTTTCTCGGTATCGGTTCTAACATTTTCCGGCCAGCCGCTCGCCTCGACTTTAATTTTTAAAAATCTATCGATGTATTGGGCGAACAGACCGGTCTCTTTCTCTTCCCAATGCCACATTTAGTTGACTCGGACGATTCGATAACCCCGTCTAATCGCCGCCATCAATTCGACGGTTACCCAAGTACCGGTGATACACCGTTCTTCGCCCGGGTGCCGACATCGTTCGTGCTGCTGCATCGTGTCGCAACAGGTTCGACACAACGGGAACGTCAGCTTAGAATCCGGTGAACGATACGGCAACACCGGCAAAATCAATTCTCTTGGCGGAAGAACGATGCATTTAACGATACTGTAATGTTCGGATATCGGTTTAAAGTTCTCCGTTACGATGATCGGATGCCCGATAGGATAGCTACAATGTTTTTATACGAACGGGTACAGAGAACAAATGTCTATATATTTAATACGACAACCTGATGAAGCTCAATAGCGTTGGTACAACCCCCGAAAAATGCATCTCCAGGGTCGATACCGTCTACGATGTCGGTATTACCGACGACAAACTCTCTTAACCCGACGTCGTTGACCAGCATTTCGTTGTACGCGAGCTCCCATAACGTAACGACCGTGTACCCTCGCGATCGGAAATTTTTGTTTCGCGGATTGATAAAGTTCTTCTATGGTTCGACCGCAAACCGGGTTAACGGTTCCGCGGTTATAACAACGAACGCATCCGTGGTAGAAACAGCCGTTGAATTCGTAGACCGTCGCATCGGTACGGCCCTATGCGTACCTCGCCGCCGTTCAAGGCGTGGTCTAATCGAACGTTCTCCGTTTCGGCGACGAATTTCAACCAACGGGCGGTCATCCTCGACGTGTTATCCCCGCACCGGTATCCGCCGAAGGGGATCAGACCTATTTTATTCGGTTGCAGGAATGATCGCCGTAATGCCTTGGTGCACGTGGATGCGATCGTCGTGTAGTTTTCGTAGGCCTCGACGTTGGTATCGAAAAAAAACAGTTCTTGAAATTCGAAGACCGACCTATGCAGAATATCGACGTCTGATCGACAGTACTCGTCGAGTTCCGTCGCCATATGGAAACGTTTCCCCACATTTTCTATATACCAGGCCGTAAAATTCCGTCTTTCTTTTACGTCCATACCGTCCGGGTTATAGAACCACGCGTCCCGTAACGGTCCGTCGTAGTTCATGTTTTCGGGTCTACAAAAAACGTAAGGGAAGTATCCTTTTTTCAATTCGTCGAAGACGAGGGTCAGACTCTTCGGTAATTTCAATAATTTCATCGGTAAGAAACTGAATGAGTCCAAAAATGTTCGACTCTCATCGAAAGAATCTTACCGCCGACCGGTATAATCGACGGGATTATTTCGTTCTTGATCAGGTATTTTAATACAAAAATACCATCGAACGCCTTAAAGTTATGGATGAATACGGTCGCCCCGCGATGAGTGTCCGTAAAAACCCATCGGCAAAACTCGTCTAGCGTTTTGCATCTGAACATATTTCGCCCACCGCATTCTTCGCATTCGCTAATATCGGTGATACGATCGTGTTTGCATTTGTAGCAAAAACGATACGCCACGCAGTATGCTACGGTGTGTACGGACGACTAGAAGTCCGTCTCAAAATCGAAAACTATCGTTTTCTTGGTGACCGTCGAATTGTTCTTTTTCGATTTAAAATGGGTTGCGAGACCCGCCGATTTATTATCATTCGTCACCGTGCGATCAACGGAGCCTGTCTTGATATAACATTCGTGGTTAATCGGTTTATAATCTTTACACGGTTTACAATATCTTTCGCCGCAGTGATGAGCGTTTATTTTCTTTCGATTAACGATATTCGAACACAAGTTAACCGTTGTTTGGCTCTAATCAATGCTTAATTAGTCACTACTTACATAATGTTTATTAATTTAGTCAAAGTGTTTACACTTGTATAACAATGATAATAAACTGAACATAAACTGAACGTTTTCACAATACAATATCTTAATTGATATAGATAAGTAATTATTAAAATCATTTTGTTAGTGTAGAGAGAATTCCACAATATTAACGAAAAATTCCGAAAATGTAGTTTCGAGATAGTAGTTTATTTCAACGTTTCGACTATATCCTAATAGTCATCTTCAGCAATAATGAGATGTATACTACAGCAATTATGAGATATATATACAATACAGAGACAAAGAGACTGAATTCAAGTAATCAGAGATGATACAAACTATGGAAAATTAACGTAGAAACAGTTAAACGCTAAAATGGATTAAAGGGAAGCAAACCAAAAGGTGATTATAAACAACAATAGTGAGTATAATTATAAATTGAAACTTGACATCAGTAGTAAAGAGACAAACTAAGGGGCAGTTGAATTAAAACAAAGGTGATTACAAGTTAAGAGACTAAAATTAATGAGTGACAAATAACAAAGGATCAAAGGGGAAATCAAGTGTTGAGTTTAACCAGTTTACAGAGGAATTTTGATATTTTGATATTTGAAGTTTATTATGGGGTGAAAAATCATTGTTAAGATTTACAACGTTGTTCGAATTTTCAATTATCAATGCAGATTCCAAAATATGTCTTTTAGTTTTATCGTTGCAAGGGTAAAATCAATTCATCATTAGCGAAATCAAAATTGTGTGAGTTCTGAAATACATGACTAGCAACTCCGCCTTCAGGTTTAAAGTTTTTTACATCTAACTTGTGCTCTTTTAAGCGTTGGTTAAGGTTCCGACCTGTTTCTCCTATATATACTTTGTCGCAAACTTTACAAGGTATTTTATAAATTTCACAGTTGAGGGATTCGGTTTTAGGTTTGTTATTAATCAATATGAGTAATAGGGGTTTAGTTGTTCTAGGCCAAAGGTCGAACGTAGAGCTCATTAAAAAACAAATATTCAAAGTAATTTAAAACTATAATATATTTTCATAGCCGTGTGCATTTTATATTATAACTAGATATTTATTCTAAGATATTAATAATTTAAATTTTAAAAGCATATTGTATTAAATCAATTGGTCGCTCCGCTTCGGTACCGCTCCGCTCCGCGACCAATTGATTTATTTACAATACACAAATTCATATAATCAAATATATTCAAATAATAATAAATATTCTATTATTTAACTAAAATACACACGGCTATGAAAATATATTATAGTTTTAAATTACTTTTAATATTTGTTTTTAATGAACTCGACCATTCAACCTTTAACCTAGAACAACTAAACCCCTATTACTCTTAAAATATTCATATATATGAATAACATATAAATTGATAGATTATTCAATATAAAAGTAAAACGAATAATTAACGAGCTCTTATAGAATAGATATATAGATATATTTTAAACATATTTCAATATTTATATTTGTATGAGTTAGATTTTTAAACATAAAAAATGTGGGTAAAGTGTGAGTGAAATAATTCATATTTAAATCATTGAATATTTATATTTATATGTGTTAAATTCTTGATTTTTAAACATTAAAAGTGTGAGTAAAGTGTGAGTGAAATAATTCATATTTAAAACAGTTAATATTTATATTTATATGTGTTAGATTCTTCTTTTTAAACATAAAAAGTGTGAGTAAAGTGTGAGTGAAATAATTCATATTTAAAACAGTGAATATTTATATTTGTATGTGTTAGATTCTTATTTTTGAACATAAAAAGTGTGAGTAAAGTGTGAGTGAAATAATTCATATTTAAAACATTGAATATTTATATTTGAATGAGTTTTAATAAAAATTTTGTTATAAAAATGAAGAAAGAAGAAGAACCCAACTTAAAAATCGAAATCAATCAAACTAATAAATCATTTTCACAGTTTAACATTAGAAATTATATTTCAGCAACAAATTTTGTGTCCGCCAGACATTATAAAATCGATAACATAACTATGATTAATCAAATATTATCAAATGAAATTTATTTAATTACTGAACTAGTAGATACTTTTGATAATGGCGTTAAAAATCCTAAATTGTTCAATACAGTTTTAAATTTTAAAGGAACTTCAGATGAAAACATAATAAATATTCTTAAAACTCCTTTCAATGAAAGAAATGATGATATAATACTTTCTAAAGATTACAATGATTTGATTAACTTAAGAATTGAAAAAAGACAATTATATTATTTCAATTATGATAATAAACAAACTATCTATAATGAAAATTCATCAAATATTGGTATTCAATGTGAATTAGATAATGAAAAATCATATATATATATATCAGATATTGCAGTTCAATGTTATTTAGATGTTGAATTTAGAAAATTCAATCCTATTGAAAAAGTGTATTGTTATTGCAGCGGCAAATATTTAAGATCACATAAATCAAAACATTATCAAACAGTTAAACATATCAATTATGAAAAGAATAATAAATATATATTGAAATAAGAGTATGTTTCAAATATAAAGTAGTTAAAGCATCGAGAAATTAGTTTAATAAATAACTGTTAGGTAGTAAGTTTAATTGTTATTTGATTTGAAACATATAAAACTTATTTCTAAAATATTAAATATTTATCAATTTAATAATTTTTTTTCTTAAATAAATGGATGGTTTCATTCCAACTGGGAAAAGTGATTTGAAGCATTATCTTGTAGCAGGAGGATTAATATTGGCAGCATTATATTTTTACTATGAGAATTTTTCAAAAGATTTGATATATGAAAATAATAAATTAAGTAAAAAATTAAAGAAGTTAAAAGGAAACAATCACAGAAATAAAAAGAATAAAAAATGTAATTTAGAAAATGATTTAGAGGATTAAAACAGCATCTTTTAATTTCATATATTTTGACTATAAAAATGAGTGAAAATATATTAAACTTATTACATCTATATATAAAAATCAACAGAATATTAAATCAATTATTATGCTTACAGGTTTATTTTCATTCTCAGTTCATACTACAAAACAGTTGTTAACAATTCTATGATTGCTGTAAAATTAGATACACTGAATTAATAGAAAATATAAATTATATTTCAGATAGATAGAATAATATTAAATGCTGTGAAGTATGTAATAAAAGATATAAAAATTTAAAGAGTTTAAAAACTCATAAATATATTCATGAATTTCTTGTTAAATCTATTTGAATTCTAGTCAATTCTTGTTAACCAATAGCGTGACTAGAATTCAAATAGAGCGGAGCGGCAGCGAAGCGAAGCGACCAATTGATTTAATACAATATGCTTTTAAAATTTAAATTATTAATATCTTAGAATAAATATTTAGTTATAATATAAAATGCACACGGCTATGAAAAAATATTATAGTTTCAAATTACTTTTAATATTTGCTTTTTAATGAGCTCGACCGTTCGACCTTTGGCCTAGAACAACTAAACCCCTATTACTAATATGTTACTAAGTTTATTATTGTATTTAAAGATAAGTTGTTTATTTAGTTACCGAAGAGAAACTTTAGAATTCTCGAGGAAAGGTACATACGGTACAATGATAGGCTGTTTATCGGTAGCCGACGTCGGAGTTCTAAGGTTCTTATTTCTAAAATGGGTAGTACGAGCTGTAAGGAGAGCTTTTTTCAAGATGAAATCGGGTAGGCAAGTTTTTTTAGAGATTGGTTAATATGTTGTATTTCATCGGGCAGAAATTAGGGGTCGCAAATTCTCAAAGCGCGAAGAAATAATCCTTGAGCTAAACCAAGTTTAATATCCGGAGAAGTAAAAGAGAAGTAATGAAGGTAGGATTCAGCGTTGGTAGGTTTCCTATAAACCGCGAATTTCAAAAAGGATCCACTGTTAAAAATCAAAACATCCAGAAAAGGTATTTTACTATTAGGTCCCATTCATACGTAAAAGCCAGAGACGGGTAAAGGCAGTTTAAATATATAAGAAAGTTATCAACATTTAAGTCAGAGGGAACCAAAGCCAGAACATCGTCAACATATCTGAGCCAGATTTTACGGTGAATATCAGTATAAAGAGGAGTAATAGGGGTAATGGGCTTTCAGGCCAAAGGTCGAACGGTCGAGCCCATTAAAAAACAAAATATTAAAAGTAATTAAAAAACTATAATATATTTTCATAACCGCGTGCATTTTATATCAAAACTAAATATTTATTCTAAGATATCAATAATATAAAAAGCATATTGTATTAAATCAATTGGTCGCTCCGCTTCGCCACCGCTCCGCTCCGCGACCAATTGATTTAATTACAATACACAAATTCAAATAATCAAATATATTCAAATGATAATAATTATTCTATTATTCAACTGAAATGCACGCGGTTATGAAAATATATTATAGTTTTTTAATTACTTTTAATATATGTTATTAATGAACTCGATCATTAAACCTTTAGCTTGAAAGCCCATTACCCCTATTACTCTTAAAATATTCATATATATATGAATAACATTTAAATCATTGAACTTCTAAAATCAATTTTAATAAAAAATATAGTATTAAAATGGAAGCAAATAAGTACTACTGCCCAACATGTAATATCGATATAGATAAATCCCAAAAAGCAAGACACAATAAAACTAGAACACATTTGTTTTTAGTCCAGTTGGTTAAAGCAAAGACATTTATCGAATTAAGGAACTCAACACATAGTGAAAAATATGTTGAATCGTTATAAACACCCGATAATACTCAGCTATATAGTTGGTTGTATTAGCTCCAGTAAACATATGTTACCAGCTTATATTTCAATTGTAAAGAGTTAATTAATTTCATTGATCTAAATGCCTTTATTATTGATTTTTTTTCCAACTTCAACGCGTTGTGTATACGGCGAACGTTAGCGAATCACAAATCTCATAATTTACAAGTCTCAACACGCTTGTTCTAGATGTTTTTACTAGAAAATGATTCTATTTTAACCTATATACATTCAATGTACAGAGCTATAGAATAAATCTATAAATTCACAGCTGTTACAGTTGTTACTATAACGACGAGACATTATTACACGTCATAATCAGAAACGTGTAGAATATTCTAGAACCGGAACTAGATGACGTGGCATAATCAACGACGTGTCATTCTAGAAATCGCCCCGGAAATGGATATACGCTGTAATATTGTGCTCAGGATATTCTATCTTTCGAAACGAAATAAGGAGTTTATAGTTTACAATTATAAATCTAAATGTAAGTACTGTTTGTTGTAGTTATTAAGGCTATTAAATACGAAACCTTTAAATATATTTAAGTGTATTTAGTATATCTTTTAGATAGTTAGAGTTACCGCTAATATCTTTTAGATTAATAAAACGCCATACGCATCAAGAAGTGATAGAGAAACTCAAGATACTCTTTCTGACTGAGGAATCAACAGCAATGGATATCAAATCAATAGAAATTAGCACAAGAAACACAAGAATCACCAAAAGATCGTCGAAGAAACTATATAAGAATTTCAAAAACATTAAGACTCCAATGATTAAGTTTAACATTTGTTGATGTAGTTAAATATTTACCAGCAATTGAAAAAATGTTTGTAATTATAAATTGTATTTATAGAAATCAAATGATGTATTGGAAGAAACGGCCGAACAACTTGTATAATGTATTGTGTAAATCTGATTGATGAATTTTTATGTTCGGTCGTTTCTATTCAGAATGAATATATAATTATGATTAGCGCATGCGCATTAAGCAAAAGCGCTCCTATAAGAGCGGTTTTGCCTAATGCGAACACGTTTAGATATTTTATGTCGGTCGTTTCTATTTACATAATTATATATTCATTATGTAAATATAATTATGATTAGCGCATGCGCATTGATCAAAAACGCTCCTATAAGAGCGGTTTTGCCTAGTGCACATGCGTTTGAATTTTCTATGTTCAGTTGTTTCTATTTCACAGAATGAATATATAATTATGATTAGCGCATGCGCATTAAGCAAAAGCGCTCCTATAAGAGCGGTTTTGCCCAGTGGTATTATTTAGATATCAAGGAATCGAAACAACTTATCAAAAGCAGCGAGGAATGAAAAAGGATGACGTTGATCGAAGAAATGGAAGAGGATTCTAAAATTATTAACCGATTTAGTAAAAAAATACGTATAATAAATGGAACCAGAACAACCACAAACTATCAATATTACAAATAACACTGGCGTTATAAACATATATTACAAGAAATGTTCTAAATGTGAATTAGATAAATCATTAACAGAATTTAGTAAGCGTAAGATTAGCAAAGATGGTTTTCAATATTGCTGTAAAACTTGTACTAAACTATATACCAAACAATATCGAGAAGATAATATAGAACATTATAATTATTATATGACAAAATATATGAGAAAAAGACATCAAACAGATCTTAATTTTAGATTGAAACAATGCTTAAGGTCTAGATTAACACAATTATTCAACAAAGAAACACATTCAGAAACACTATCTAATTTGTTGGGTTGTTCAGATGAATTTCTCAAATCATGGATTATATTTCAATTCGATGATAAAATGAATATAGATAATTATGGGGATTATTACCACATTGATCACGTGTTACCAATATCTAAATTTAACATGAATGATGAATATAATAAAAAACTTATTTGGGGTTGGAAAAATTTAAGACCTTTAGAAAAGAAAGAAAATCAAACCAAATCTAATAAACTAGATTTACAGTTATATTTAGAACAGTTAACAAAAGCAAAGAAATTTATTGATCAATGGAATAATAATCCAAATAATGAACAATACGTTGAGTTTTTAATGAGTGGTTAAAGAATAATATATCTCAAATAAAATATAATAAAAATTACATACCTTCAACTATCTATTATTTCTATTTTAATTTTTAATATTTTCTTTTCAAAAAAGAATACTTTATATCACAAATAAAAAATACTAAAAAAACAATAACTAATACTAGAATTCTTAAGCTTTAACTAGCTAGTATCATTTGAAGAATACTTATAATACTATTCTTATTAAATTTCTCTAATATAAATGTCTAAGAAATCGAATAAGAATAATATTTAAGTTGAAAAAACTTTGGAAGATTTAGGTCTAACAGATGATAATGATAATGTGGCAACTAAATGTGATAATAAAATTGATAACAATATTGATTACGAGTACTATTTATATTGTAAGCATCATCTAGAACTATTGATTGCGAGTGGAAAAACTAAAGAGTTTATTGGTAAAACAATAACTTTTCAAGAATTAGATAATATGAATAAAGAAAAAGTAATCAAATATTTTAAGATTTATGAAGAGTCAAGGTTAGCTAGAATAAATGATTCTATTTCAGATGGTATTATCAAATGTTATTCAAAATTATGTAACCAGTTAATACCAATTAATGATGAAAATAAATTATATAATGATTTGAAAAATGACTATTTAGTTATGACTGAATTACAAAAATGGGTTGGATATGCTTCATTCCAATTAGGATCGGTTATGACATTGATTTCTACTGGAGTTATAACATTTTCGAACATCAAACCTATGGAATATAAATCAGGTAAGAACGAAACAGATGTACTACAACAAAACGTCGAAACAGAAAATGAATCAGAACAAAAATTAACTAAAATAAATGAGTGATGGAGTTAAGAAAAAGGCTAGATCCGAGAAACAAATTAAATGGGCAAGAGAATTAGGTAAAAGATCTTCAGAATTAAAAAAAGCTAAGAAAAAGAAATTAACCGATATAAATGAATCACCTGGTATTGATTCAAATAATAATCCATCTAATAGATTCAGCACAGCTGAATCTCATAATTACTTATATATTACAATTGGGTTAATCACAATTATTATATTCTCCGGTGTAATATATAAATCAAAATTCAAATCTGATGATAAAGATGATTCCAATGATGATAAACCTATTATACCAGAAAATAAATCAAATCATAAATCAAATGAAAATAAATCTAAAATATTATTAATGGATTAAAATATGATGAAAAAAGAACAATATTTAAGAGATTTATATTATAACCCAGAAAGTGAAGTATCATTTTCCAACGTTTCAGAATTATGGAATAAAATTAAATCTGATAAAGAAAAAATAAAATATAGTGAATTAAAATCATGGTTACAAAATCAACCCACATATCAAATTCATAAAAAGATGGATAAAAAATATTTAACAAGAAAAGTAATGGTTTCATATATCGATCAACAATGGCAAGCAGATTTAATTGACATGAAAAACTTAGAAGAATATAACAAAGGATATTTCTGGATACTAAATGTTATAGATATATTCAGTAGATACGCATGGAGTATCCCGATTAAAAATAAAACTGGTATAGAAGTAACAAATGCTTTTAAATCTATATTTAAAGAAGCTATTCCAGATAAGATACAATTTGATGAAGGTAAGGAATTTTATAACAAACATTTTAAAAAACTATTAACTGATAACGATGTAGAATATTTTTCAACACATTCAGATAAAAAAGCATCTGTTATAGAAAGATTTAATAAAACATTGAAAACTAGAATGTGGAAATATTTCACCGCTAATGAAACATATAAATATATCGATGTGTTAGATGATTTAATGAAAGGTTATAATAATTCTAAACATAGTTCTATAAATATGAAACCTATACAAGCTAGAAAAGAAGATAATTCAGAAATAGTTTGGAATAATTTATATGGAGCATTTGTTACACATGATTTTGGAGAACCTAAATTTAAAATAGGACAACATGTTAGAATTTCTAAATATAGAAAAACATTTTATAAAGGTTATACCCCTAATTTTACAGAAGAAATATTTAAAATTAAAAAGATAATATTAACTAAACCATTTGTTTATAAATTGTTTGATTTAAAAGATGAAGAAATATTAGGTTATTTTTATGAACAAGAATTATCATTAGTACCAAATCCAGATGATATAGAATACAAAATAGAAAAAGTATTGAAAACAAAAACTCTTAAAGGAAAAAAGTATTCTTTGGTGAAATATAAAGGATATGATGATAAATTTAATGAATGGATTTTATCTAGTAAAATTAAAAGAATAAATGAATAAAGATTTATTTATATTTGAACCACATAATATGTTAATAACTGGAGTTACGAATTGTGGTAAAACACACTTCATATTAGATTTATTAGAAACTATTTATAAGAATCATTTTAAAAATATAATATTATTCTGTCCTACTTATGAAATGAATGAAACGTATAATAGAGATATAGTTTTTAAAGATAAAAAGTTTATTATATTAAATTCTAAAACAGTGAAAGATAATTTAGATAATTGTATAAAAATTGCATTAGATATTTATAAAGGATCAAATACATTATTTATTATTGATGATTGCGCAAATTTACATGATTCTAAAATTAGAGAAAGTGAGTTATGTTATTTAGCTTTCTCTGGTAGACATTTTGGGATAACAACTTGGGTTTTAAATCAGAAATATAATTCAATTGTGAAAGATTTTAGAGAGAATATAAGATTTCTAGTTTTATTTTATAACAAAGATAGAAAATCTATGCAACAATCATTGGAAGAAAATCAAATTATACCTCCTGAATTACATGATGAATATATGAATAAATTAAAAAATAATAAAGGTTCCAAATTACTTATGAGATTACAATTTCCATATGAATATAAATTTATAAAATAAAATCCTAATTCAAAATATTATAGAATTCACTGTATATTGATGGATGAGTGGATGAATTGGATGAATCGGATGAATTGGAAGAGTGGATGAATTGGAAGAGTGTAATAATATATAATTTACATATGATTTTTATTTTTAAAACAGTAAGAGTTTGATTTGAAGATGTCATATAATAATAAATATATTTTTATAAAATAATAAAATGACAGATAATAAATGTCATATAATAATAAATATATATTTATAAAATAATAAATAATAAAATGATAAATAATAAAATGATAAATAATAAATATATTTTTATAAAATAATAAATAATAAAATGATAAATAATAAGTGTCATATAATAATAAATATATATTGTGTTAAATTTAATAAAGAATAAAAATATTATATTTATACTCATACTATT
Source organism: Tubulanus polymorphus (assembly GCF_964204645.1). Lineage (NCBI taxonomy): Eukaryota > Metazoa > Nemertea > Palaeonemertea > Tubulaniformes > Tubulanidae > Tubulanus > Tubulanus polymorphus. The sequence goes on from NC_134032.1 coordinate 2,490,601, forward strand.
CTTCCAATTTATGTGTTAAAAAGTAAAATATATATATTATCATACTCATCCACTCTTCCACTCACCCAATTCATCCAACTCTTCCAACTCATCCATTCATCCATCAATATACAGTGAATTCTATAATCTTTTTAATTTTCATTTTCATATTTTTCTTTAAGCTTATTGTATTCTAAATATATATCCCTTTGCATTATCTTTGATATAAGTCCTAAATGATTCCCAAATTTATATTTATTGAATGTTTTTCTTGAAAATATTTTTGGAATATAATTTTCGATTTCAGTTTTAGATGGATGTTTATTTAAAAATTCTCTAAAATCATCATATTCAAGTTCAAATAAGTTCATTGCATAACTTACATTTGGTTTAAAGTTATCTAACTTTTTCAATATGGTAACTATATCATTACTCAATAAATAATGTATAATTGTTTTTCTATACCACCGATAATCTAATATATTATTATTATTAAATTTTGGATTTATAACTGTTGGATCTTCTATTACATTATCTGTACCAATATGTTTAATTGAGTATTTAATAATAATTTAATTATTTCAATTGTTTATCATATATTACATATTCTTTACATTTTTCACACCAAGATTTAAATACTTTTATTGCATGGGCTGAATCATTTCCACTTTTTGTTTTTAATTTATAATGTTTTGCCCAATTAGCCTTTGTTATACATTCATTACAGAAAGCACAATAATTCTGATCCTCTTTACATTTATCTTTATATATATTGGCATATGTTTTTACTAATTGTAAAATATGTTCATCTTTTTTGATGTGTAATAAATAATCATTGTAATTATCAAAATCTTCTTCACAATACATACATCTGATGTTATCTTTTGGTTGAACATTTGATTTTTCTATTTTAGGTTCAATATTATGTTCTATTTTTGTTTCAATCTTATCATCATTCGATGTAGAAGGTATAACATTATCTTCTATTTTTGTTTCAATATTATCTTCTATTTTTGTTTCAATATTATCTTCTATTTTTGTTTCAATATTATCTTCTATTTTTGTTTCAATATTATTATTACGTTCAATTAAATATTCTTTGTATTGATTTAATTCATTTAATAAAAATGTTCCAATATATTCATTTATTCTTTTATAAGGTATTACATAATACAAATCATCATTGATTTCTTTATCAGCTTTGATTCTTTCATATACTTTACCTCCTTCCATTTATTATATATATTTTTATTAAAGTTAAAATTCTAATACATAACACTATCTAATTGTGAATTTACAATATTTAATTGCGCGTCAGATATAATATAAATGTGCATTTTAAAATTTTTGATTCCCTTTTTCTTTGTCATGAATAATTGTATTCCATCCTTTGTATTTTGTAATTTTTTCCCAGAACCATGTAATGAATTATCTTCAGTTGTTCTAAAATCTAACCATAATGCAAATTTATTACCGGTATAATAATCAATTTGATTAATGTTACAATTTTCAAATGATTTTATTTTTTCATTCATAAAATGTTTTCTAATTTCTGGCCATTGATCTATCATTCTCATTCCTTGACAAAATATTTTATTCGCTATACCTTCGATAGTTATTTCTACTTTTGTTATTTCAGGATTATAATAATTGTCAACATTTATTGCGCCATTAGTATACGTTCCAATAGTAAAAAATATTAATATACCTTTAATAGATCTTCTAGGAAAGTTAATATTCTCATTTATTATTTCATCATTTGCATTAATAGTTACAGTTTTAAATTTATCAATATAATCATATAATAATGAAAATCCTTGATTGTATTTAGTTTGAATTATACTTGAAATATTTTCATCAGTTACTGTATCATATTCTAAACATATATTCGATAATTTATAACTCATATCTTTATTAACGCTAGATAATACAATTTCATTTACAGGAGCAAATGTTATCTCAAATATAATATCTTCTTGAATTGCGTATTTATATAAAGGTGCATTATTATTTATCAATTCAATGTCTAATGGAATTTTATATTTGCTTCCATATATACTTTTTATCAATTTATCTACATCATTTGTTAATATTGCGCTATTAGCTTCTGATCTTAATTTATTTTGGTTTTCTGATTGGATGCCTTGAAATATCATATTATTTCTATTTTCTTTAGTTAACCATAAATCTTTATAATGCATAAATAAATTATAATCATCTAATGAGAAAACTGTTTGTGGACCAATCTTTATTGTTAACTTTTTAATCAAATATCTTCCAACATTATCAACAACATAATTATTATTATTACCGATTACTTTTATATCAGCTGATAAATAAATACTGTTTGGAACGTAAAAAGTATTTTGTGTTAATCTAGGAATTCTAACGTATAAAGTTTCATCGGGATTAATATTTGAAGGGTTATGAGTAATTATATGATGTGATCTTTCTGCTTTAATAGCATTAGATATTCTATGATTCTTCGAAGGACTTATATAACTCCCACTCATTTATTTAACAAAAAAATTAATTATTTATTTTTTGATATCATGGTTTACTTGATATTTTTTGATATCATGGTTTACTTGATATTTTTTGATATCATATTTACTAAACCAAAAATAATAGCACTTACAACTGTAATTAAAAATAAAATAATATGTTCAGCAGCAAAGTTAATAATGTTTCCTGCAGATTTCAATATAAAACCAACAATTGAAGCAATAACTCCTGGTAAAGCTGCAGCAGATTTTTTAGATAGTTCCCATAAATATTTTGCTAATTTCTTTAAACCATCTTTAACTTTATCTTGTATAGAATTATTACCTGGGGGTTTATCCGGTTTATTTGGAGTAGGAGTAGATTTCAAAGCATTTGATATTGCTAAACCAATTGTTGTAAATAACATAGTTACAGCTGTTACAATTGAAAGAATTGTTATTCCTTTTAACTTAAATAATAACTTTATTCTGTCTTTTAATGATATTTCAGAATCTGGTTTAATCAACAAATCTTTAAAAATAACTTTTAATTTTTTAATATGATTAAGATCATATGATTTTAATAATATATCTCTTTCTTCTTTTTGTAATTTTATGTTATATTCTAAATCATCTATTTCTTTTACTAAAGCTAACTTTCTGCTTTCAAAATCAGCTTCATAAACTACTTGATGATTTCTATTTAATTCTAATTGTTTTAATTCTTCATCTACATTAACTAATTCTTTTTCTAACATGGTTATTTTAGAAAATCTCATCTTAATATTAGCAATTTCATCAGCTGATACTTGTATACCTTTAATTTCTCTACGTATTTGTTCAGGAAATGCTTCTAATTTTTCATCGGTTAAATTAAGAAATCCTTTTTCTAGTAAATATTGCAGTCGATTTATTCCAGTTTCAGAACCAGATGTATCTGATATACTATTCATCAGTTCTTCTGAATCTCTTAATCTATCAATTTGTTTTTCTAATTGTAATTTACTTGAATCATTATCAATTTGTTGAGTGTCTCTTCTCGATGTTTCGGGTGTTGAAGATCTCAATCTATCTAATCTATCTCTATTGTCTTCCATTTCTGGATCAAAATCAGTAGGATTTGGATTTTTAAATGGTGAATATTTGTTTATATCAATTTTAGGAATTGGTTCTTCTTCATTTACTCTATCGAGTGCATTCCATATAATTCTGAGAAATTCTCTACCACCTTTTGAATTTTCAATTGTAGATGTTGCTCGCATTTCAGGTTCAAAAATATTTTCTTGACCCATTTTAGATAATTGAATTGTTACAATATTCCTATTTAAATCAAGATTATAATACCATGCATCATTTTTAAATTCTAAATTATTTGTGAAATATGGGTCATCTTTAAAAATTTGTTCTACAACATCTTCAGTATCAATTTCATCTATTACAACTGATGGTAATAATTCGTTAACAATTGTATCTGTTACTCTAGATTTCATTTTGAATAATTTCATAGGTTTATCAGGATATTTTTCTTGTTCTTTTACTAATAGTTTCATAAATTCTTTTCTTTCTCTTCTAGTTGTAATTCTACCCCTTTCAGGAGCTTCTAAATATTTATTTATTTTTTCACGTAATTCGGGATCATCATCATCATCATCTTCACCTAAATTAGTATTATATGCTGATTCATCATCATTATCAATATTAGCACCTGCATCATTATAATCATCATCAATATATCCTTCATTATTATTTCCCATTTCTCCCATTTCATAATCTTCTCCACCTTCTACATCCATTTACATAATAAAAAAATTAAAATTTAAAATATAATATTCCTCCGATTACAATTCCTATACAAGTTATAACTAATTTAGTATTTTCATGGGATTTATTATCATCATTTAGTTTAATTATATCATGTTGAATTTTATCAGTTTTTATATTTTCTGATGTATTGTAATCTTTTATTTTAGAATCATTATCCAATTTAATATTCTTAGTTTTAGTTTCTGTTGATTGAATGTGTTTTTTATTTTTTTCACCTTCCATTAATTTTGGAGCAGTAATAATCTTTTTATTTATATCATTTAATCCAAATGAATTATTTATTGTTGCAGTTTTAATTAGATTATTATAACCAATTATGTTTCCCATCTTTAATACTAAATCATTAGAAATAATTAATAGATTAGGGCCTATACAATAATTAAGTCTTACATGAGATTTATCTAAATAATTTTGATATCTTATAATGTTTTCTGGAATCGATCTATTTTTATCATTATGTATGGAATCTTCAAATAAAACTTTAAATTGTTTTTGTGTATCGAATGATGTATTCAAATTTCCAATTATCGGTGATCTTGTTTCAACTTGTGATCCTAGAATACAAATCAAATAAGTTCTAATAGATTGATTTATTCTTTCTATACCTGATTTAGTAAAACCTTCACTATTTTCTAAAATAAAATAAACCCAACCATTATTGTTTTCTTGTTTTAAATTATCATAAAATTTTGGTAATTTATTGAAATTTAATGTTTCTAAATCCTTTGTTTCTATTTTACCATAACCTAATTTATTATTATAGATATTATAAAAACTATTAGATGTTATGGGAAGTGCACAATATTCTGCAATCTTTTTAGGGCAAGGAAGTGATCTTAATGTTCCAATTTTTGTTCTAAAATCAGAATTATTTATATCTATATTAAATTCATTGCAAATTTTATAAAACTTAGATAAATTAATATTATTATCTAATTCTTTAAAATATCTAGATCCTGGTAAAGCACACTCTAATTCATTTAATATTATTCTGATTTGAAAGTATGTATGAAATCTAAATAAACTTTGAATTAGTTTATATTTAGAATTATTCAAATGATCATTCCAACTAATTCCACATCCTGTTGTTGCACAATAAACAGCAAAATTTAATTGGTTCTGCCAATACTTCATATTAGATTTTAATAACCATTGTTTTTCATCTTTCAATTTTTTAAAATTAATTAAATATACATGAAATATATTTTCCATCTTTGCATTAAAATTATTAGTTTCAGTAACATAAATTTCTAAATTAGTTAATGAATCTAAAACTTCATTTCTATATGTAATATCTTTATTAAAATCTATTGCTGGAATATTATATTTAATTAATTTATTATATCGGAAAGCTTTTGGAAAACTATCTACCATTTATATAACTAAAAAATTAATAATTTGTTAATTCTTTTAATAATTTATCTTGTTCTTCAACTGTTATATGACCATTTAAACTTATTATATAATCTAGTGTGTTCTTTAATTTATTAATTTCTTTTATATTAGTTTTGATTTTTTCTTTATTACTTTTTATATTTAATTTTGAACTTATACCAGTTAAAACACTTGAACTTAATCCTAATACACCAATTGATATAGCTAAAGGTGTTAATGGACTGAATATTGCTAGAAATGTTATTACAGAACTAATTGTAACCGAACCACTTATAATCAAATAATATATAATTTTACTTTTTAAATATTTTTTCTTTTTTATCTTTAAGTCACTTTCAAATTCTAATATTTGTTTTTCTAAATATGTTTTTAATTTAGTTTTATTTATATCATGAGGAATAATATCAATACTATCAACTTTATCTTCCATTTATTTAGAATAAAAATTACTAATTAGTAAACTTATAAGCAACAAATATAACAATAACAGTTCCGCCTAAAATCCAAATTATTTCATATTTCTGTTGTTCTTTACTTGGGGTATAATAATCTGATAATTTGGGTTTGTATAGATGTAATTTTTCTTTATTTGTTACTGTGTTATATAAACTCATTGCATCATCAACTGATTGAAAATCTCTATGTGAAATCTTCTGATTATATAATTCTTTATTGATGTAATCCATATAGTTTTGTCTCTTTTCTCTATATTCTTCTGCAGCTTTATTGTATTTCTCTAACGCTAAGTTATGTCTTCTTTGTTCTCCTAATGAACTATTTTTATCAATATGTTTAAATAAATAACCACCACCAGTAAATGCTAAAGCGTTAACAATTGCCGATCCTATAATAGTTATAATTGCAGAAGCCATTTATTTAGCAAAAAAATTATGCATTTATATGGGAGGAATATATTTTTGTTTTTCCAAATAATCAATAGTTAAATTAGATAAAGTAACTGCTAATGTTAACTTTAAAATATCATTTATATCAAATCTATCAACATTAACACTTCCCATTTTGAATACTTTTTTTAATACCATTGAATAACCAACAGTTCCAACTGATAGTAATGCGCCATTATATAATCCAGTTATTATCCACTTATTATCACTCATTTATTTATCAAAAAAATTACTATCATCAACATATTTAGTTATCTTAGTGATGATTATTTGAACATTTATTTCATTACTAGTTTTATGATTATCATATATTTTGGATAATATGTTTTTAATATCACCAATAATTCCATCTTCATTTAATTCATAATATTCTAAAGGTGATTTAATTAAATCAATTACTTTTTCTATATTATACTTTTCTTTATCAATCATTGATGCATTGTTAAATGATTTACTTTTTATATCAGTAATTACATCATTTAGTTTAATTCTCATTTCTTTACCATGTTTAAAATCAAACCCAAAACATATACTCGGTCCAACAGTTGCACCCATTTTCAACCGAGCTCTTCTATTAATTTCTTGAGCTAATGTTTCTAAATTATATAATCCTGGTTTAAGATAAAGATGAAACCATTTACTTTTATTTCTATCATGAATTAAAAAGACTCTATGTTCAATAGACTTATCTGATACATTGTAAAAAGAATTACATAAACTTATATTTACTAATTTTAAATCAACACAATTTTTGAATTCTCTGTCTAATTGTACTAGTAAATTATGTGATTTATAATTTGTAAGTTTTCTAGAATCTACAAATATTCTGTATTCTTTTAATTCCGCCATTTATTTTACATATTTTCTCATTCGAAATCTATTTCATGGTGCCCTTTTTCATTCTTACCTTTGTATACGAAATAGAAATCTCCAGAACATAATTCTTCTAGATCTTCACTTGATAATCTATGAAATCTATCTGGTAAATAAGTTCTGAATTTATATTTATTTCCTTTTAATCCTTCATATTCTAAATGAATTACTAATTTATCTCCATATTTATTAGTAATTGTTTCAATGTTAGTAATTAAATATTTCTTGTGAATTGTTTACTCAGTTAGTTTTTTAAATTTATAATCTACAGATTTGACGCTTGAAGTATCTTTAATCCTATCTAAGAATTCACTGTGTACTTGTTTACTCTCCATTTATTATACACATTTTTATTGAAATTGATTAACACGCTAGAATCCTTTTCATAATCTCATTTTCTTTTGTTTCTTCTCTTTTGAATTTTATATATTCATCTAAATTGCAACCATAGGCGACTGTGTGGATTCCATCATCTAAAATATATCTTTTATCATCAAATGGGTTTAGACTTATCTTCTCTATCTCTTCAATATACATTTCATGATCTTCAGATCTTAAACATTTCATCTTATGTTTTCTAACTTCTTCATTAAATATACAATTGATGTAATCTTTAAAATGAATATTATTTTCTACTACACTTTTGGTTATTCCTTTTAACTTTTTAGCTTCATGTTCTTTAGTTTTATAACTATACATTTTAGATCTAATACCAATGAACTCTATCATTTCTTCACCGCCTAATTCATCCTTAAACTTCCCAGGAACTTTTTTATTATCATTGATAAACAATTCATGATCTTTAGGATAGTTACTGAAATCAAAATGATGATTTAATATTTTTAAATCACCAGTTATGTTATCACTTTTTATCTTTAATATGTAAGAATCTGTATCTAGATATAAGATTTCTATATTTTTTTTCCCCAAAATGGGGTTGCAATACATTATAATAGAATTCATACATCAATAGCTTTGAAATTTCTAAAACTGCAGCTCCAACATAAATAGGTTTATTGAACTTCATAGAAGTTCCTTTTAATTTAACTGCTGCTAAATTTTCATCGAATATTCTATTACCTATAAATTTCGGATACGATTGTAAATGTCTAATTCTTTTACCATTACTAACTAACTCAATATCATTTCTATTTCTTATGTTTTCACATGTTTTTCCATAGAACGCATTATTCATTAGTTTAAAGTAATCTTTTTCAAAATCAGTTTTAGCTTCAGTTCTCTGTGTAGTATTAAAATCTATAAATTTTTCTAACCACTTAGATTGATTAAATGAAATATATCTATGTACTTTTTTTAATATCATTCCTTGATTCAAATAAAACTTCAACATTCTATAATGTACTACATAATTATATTTATCTTCTTGAGTTACCATTAACTTTTCAGTATGAATATGATTATCGGGTTTAATTCTTTTTTGATAATTTGATAATTCTTCATGTTTAACAATTTTATGTTCGGGACAATATGCTAGATTTCTAGATTTGAATTTAATATTTTCGGGGTATTCTAAATCTACAACAAAGAAGTAACCAGTATCTGAATCATCTGCAATATCTAGGATTCTTTTCTTCCAATCAAATTTATCAATTTGTAAAACTTCAGTTATTTCAAACATCCCATAAGGTTGTGGTTCTATCATTGCCCAACCATAAAGATTATTTGCATCTATGTATAATAATTTATATCCAGGATTATCATTTACATTGAAATATCTATCACCCAATACACCTGAAACACCTCCTCTTATAGATTTTTCAAATAATAGTAATTGATCTATATTTGTTAACAAATCCATTTTTATATCTGTAAATTTTAATCCACAATCCCATGTTAATCCTGGTGATGAATAACAATGACAAGGATCAATATTGAAATATTTTAGGTTTACATCTCTAAACCTTTCAAATATATCGGTTAATAATAATACATCTGATTTTAAATATAAATCTACTAATTGTCCATGATTTTTAATTTCAAAATGATTCCAAATATTCAATGTTCTATTATATACTTCATCTTTAACATATTCATTTTTTAATTCATCATAGAATTGTTCTTTCAATAATTCAGTTATTTTAAAATCATTATGATTTTTTAGAAAGAATATGGAATTGCGCCTTTACATCTCATTAATTTTAAATCATCATAATTTGGGTAATATTCTTTTAATATCTTTAATTCATCATCAACTAATGATTTTGATAAGTTATCTAATGAACTATTTAAAAATCTATATGAATCTATAAATCTTAGACAACCAAATTGGAATGATATATAATTCTCAGATGTTTTAGCTAACATTCTAAATTTATAAGTTGGTATTTTATCTTTTGATTTATTTGAATTTAATATTTCTATTTCATTATTAATTTCTTCTATTTTATGAAACAGTTGCTTAATGAATAAATGCGCGTCATACCCCGATAAATTGTGAAATATAATGGGGACAAAATTTACTTTTTTGGCTTGTAAATTGCAAGCCTCATGCGCTGCACCTCTAAATTTACCATTCAAATGATCGTGGTCTCTTACTTTTTTATCTTTATAATTAAATATCTTTTCACAATAATAACATTTATCTGCAAACTCAAATTCTTCTTTATCTTCTTCTGTCATAATTATTTCTTTATTTGTATTCAATAATTTACTAAATCTTATTTCATATTCAATTAATAAGTCACAAAAATGATTGATAACATTTTCATTTCTATAATTATAATATTCACTTTCAATTAGTTCTGGATAATCAGATTTTATATATAACCCGAAAGCTGCAGCTGATTGATGAATCTTTTTAATAGTATTTGTTTTTGGTGGTTCATCTGAATAATCACTTTCATTAGAATTTAATTTCTTTCTTTTATAATATATATCTTTTCTATCTTTATCTGTTAATTCTTTATTCAATGATTCAAAATCTCCATATATTACAAATGGTACTTTATTTTTGTAATCATATTTTTTGAATTCTAATATTTTATCTTTTTCATTTGGTAAAACTAATTTACAATAATCATGATTATCACATAGTTGTTTATGATTTAATAATGTACTTTCATTACTGAATCTATGTAAACATTTTCTACATAGATATATTTTATGGTGATCATTTTCTGATTTGAAAAATAAATCGATTTGTTTAATCCACATATAATGATTTTCATAATATAGTATATCTATAACATCATTTGAATCATAATCTTTTGATAGGTATAAAGGTTCTAATGTATAATGTTTAATATTATTTCCTTTTGTATTTGGTAATTTAATTAAATCAAATACATTTATTTTAAGATTATTATCTCTTTCTATTTTTGGAATATTTTTAATTCTAACAGGATACTTATCTATCTTATAATTATTTTCAAATTGTTTATAATGAGTTAATCTATAAGTATGTTTATTATAATCTTCAACTGGATGTAAACAACTTATTATAGCCCATATAAAACATTTATTATCAAAATTTTGTATATTTATTACACCATTAGTTTTAAATGGTAGTTTAATATAACTTGTTCCATTTATACTATCATCTTTATAATATGATAAATTATTTTCATCAATTGGTTTTGATTTAGTTAACTTATTATATTTTGTGTTATAAACATGTAAAGTTATAAATATTATCTCATCAAATATTAAACCAGATCCTTCAAAATATTTCTCTTCTATTTTAGTTTTTATTTCATTATAACATTTATTTAATTTATCATCTATATGTTGTTTATATTATATATTGGTTTATCTTCTGATTTTATAAACTTTACTTTAGAAGATATACTTATTTTAGGATATTCAACATCTGTAATTATTTTTATTATTTCTTTCATATTTTCTAAATGTTTTTTATTTTCTTCTAATGTTTTTCCTTTATGAAATTTAAACTCGATAGCTGCTGGACCAATATCACTTTTAAATGCTTCGGTTATCTCTATATCTTTTTTATTATCTAATGAATTAATATAATTTCTTACATCTTCCATGTATGGTCTTTTATTGTTTAATTTATTTTTTATTCTTTTAATTGTCTTCTGTTTCTTATCGTTATCATTATCAAAATAATCTTCACCTAAAATATCATTATTCTTATTTCTAATATGACTTATAGATTTTAAATGTTCTTTATAATATCTTTTATCACTGAATGATTGATTACATGTATCACATTTGTATGTTTCTTTTTCATTCTTTAATTCTTCTAATTTAGTTTCTAATATATCATCCTTATATTCTAGTTTCAATTTATTCTCTAAATGTGTTTTATTGTGTCTTGCTTTTTGGGATTTATCTATATCGATATTACATGTTGGGCAGTAGTACTTATTTGCTTCCATTTTAATACTATATTTTTTATTAAAATTGATTTTAGAAGTTCAATGATTTAAATGTTATTCATATATATATGAATATTTTAAGAGTAATAGGGGTAATGGGCTTTCAAGCTAAAGGTTTAATGATCGAGTTCATTAATAACATATATTAAAAGTAATTAAAAAACTATAATATATTTTCATAACCGCGTGCATTTCAGTTGAATAATAGAATAATTATTATCATTTGAATATATTTGATTATTTGAATTTGTGTATTGTAATTAAATCAATTGGTCGCGGAGCGGTGGCGAAGCGGAGCGACCAATTGATTTAATACAATATGCTTTTTATATTATTGATATCTTAGAATAAATATTTAGTTTTGATATAAAATGCACGCGGTTATGAAAATATATTATAGTTTTTTAATTACTTTTAATATTTTGTTTTTTAATGGGCTCGACTGTTCGACCTTTGGCCTGAAAGCCCATTACCCCTATTACTAAGAGGCAATATTTCAGTATATATCTTAGAAAGAATTTGACGATAATGATTTTGAGAAGTTTGCATTTGAAGAGATGAGTGATGACATAAAAGCTGTTGCATAGCGCTGTTTCTCTATTATCCTTTGCTGGTAACTAATCTGAGAAACAATTCAATTTTTTCTTTTCTTTTTTAGGGATGAATCGGATTTGCCGATTAGAGATCAGTCAAAATTTGTTGTCTTACAATCTGCCCTGCTGCTGCTTTTCGCATCGTGCGTCATTTGTAAGGCATCAAACAGGGTCTGGCGTCGAATTTTTTGAACTCAAATTACTGTGAGAACGAACTGCACTTCATGCCATCACGCAACTGAATGGAAGAGTGAACCAACAACCCGAGGCATTCCAGTGTGTAGCATAATGCTAAGTGCCATGATAATTTCGACTGGTAATCTAACAACCAAAGTGACCCGCCTGTTCAAGTAAGTGTCACTTGAAATAGTATTTTTACATTTATTCTAACGGGTATATGGATTCTTTCTAGAAGGCTACTTCATAATATTTTGATAGACTGTTCCCATTAGTCAAACAGCTGATAGTCTTTATCATGATTTCAGTTTAATGAAAATTCATTGTTCCACAATAAGAACGGTTTACAGACACCAATCCCAGTATATTCACCTTGCAATAAGAAAATACTTCAATGAAAAGAGAAAGCTGCTATTGGATTCCATCGGAAATAAACCACTACTGCCGGGAAGGGATGGTCGCTGCGATAGCCCAGGTCATTCAGCGAAGTATTGCTTTTACACAATAATGGACTTGCGGCAAAATAGAATCCTTACATCAGAATTAGTGCAGGTAAATTCAATCTTCAATTTTGCAGGATTTCCATTATTTTGATTGTCATACGTAGGTTGATCAATGCAGATGCGTTTTTTTTTTAAATTTGTTTACAGAGTAACAAAACAACGTCGTCAAATGCGATGGAATTGGAGGGGCTGAAACGATGTCAGAAGACCTTGGTGAAATTCAGTGTCAGCATTTGTTGCCGATATACACATTATCTGTTAGGAAGTGGACCCGCGAATGTTGGAATGTTCCTCATTTCTATGACTGTTGGCATTGCGTTAAAGGTAGAGATCGTTCAAAAACACAACATACCATGTATAACTAATGATAATGTCACAATATTGATATTTTTGCCCTTTACATGTTTTTTCCTACGTCGAGTCAGAACATAAGATAACATTGTTATGGCAACTTTGGTATTATTCAGCATTTGCAAAGAAACTGGAGAAGCTGACAAAACGCAAAGGAAATGAAGACATAAAACAATGGATTCAAAATATTAAAGTTCATCTGTACTTTTGTGCCTTGTCGTCAAAGCCTGGAGAATTCAGGATAATATTCAGAAGAAATGGCTAGCGTGTGTTGAGCACGTTCAGAATATACACACTAACTGTAGCCACGGACCACTTGAACAAGAGAGAAAATGGCTTCTTCCTGGTACGCAATTTCATGTTTCTATAATTATACAATATGCAGAAATGCTGTAAGAAAAAATCAAGTGGAGTTGAATCATTTCATAGTGTTCTCAACCATTTTTGTCCGAAGATGATTCATTTTTCTTACACAGGAATGCTCAGTCGGTGAGTATGTTGCATGTTGGTTCAGGGGGTACAGGGGAAAACTTACCTGTAGATACGCTTCCACTTTAAATTGGCGAAATCATATTGTCATGGGTTAACATAAAATGTTATTTTCTAGATTATATGTGGCTATTCTTCATTAGAACAAAAACAGTTCCCGTGTCCAATCAAAAACAAAAAGTGGTCAAAAGAAGTATGCTGTACACTATCCAAAGCACAAGAATGGGCACATTGTGAGAACGTTCATTCAAATATCCAACATCGGTGAAAGCTTGATTATTGTATACATGTACTGTAGGTTTTCATGTTGTATGAATATTTTGCAGTTCAAATGGGCATGATGCTGATTCCAATGTACAATAAACACATGAAGTTAAATGGTCAAGGACAGTCAACACCAAGATATCTCTCTTCGACCGATGTTGCACCATACAAGATCCGACTCTTACAACTCGAGGAAAGTGATTCAACACGATCGATATAACACTGGAATAGGTTTGCAGTTCATTTCATTTAGTCCTTTATCCTTTTAGCCAATTTGGATTTTATTGTAATTGAAACTCTGGAACTGTTAACAAGAGACAAGTAAGAAGTTGAAAAAACACAAGTTATGCTTGATTCTGATATTCAAATTAAATTCAAATTCAAATTTATTTTATTATATCATATTTACAAAACATATCATTGGTTCATACAGTAATAAACATTAGGACAGAACGAATATTATTATAGAATTTACAAAAAGCAATGAATTTCTATAACTAAACATTTCTGAACATTATTTGTCTAACTGAGATCAAGAGTAACTCTCCCGTTTATTAGGAAACACACGCAACTAGTGGAATATGTTTGATCTACACACATAAATTGTTTATCGCTATAGAATTTGTAATCCATAAACGCCAAAATCAACATCAGCCGGAAACCCAGACCAAATCAATTCATAATTTATTGATTGAATCTACACTACAATATATGTATTTATTCAAATATTTCAATAAAAAGATTAACTTCTAAAATCCATTCCAAATAATAATACGTTCTTATTTGTAAATTCACTCAATCTATCGACTCAGTAGGTGCCTAAGTTGAGTTCTTAATAGGACAGATCCATTTTAAGCATGGTGATAATACAGTATCATGATGTTTGAATGCCAAAATAAATGCCTGGTCAAATAAATTCATATTTCTTGATTGTACGTCCGCGTATGTTCGGTTTCAAAGCTGAATCATATTTGACGTCTACACAGTGGTTGCATATTAGGTTCGAATCTGTCAATGCATTTAATTCTATGTATCGGTATTTCAATTTACTACAATTCCCATCATTCTGAATGGCTTTTCAGAAAACCCGTCATCGCTGCTTAGCAGCTATATTTAAACTTTAATTCTGTAATATTATTCACTTGAAAACGAAAACGTGCAGTTTTAATCAAATTATTTTCTTTTGATCTAAAATTTTTAATTGTAGATTATTTTTCTAATTCATGTTAATCGATATCTTTGAAATGTAGCATCTGTTCTTTCATTTATTAGTAATTGTTTAATTAAAATTGATATTTTTTCAACTCGTTAATTACTCGTTACTTTTCATATTGTTTTAATTCTGTCATTTATTTTACATATTTCATTCATCGAAATCTATATAAATGATTTTCATACATATGATATTCATTTGTATAATGTTCATTTATATGAAATTATTAGAGTAATAAAGTATATGTTGTATAATTCAGAGGTTGAAAGGTTCAGTGAGTGAAAAATAAGAATAAAAACGAGCGAGAATTTATTCTTATTTTTTATGAGCTCGACCTCCGGTATGAAAAGACATATACCCTATTACTCTTCTAGTAGGTCGATTGGATTTTTTTCACATTTCGTGTGACAGATCCGTGCGAGCATTTTACAAGTTCCACATTCTTAACTAGAAAAAGATGAGACACACTCGGCTGATTGTTCCATTCTTCCTCAATAACAAACTCAGCATCAATAAGGTCAAGGACACTAATTCATCACTATAGTTGCGATTACACGAAGACGTGATTTTTTCGATGGAAATATGGAAACTTGGCGCCCCAAACTCATGGATCGTGCTTAAAATTGTCTGTAAATCTTATTTAAGTAGTAAATAAATGTCATGGTGTATTGGGAAATTTAATCAGACTTGTTCATCCGAATTGCTTTCGAATAAAGAAATTTCTGGAATCGATCTGCGTGCAGACATCCATAGCACGTATCAGTCGAAATTACTGCGAAAAGCCGATAGTAATCCGACGGGCCTGCGAAATGTATCGGAATATAAGAATAACACAACATGGATTTTATGACCGACATTTTTATTGGTTATTCAACTCAAATTATCATATGTGCCTAGGCATCTCAATCGTTTCAAGTTTAGTTAAGTTTATAACAATCTTCATATTCGTTTGCTATCGATTTACACAGCGTTTCACAATGATCGGCACCACCATTACAATGTTCGGAATCGGCTTTCTAGAAACAATTTGCCGTCCCTTCAGCAAAAGGACACTGAAGTGTTTCTCCGTCATTTTCTTTTGCCAAAATACAAAATCGGAAAAAAGTGGCATTAAAGACTTATTAGGAGAATGAATTCATTAAATAGTGTTCTAACAAATTGTGGAAAAACTTGTTTTATATTAAATTTATTAGAAACTATTTATAAAAACTATTTTGATAATATAGTATTATTTTGTCCAACGTATGAATTTAATCAAACTTATGATAGAAATATAACTAGAAATGATAAATTTATTGTGTTAAATCCTAAAACAGTTTAAAAAAATTTAGATAATTGTATAAAAGAAGCAATCGATATTTACAAAGGATGAAATACATTATTCATTATAGATGATTGTGCAAAATTTACATGATTCAAAACTTAGAGAAAGTGAGTTATGTTATTTAGCTTTCTCTGAGAGACATTTTGGGATAACAACGTGGGTTTTAAATCAAAAATATAATTCAATTGTTAAAGATTTTAGAGAAAACATTAGATTTTTAGTATTATTCTACAATAAAGATAGAAAATCGATGAAAAATGCGCTTGAGGAAAATGATTTAGTTCCAAATGATTTACATAATGAATATATGGATACATTGAAAAATAATAAAAGATCAAAATTACTATTGCGATTACAACACCCATTTAAATATGAATTTATTTAAATTCAACTAGATTGTTAATCTAGCATATTTTAGTCACATTCTAGTTAAATTTTAGTTACTAGCAGTTGAAACAAAAAAATAAATAAAAACAACAATATTTCAACTAGCCTGTTAATCTAGTGTATGTTTAGTTACATTCAAGTTGAATTCTAGTTATTGGTAGTTGAAACAAAATCGAATAAAATTCAACAAGAAATAAATAAAAACAACAATATTTCAACTAGCTTGTTAATCTAGTATATGTTTAGTTACATTCTAGTTGAAATCTAGTTCAATTCTAGTTGCAACAACACAACTAATTTGTTTGTTATATAAATGGGAGGTGAAAAGAAAATAAAATCTAAAAATAGTGATGTTCCAATTGAAAAAACTTTGGATGATTTAGGTATAACAGAAACAAAATTAGCGTCAGATAATAATTGTGCTTTAAATGATATTACTACTAGCAATAATTATGAATATTATCTTTATTGCAAACATCAATTAGAAATATTAATAGCATCTGGGAAATGTAAAAGTTTTATTAGCAAAAATTTTACGTATAATGAATTAGATACAATGAAATCAGATGAAATTATTAAATTATTTAAAATATATGAAACTGCGAGAATAGCTAGAATTAATGATGCGATATCAGAAAATTTTGTAAAAGGTTATAGTAAATTATGTAATTATATGCTGTCAATTTAAGATGAAAATAGATTATATTCCGATTTAAAAATGATTATTTAGTTATGACCGAATTAAATAAATGGATTGGATATTTATCATTTCAATTAGGTGGATTTATGACGCTATTAACAACTGTATTCATTTTGATTTGGTGTAGTTGGTATAAGAAATCAAATTAAATATATGATATTAATAATTCTGAAACTACTGCTATTAAAAATGAAAATACTTCTGAAATTCAAAAATTCACAATAAAAAAAATGGATTAATATTTTTGAAAAAAAGCAAAAAAAAATTTTATTTTAATTAATTGAATATCTCACTACTTCTGTCTATCTACGCGGAGCAAATTTAATTGTCCAGATAAGACATTTCGGATTCTTGATATTAATTTTTTAATTATTTTTTTTCTTAATTATTTAGTCTACAACTTCTAAATCATGATGCCCGTCTTCATTTTTCCCATGGTAAATTATTTTAAATCCTTCTAAATCTTTTAATTCCTCTGCTTTTCTCGCGTTGTACTAACATTACAGTAGCTTAAATTTGCTGTTTCTTTCTCTCCATATTTAGTTTTTATCTTTTCCAATTTCAATATTTTATGTTCAATTTCCTTTGAAACATCGATTAAATTTTTCATTTAAAATTGTTTTTGTTGGTTTTATTCTGTTATTTATTGTTGCTAAGAATGCTTTTCTATCTCCCATTTATTACGGGGGAAAATTACTTGTGGTGATGAGTGGTGTCGTACTCTCGCACTCTGGTATGAAACCCCACTTTTACAATTACTGTCCCCAATCACTTCTGCGTCACTGAATATCCAGAAATTATACAAGTACAGTGAATTAATGCGACTCCCGTGTTTCACTTACGTCAAAAAGACCGGTACAAAAATGTCCGATCCACACGTCCCATAGCTTACGTCGTGACTATCATAACGAACAGCAATAATGGAATTTTTTTCGGATGGAGAATATTTTTGTGAAAAAATACGGAACGTTGAATGCTAATTTCAGCGGTTGGTTTAGATTGCTTGGATTATATTGCTCGAGCGATGATACTGATATATGCATGTTGTTAACCACTTCTAGATGTATATAGTTGTAGTGTTTCTCATGCAAATAAAGTTAGTTCAGTCAATATCTATATATCCAAGACGCGCTCGGTGTCTTTTGTCTGGAATCTGGTATTTGCTGTAGGCTGCAATTAACAAAAGTTTACGGTACAAACGACGAGTTTCGATGCTTGGCATTTTGTGAGCTAGTCATTTACGGACGGGTCTTCAGAGCATTTTGAAGACTTCGTCGCAGGCTATGATGCCGGGCTGTGTAGACGAGAAAGATAAAACCGGAGGGTTTCAGTACAGTAGGGTGGTTGAGCTAGGGGAACTAAGGAGCTGAGGAAGGAGAACTTAAGGTGGTGGAGCTAGAGCTAAGAGGCTGTAGGTTATGAAATGATTAAATGAAGATTGTACAAAAAGGCTATATCAGAATAAATGATGGAACGATAGACCAACGATTGAAGTCATTGTCACTTGAATAGAAGTCGGAATAACTCAGATGGAGGTCAGAACCAGAAAATCAACTCAGATACAGTCACCGTGGATATTACTCGACAACACAACACATATGGACAATAACACTGGTTAAACGAACAACTAATATAATACTGATGGAGAACCATAACATATCCACTCCTGCATCCAGAAATAAGGCGACTCGTCTAACATCGCCAACGCCACGGAATCATATTAGAGTTCCAGGTTACACTGGACAGGCTGGAGCTTCAAATACACTTCCATGTGATTTTACCAATGCAGTACTTGTGCTAGGGAAACCTCCTGCATAAATCTGGCAAATATGCAATAAATGGAGTGCTCGGTTTTACCGGATCTTCCGAGTATTAGTGATATAGAAGGCGAATTCAGAGTTCACTACGAAAAACCGTCATTGTAGTATTATTTATATACTTCCGACGAACCATATACACCTACCCCACCAGCTTAGAAACCACAACCACCTCCAGCAATATCTGAAATCTAGAGGCTTCCATCGAATATTGCAAAAATATAGTAATTTCATATTCTAAAATTTGTATATTGACAGTTTATTTTATGATCAATCATTTCGTTATGACACATGTGACACGAACACTTAAGATTCACGACCGATGTGATTATTTTTCTACGTATCATTCCGGATAACAAATACTAAATTTTTTTTTTTGGTCGCACACGAAATACCGTGATTTATTGAGGAAAATTGTTTTGCCCGAAAAATTAAAAACCTGACCAAATCTGCAAAAGAATATACAAATTGTTCTTTATTTTGTTGATCCAAACATTGGCCGACTCGTACATTGCTCTTTTAGGGGTGTTTTCCTCGCCTTCTTATTCGAGTTATTTTACAACGAACACCGGTGAATAAATTGATTAATTGTTGTTTGAACGCCCTCAACGTTCCAACATAGATGAAGAAGTTGACGCAGAATACAAATTGTCGAGGAAAATAAAAGATTCTTTCCAACCCAAGAAAATACATTTTGCTTATGGCGTAAGACTTATTCAAAAAAGGACGATGCTATGATTGGTCCAGATCTGGTAAACTAGGAACTCAATGAAATTTCGCAAAAATTTGAATATTGAACTCGGTAAAACAAGTGCTATGTATACAACAATTACAACAAAGAGGGTTTTACTGGCTGCGGATTGATGGCGATCTCTTCTTTTATGCGCAGAGAGAGCAGCACCAGTTCGTTTATTACGTAATACAGCAGTATGTACCGATACTATAATGATAATTACGGATGGGATTATGTCGTGAAGAAATATTTTTAATGCGCTTAACGATGCCGTATGATATCCGTATATTCTTAATTGATGACACTGTAAACTGCTAATTGACTCACCTTTTATACGGATCGTGTGCAAATAGATTTCTTTATTCTTAACAGCATTATCCAAATTCATAAAAAACGACCACAAAATCACGACAGCAACGGCGACTTTTCGTCTATTGACTGTGAAATGCTTCATGTGAAAGAAGGGAAAACGAATCGAAACAAATCGTTCTATTGCAATTACAAGAACTGTGAAGTTTGATATAGAT
The DNA here is from genome assembly GCF_964204645.1 of Tubulanus polymorphus. Taxonomy (NCBI): domain Eukaryota; kingdom Metazoa; phylum Nemertea; class Palaeonemertea; order Tubulaniformes; family Tubulanidae; genus Tubulanus; species Tubulanus polymorphus. The sequence continues at coordinate 2,511,499 of NC_134032.1, forward strand.
ACGGCCTGATAATAAAATTGATAATTCATTAAACATATTGGTATCCACCGTCTTGGTAAATAATCAAAAAAGTAGTAATAATAGTAGAGTGATGGGCATAATTTGCTGTGTCTAGCTACCGTTAAAAAAGCGTCTGCGCAATCTTTCGGGACCATCCCGACATCGTGAAGGAAACGCCGCAAGTAGTAAGGGAACATAATGAAACCGAAAAGTACGACAATTTGATCCGAACACGCCATAGTTATAAGATAGGGGAACGTGTAACGAACTGACTGACATTTCCTACAATTGAACAGTAAAACAATAGTAAGAACATTGAAGAAACATCCCAGTGGATACAAGAACAAGGTGATCGAATAAGTGTTTAAGTAGCTTACACGCTGGATTAACTGACCGAATGAAAAATAAGGACCCTTTCGCCTCACGGTTATCCGTTCGCTATCAATGGTAGTGGTCGAGACCGTCGAATTTGGATTTACCGCTTCCAAAACACTGACAAAGCTGTTCATATTCAACTGTACTGCCACGCGTCCTACTTACAATGCCACGAGCGTACAGATATTTCTCTCTGCTTCACATTGTGAAACCGATCTCTGAAATTAGATGTTTTGTAAGCGTCAAGCAATACACGGTGCCTCTAGCGTTTCATTCTCTTTCGGTTGGAGACAACGAGTAACGTTTGATACATTCTGAATACATTCTGAATATATAAGTAGTTCACATACGTTACGTGTTACGTATGAAAATCTTACAGAAGCAAACAAATAGTGATCAGCAAATAAATTTCTCAATTCTTTGCCCAGCATCTCCATTCTTGTATTTTGTTGCGGAAGTCTTTTTGTGGATGATTTTAGATTGGCAACCCGGCATACAAGGGTGCTAATCGAGGATTTTGGTTAAGGATCGAAGGCTGTACATGTACGTGTACAGTTGTGTTTGGGGAGAATGTTTTAACCGTTACAACAGTTTTATCAAAACCAAATGGCTACAGTCCGCGTGGACCTGGTTGCTACCGAGATCGCGTGTTAACTACGCAATCTACGCCGTGCGTAATGTGAACCCGCTAAATATAAGCGTTTACACGTGTATATAATTCTTTTTTAAGGAGTTTAAGACTGCGTATTTTCTCGTTCGTTTATTTTGTGCTTTATATAGTAGCATTTTGACAGTTCTGTAAAGTTTTGTAACATTTTTAACAGATTGTTATCTCAATTAGTTTCTAGCCAATTTTGTATAAAAGCGTAGAAAATTCTCAAAAAAATCTGTAAAATCAGTTCATCTTTGTACACCTTATGGTGCACGTCTCTCTGTCGAATAAATTGCTCTCGTCTATACTCTGAAGAAAGTCTCTTGCAGTCAGTCATTTCATGACCAAGGGACAGGACGACGACTGCCTCGCTTTTGCTGCTTCAACCAGGGAAGACGGTTGACTCTGCCCCGACTCGCTAATTCGCCTCTGCCTGGTAACCCGCCTGGCTTTGCTTCTACCTGCGCGACCACCTTGGTTTCTGCTTCTACCTTGGCGACCCTCCTCGCTCAATCGCTTCCTACCTCTCCATCGACTGTCAGTGGAGTGAGCCCGAAACCCCGTGGTGTTGGACCGAGATCTCTCCCAACATAGAGGTATTTGCGTAAAGCGGCAGTTGAAGATTTTTAAAGAATTACGGAGCTGTAATTTCGTAAGAGAGCATCGGCGCTGTCGGTGACAATCGAATGTGTCAAAATTAATTACTCACCATACTGTATGTATTGTAATATGGTTTATATTGTATGTATTGTCATACAGGTTACGAAAAATAAATATCAAAATAATTATTATCCGAGGGATTGGGGCTTTAGGAGCAATTCGAAGTTTGGGGAGGAATTCGAGAGATGGGGGATGGTCGTTAGGGTTTGTAAAATTGCTCGGAGATAGGAGTCGTTTTGAGCAGTTAAGTTGCAGGTAGTGATCATTGATTTGGACAAAAAGGTTTTCGGAAAATCAAAGATTAAGGGAGAGTTAGTTAATTTGAAGAAGTCCGACAATTCGAATTGGTACGAAAAAATCAATCATAACTAAACCACAACGTTGCGGCGGTTGACCAACAGCCATCATCGGGTGGAATGACCAGAAAACAAGTAACTTAGCATGTAAACTTTCATGACACAAAAAAGCGATGAGTCAGAATAAATGTAAACAGTGACAAATGAAAACAACCATCATCATACCATAGAAACCACAAAATTCTATGAACAGCCCACGTCAGGATGAATACAATTAATGTGACTAAGTGGAGTATAAGTGGATGGGGATAGCAGTGGGCACATACATTAGTGACATTGACCAAAATCTAATAGAGAGTTCCTAGATAATGGATTATGTGGAGAAAAACCGGTATTTAGATTGGTAGATAAGTTGGATTTCGAAGATCTGCCTGAGAAATAACAGATCCACCTAAATTCTATCAACAAACCGAGTACAAAAAGTGATTTCAATATATAATTATCACACTTTTCATAGTTTTTATGTTTGATAATGCTTTGATATATGTGATTTTAAATGTTTAACGAAATACCTCCACAATATCAATACATTTATGTTAGCATTGAATTCATTCAATTCATTATCTAAATCACAATGAATGCCATTTTCTTTAATTTCATTATTGATAATTTGTTCATTATAAAGAATATAATAGTTTAATTGTTGTTTTTCCATTCATTACATTTTGAAAGTATTATATCACGTTTTCTTTCATTTAAAGGAATTTTAAGAATACTTTTCATTTTTTATCTAAATTACCATTGTAATTTAATCTAGCACTGTGTTAAATATTCTAGGATTTTAAAAACCCTTTTCTTTTAAGTATCTATAAGTTCAATAATTAAATATGTTCATTTCATAGTATTTGATTAATTACAGTGATATTTTCAATTTTATATTCTCTTCCATACCCTGATTATTTGCTGGAATATGATTCTTTTAATGTTACATGGTGAAATTAAGTTATTAGCTTCATTTATTTCAATTTTGAATTCGGTTTTTTCTTTCATTTATATGGTAAAATTTTTATTAAAATGAATTTTCTAGATTACTTATGTTACAAAATTTAAATTATTTTACTCACACTTTACTAAAACTTTTTATATTGAACACTATTTATGATATCTAGGGATGAGAGGGAAGACTAAGAATTCTTAAAGAATTCTTTAAGAATTTTCTAAGATAATAATTCTTTAAGAATTCATGGATGACAGAATTAAACGTAAATTATATCATAACTTTTCATTTTTTCAAATCAATTATTATTATATATTTCATTCAATATTTATAATTTTATATGTTTTACTCATCATTTTTTTTCTTACTATTTTTTAAATAAAAAGAATTTAAAAATCTTATCTTTTTCAACTCGTTTATTACTCATTACCTTTTTTTCAATTATGTGCCTATTTTCCTATGTTTTCAGTAAAAATCTAAGTAATTTTACTCACATTTTTCTCACACTTTTAATACTTCAAATAGTAATATTTTTATTAATACTTTTTTATTAAAACGTTTGATTATTTTACACACATTTAACTCACACTTTTAATACTTCAAAACATTAATATTCTATCAACACTTTTTTATTAAAACGTTTTATTATTTTACTTTTTACTCACACTTCACGCACACTTTTGATTTTCCAAGATTTTTTTATTTTATTTACAATTTCATTTATTTCATTTATCAAAAAGTTTGATTACTTTACTATTTGTCTATTTTTTTACACATAAATATTAGAGTAAGAATATGATAACGTTTTCTGATTGAAGGTCGAAAGTTTGAGTGAATCAAATAAATATAAATTCGAGCCGGCGAGAATTAATTTCTATTTCATGATCTCGACGTTTCGACTTTTGATCTGAAAACATAATTATACACTTACTTACCCGTTGCAGCTGCCAAATAAAATTCACTCATTCATTGATAAATCTTCGATATCTTCAATTGATAATCCATTAGATTTGTCTAGTAAAATATTCCCTTGTTAAGAATTCGTTAACGAATATCAAGTTACGCAAGTTATTGTACAATTTGAATAAAATAAGTAAAACGAATAGTGTAATGAGATGTCAATATCGAGAATAAGTGTATACGGTAATCTATTTGTCGGTGAATCATCACCCGTTGTATTCATTTAATACGTTGTCGATTATTTTCTCCTTACAGAACGGACGCCTGCCGTCAACCCTTTATGTTGACAATTGAAGCCGTGAAATTGTAGCCGTGAGCTTTCTATATGTCGGGCACACTCACGAGGACATTGATCAGCTTTTTAGCGTAGTGCCCAGAACCCTCAACAGGAACGAGGCGTTGGATTTATCCCAACTCTTGGCGTTACTGCCGTTTGGAGAAGAAGCAAAACCAAATATCATCGACTACATCAACCACAGCCGTCCAAATATCTTTCTGTTCAAAACAAGCAAAGATGGAAATTCAGTCGACCTTATCTACCGTAAAACCAGTAGACAGTCGTGGAATGTTTTGGAAAATGGAATTTTGCGACGCATGCCTACTGGAAAACCGACTCGTTTGATACAGGATTATACAGATGTCGAAGTCGACAAATTGAAGAGAAATATAACTAATAGACTGTCCCGTTTTTTACCGGAAACGAAAAAAAATCCGGTGGGAAATATTTCTAAGCGAAATCCTGAAAATAAGATCTGATCCTACTATTCTGCTATCAAAATCTAAATGATCCGCCGAATGGTATATGCCAGAGCAACGAAGCAGAAGACGAAAATCCAGTTAAACGTGTTCGTTATTACTTGTAATAAGTTCATTGATGTCAATAGAATCAATTCCTCTAACTAAAGAAACATGAATGAATCCTAACGTGTTATATTATTGCATTCGATATCACATAATTGTTTGATAATTATATTAAAAGTTTTTGAAACAAAAATAAATTTCTAATAAAAGTGTCGATTAATTCTCTATTTATGTCTATCTATATCTGTTTGCTTTTATCAATGTGGGATTTGGAAACCGACCTATCATATATTATGACAGGTTTCACTAAGAAACAGGTAAAATATTCATCGATGAAATTTTCGTTAAATGGGATGATTATTAAAGGTGTTTTCCATGCACTTCCAATTTTCCATTGTTAATAAACCAAATTTGAATTCGGAATATTGAGTCGAATGAAGCCGATCTATTCTAATATACCTTGTAGTAATCTATACCAAGGGGTATCCCGAAGCATATGAAGAATATTATCTCCCTCAATGATTTTCCTGCCCATAGCCTAGCGACATCGAACAAAGAGGACAACTTATAGTGTCATAAGTTATTCAATCAGTGTATAGTTTGCACCTGAATAAACTCAACACATTGATTGATAGAATAATAAACAAACTAACTAGATTAACATGTTATTTTAATAATACCCATGATTTCATATATTGAAACATAATTGTATTTCTCGGTGGAAAGCTGCGATCACGTGAGCATGTAATATTGTTTACACGGGTGCTAAGTGGACTCGTTTAAAAGCGTTGGACTAGGCCCGAGTCAGGTTTCGGCACGGGTCTATTTATTGCGTGTGGATTGCTACAGGTTGCTAATCATTGGCTTGTGTGTGAACCCGCTCTTTAATTAATGATGGGCCAAATTTGACTCTGGTCTAATCCGTGGCAATTTGGCCCGGGCCAAATCGTCTCCTTGTGATTTTGGCTTACGTTATTATCTGTAGTATATCCAAGCTACGAGCAATTATCTAATAGATCAATTAGTTGGATAATTGCTCGTAGATCTAAGTAAATCACATGAGCTCGAAGACATAAATGATATCTAGTTTGCACTACTACAAACATCCGCGCAAATCTGATGGGCTCGAATCCGTGCGTTCGACAGAAACTGACCAGTGAAAAAATAGATGTAGTTATAAAGCAACAACATGAAAGGTATCCAATTTTACGGTCCACGACTGAACGAATACATTTATCTTAAAATAGATCAGTCTGATTCACATGTTTCTTTGCCATACAACGTATTTCACAATATGAATAGTCGTTGACTTCAGTTTTTCTTTCATCTCTTTTTTTCGTGCTTCCTCTGACTGTTTATTCCTCTGAAGAAAGCCATCATTTGGTCACCAGTCAAGTGCTTTGAAGGGAAATCTGCACTATTTTTGTTCTAGTGTCCCTTCGAATCGTTTTCCTCAGTCCGGGTATGTTAATATCTCATCGAATGATGACGATTTATTGGGTGGTGCGGATGAGGTTGAAGATACCGAATGTAATGAGGGCTATGGACTAGGTACGGATGATGAACAAATTGTCTTTTCTTTTATTGTCTTCCAGATGACAAACAAAGCGTCATCTTCAAGATCATAACCTTCGGCAAATATTCTATTAAAGATATTGCATTGCTCAGAAGACAGCACTTCCTCGAACATCTTCAGTGCAGTGAGTTCAGGGGTTTCACTTAAGATATCATCTACGAACCTAGGTTTTTAATTAATGGTACGTTGACCTTCATCATTCTGGTCACCCCATGCCATTGAAGGTGCCATCTTAGCTACCTGTATGGCTTCTGGGTCGAATGGAAATATACCAGTCGCACGAAAGCCATTTTTGATATTAGAAGGCTTCAAGGCTTCAAACCAGGCATTACAAAAAAAACGGGAGAAAAACACTTTTTCGTCACTTGCTGTCCAACGTGGGAATCACGGTAGACCTGCTTCCTCCAAGCTGCCTTAAATAGCTTGAAAAAACTTACATAGAGTGGTTGAATTACGTGACTAGCATGTGGGGGAAAACAATACAAATAAATACCCTCACTTTATCTGGTTTAAGTGTAGATGAAGTATTAGACTGTTGAAATGTTAAATTGTTAGACCGTTGAAATATTAAATTGTTGGACTGTTGAAATGTTAAATTGTTAGACTGTTGAAATGCTAAATTGTTAGACTGTTGAAATGTTAGATTGTTAGACTGTAATTTTAATTGTCATTTGATTTGATCATTTAAAAGTTCAATGATTTAAAAATGATTATAAAATATTAAATCGAAAACTAACAGAAATCAAAAATATTTAATTGAACATTAAATAACTGCTAGTAGTTTCTAGTATGATTTTTTTATAATCATCTCATATTCCTTAGTTGAAAATATATAATATATTGGTTGAAAATATAAATATATTGGTTCAAAATAAATAATGTATTGTATAAATAAAAATGGGGTCTCAAGCATTTACGTTTCAGATACGCATCAGATAATGATAATTAAATCTTTTTGATTTCTATTCACGCTAATGTTTGATTAGGATTGAATAGAATTCAATTAAAAATTTAATAAACTAACTAACTAATATCACTCTTGTATTATTCTAGTGCCGCGTAAAGAATTACAATGTCATATATGAATAGATTAAAAAATAAATTACTTATGAGACTTCAATTTCCGAAATAAAGCATAATACGTATTTAATACGTATTAATACCATTAATACCTAAACCCCCTTTTTAATGAACTATTATTTGTAAAATATTTTATACATTTTCAACCAATATATTTTATATTTTCAACCAATTTAACAGCCAATTTCTTAATTTGAATCATATAATTTATTATCTAGTTCGTGAATATACCTATGATTCTTTAAATTTTTTTAAATTTTTATAACTTTTATTCATATTTAACAACACTTAATATTATTCAATCTATCTGAAATATAATTTATTTTTTTTTAATTCTATATATTTAATTTTACAAGTATCATTAAATTCTACTAACTGTTTTAATGAGTTAATTGAAACAGATAATAATCCTGAAATCATAATAATTAACTTAATATCCTCTTGATTTCTGTATATAAGATGTAATAAATTGAGTATATTGTCACTCATTTATATAGTTAAAATATATAAAATAAATCAAACTAAAAGATACTGCCTTAATCCTCTAAATCTTTTATAGTATTAACTTTTTTATTATTACTATTTTTATGCCCATTTCCATTCAACTTACTTAATTTCCTACTTAATTTCATATTTTCATTTATCAGATCTTTACTTCTATTCCCATAAGTAAAGTATAGCGCAGCTTAAATTTCATTGGATATGGTGCCCCTTTTATCTGTGTTCACCAATCGTCTCAGGGTTGATTTTGATTTTATAGAAATCTTATGCTTTGATTTTAAAAGGGTATTTTGGAAATTCATTCCAGCTTCCGGAAGGCATGGAAGGTAAGCTGGATGCGCTCCTGATTTGATCCGCGCGAATCATGAATTCAACTCAGATGCAGATTGGTCGACCTTTTCTTGGTTACATCATTCTTGTGTCTGTGGTAAACAGGTCTCGAATCTACCGTACTGTGTCACTGGTCTGCTTGTATTGTTCTTGTTAGGAGCGTTTGGAAATTGAGCGACGTACTTTCCTGATAGCGATAAGTCGCAGATTCCGCAGTTTACCTCACGCTAACTACCTGATCGCTTTGTGTCTCAGTGATACCTTGCACTTTATCAAATTTACACTGATGCCTGTTCAACAGTTCGTTCTCTTTCGCGTTAAAGACGGTCATGAAATCGCTGAATAGTTGTAAAATCTATGAATTTGTAATCTGGTATTTGCCGGCCGCAATAGACTCAGAGCCACGGCGCGAGATTTGCGGCACTCAATTTGAATTTTGAAAGCGTCGATTTTAAGTAAGTCGTTGCCGTACTTTAGGTCTCCAATCGAAGAGAGTTGACAAAATTTGCAAACAACACAAAAACCTGGATACGGACCACGTTATGCCCCTGGTGGGCGAAAAAGTAAATAGTGAACACAGAAAAGAGCTTGGCAGATTATGTTGTATCCAATTTTTATTCGTCTAGAATATCAATACCTTTTGGAATTAGCGAAATATCGGAAACAAAACATCTTAGTTAGGACAACAAACTCTCAAGAAGGCAGTGTAGGATCTGGTGTCGCCCCCACCAGCAAACCAATATGTGCCGGCTTTCCCCATTTCATGTACACGGAGTTCCTCTATTTCCAATCTGAATTTCTGTAAATAGATTGATCTATATTGATTAACTTAAACTTGAAAAAAAACTATCGAAATACCTTCAGTTGCCGCGACAGAAGCTTCATCCACCATAAACAAGGCCAAGGCGATGAAAAGAGTTTTAGTAAACATTCTGAAAGTGAATTTGAAATGTTAGAAACAGCCACTAAGATATAACACTGTAACAGTAACTAGAATGGTCGATTTAACCCTTTAGTTATTAGCACCTGAATGGCAAATTTTTACCGTCAAAAAAGTGAAAATATGACCGAAATGTGACCCACTCACCGGCGGGGCACCAGTCACACCTGCCGGGCACCAGTCACACCGCCTGGGTACCACTCACACCGGCTGGAGATGAAATTGGGACAAAATCAGAAATCGATTGCATGTACTCAAAAGTTATGATTAGCCCAAAGTCAAATTTAACCAGAAAATGAGGATTTTAAAGCATTCTAAAGAACTGTTGCCTCTCGGTGATGAATGGTTGCAGGATCTTTTCATTTCATTTTCATTTCATTTTTATTTCATTTTCATTTCATTTTCATTTCATTTTCATTTCATTTTCATTTCATTTTCATTTTCATTTCATTTTCATTTCATTTTCATTTCATTTTCATTTCATTTTCATTTCATTTTCATTTCATTTTCATTTCATTTTCATTTCATTTTCATTTCATTTTCATTTCATTTTCATTTCATTTTCATTTCATTTTCATTTCATTTTCATTTCATTTTCATTTCATTTTCATTTCATTTTCATTTCATTTTCATTTCATTTTCATTTCATTTTCATTTCATTTTCATTTCATTTTCATTTCATTTTCATTTCATTTTCATTTCATTTTCATTTCATTTTCATTTCATTTTCGTTTCCATTTCATTTCCATTTCATTTTCATTTCATTTCATTTTCATTTCATTTTCATTTCATTTTCATTTTCATTTTATAATGATATTTTGATAATTGTCTTTTGATAGAATGTGTGATATGTTCGACGAGAAAAACGCACATAATGACTATCGCTTTACGCCGGTCCACGCTAAAAGGCGTATTAATCCACGCTTGTCACTTACCGTGTTTATCAAGACTCACTTACAATCAGACTGGACACAGTTTAGCGAGGGTGTCTCACATGAATACTTTGGACTGTTCCATTGGATTGTAATTCTGAACGCGACCCGGTGTCCGCGTAGGTTCGTCTTGCATCTCTGTTTTCGGATCTTGAATATAATATGTTTGTTGATAGTCAATCCCGGAGTCGAAATGGATGTACTTTATATCTAATTCAGTTTATGTCAACAAATTCGATTGAGTGAAATCATTTGAGTGGGCTTAAAATCTTTTCGCAAATACCATTGAATTAATTTCCGATTTTGCCCAGACTATTTTAAACACGTCGACTGGACGTTTTAGACTCCACGATGAACCAATTATCAATAATTTCCGTAAACATCAGATATTCCATAAACTATGCACGTTTTTTACAGGAATTATCACTGAAATGAAGCTGATCGAGTTAGTTATAGTTTTGTTGTTGTTAGCAGCAGCAGCAGCAGCAGCAGCAGCAGCAGCAGCAGCAGCAGCAGCAGCAGCAGCAGCAGCAGCAGCAGCAGCAGCAGCAGCAGCAGCAGCAGCAGCAGCAGCAGCAGCAGCAGCAGCAGCAGCAGCAGCAGCAGCAGCAGCAGCAGCAGCAGCAGCAGCAGCAGCAGCAGCAGCAGCAGCAGCAGCAGCAGCAGCAGCAGCAGCAGCAGCAGCAGCAGCAGCAGCAGCAGCAGCAGCACAAGCACCAGGTAATAGTCTCTTTACGATTCATATGCATTTCGCTGACGTTCTTGTTACATTATTTTTAAACCCATGCCTCCAATTCTTTAGTTCATATTATCATATATCAAAGGGATACTTACCCTGTGTTTGAATTCCAAAGTATTTTCCCTGTAAAAACCTCAAATTTTTTAAAAATAATCGGACGATTGAACAAACTCGTTGCAGGGGTGGATCCAGAGACAAATTCTGAAAGAGTTGCCACATCCCAAAAGGGCGCATCGATGATCAAGAAGGTTATATTAGGCGCATTTCTATGGTACTGAAATACATCAATTGTCTCTGTAAAATAATGAAGAAAAAAAATGTTGGACTTGTACACGTCTCACAAGTTGCCCTGGATCCGGCCATTTAATTATATCCAATTCTGTTGTCGTATTTCCAAATAACCAAACCGCGCTCTTTCACTTCACATCTAACTCATCAGCATCAACAAACGCTGTTCGACCTTTCATGAAAATAGTTAACGGTGTTTGTTCCTGCGATTGGTCAATAAAAATGGGGCCCCAGGAACTCATCCACATTCGCTCGATGTTGAGCAGAAAGCGAGACATAAGCATTGTTTGTTGCTGGCTCCAGGGGAATCCCTGTATCACCTACATACAATATATTCGCGCCCTTAGTTTCTTTTTATATCAATAATTCAAGAGCCAAATTCATACCTAGATATTTCTGGCACTGCCTACACGAAAATCAACTCCAAAATCTTTTCATTTTATCTGGGTTAGCCCTACTGCATTTGGCGATGTGTGTATAGAAAAGGTTTGCAATCTTATCTAAATCTGTCATGTTCGCCGTATTGTTATTATGTGTAAGCGCGTGTATTGGGATTTCCTTTTTTTAGTTTTCTTTTTTCTATCTATAGAAATATTGTATTGTCTGTTCAACTCTCTGCATTGAGCTAATTGTGGAGTAGTAAACTTAATTAACTTACTATTCATTTATAATTGTAGCTATGATTTCTTATGTATTTATGTGCGTCAATCAGACTTATTCAATCTATTCACCTTTATGCGGGTTTACATTATGCAGGAAACGGCCAGTGCATGGGGAGGTTGGAGCCCTTGTTTCCAAACTTGTGACGGCGGGTCTCAGACGCGTTATCGATCGTGAAACGACCCGGCACCATCCAACGGTGGTTTGAGCTGCGCCGACCAAAACCTCGGACCTGATAGCGACTCGAAGACGTGCGATATTCGCCCCAGTTTGTTTTCATTTTGATACAGACTATTGTGGTTGCGTCAATCCGACTTGTCTTAATTCACTTTTATTCGATTTTCTATTAAAACAGTAAATGGTGGCTTCACTGATTGGACGAAGTGGAACTTTTGCTCGAAAACCTGCGGAGGTGGAACCCAGAAACGGACTCGTACGTGTACCGATCCGGCGCCGGCAAATGGTGGCAAACGATGTACTGAACCTTGTGAGGAAACACGTGACTGCTACAAACAACCGTGTCAAGGTGATAATGAAATTGAGTTTAAAGCTTCTAATGTCTGGACCACCCTGTACCTAATCAGCCCCAGCCCCCCCCCCCCCAACACCAGATACTAAATATTCTCAGGGCGGATCTAGGCTTATGGTAGAGGTTGGAACCAAAGAGAAGTAAAAAGGGCCCAAATAAGAGACATATTGAAATTCTGAGGAAAATTTCAGATCATCCACATTTTACATGTGTTCGAGACTTCACCTGAGATGTTTTTTAATTGAAAATGAACTACAAACACCAGACATTAGACATTTTATCAGTACACTTTCAAAAACTGATCGTCAAGACTTTGCATGTGTTCAGAACTTCGCCTGAGACATTTTCCAAACACCACACATTAGACATTTTATCATCTCACTTTCAGAAACTGATCATCCACGCTTCAAACGTGTTCAGAACTTCACCTGAGACATTTTCCAAACACCACATATCGTGGTGTTTGGAAAATGCAATTTCCATTGAAAATGAATTACAAACACCAGACATCAGACATTTTATGAGTACACATTCAAAAACTGATCTTCCACACTTAACGCTATAATCGTGGATATCTGAAGGGAGGAGATCCTAGGCTGCATTGAAATATGATTAAACTCAGTGTTAACTATATCAGTCGCCACTACTCGAATGAAAATCTGTTACATTTGTTCAGAATCTGCCCAGTCAGATACAAAATACACTAAATACAATTTGTTTTCTGAATAGTTAATGGTGGTTATACAGTTTGGGGAGTATGGTCTGAGTGTAGCAGCTCGTGCGGTGTAGCGTTCCGGACTCGGCGACGGACCTGTACGAATCCAACTCCGAGCGCATGCGGCGGGGACTGCTCAATATTCGGACCCGATATCGATAAACATGAATGCGCGAGAAAATCCTGTTCAGGTATTTATTTGATTTGTTAGAAATCGTTGATAGTTTTGGGGAACCCGTACATCATCCGCAGTTTTCAAACTAGACCAGTCCATGTTCTATGCAGTACTTCTAAGGAGTCAATCAACTCTAAAACCAGTTCAGGTTGTTTAAGCTGATCTTTTAAATTTGGATTCGAGGACAGGGCGCTTCCGACATCTAACTGAAACGGTCCTAGTCGACTACAGCAACATTCCCGTTGAAAATATATGTGCAGAATAGGCAGCTGTTGTTGTAGGACCTTGCAAAACCTTCCAAATGCCCGAGACCTCTGACCGACAGACGTCACAGTCGTGCAAAGGTGTTTTGACGTTGTGCGAAGTGCCGATTAGTGAATCAATTGATTTATGTTCATTTGCTGTAAGATTGAGAGCCAGAAAACGGCAGGGCCGGTTAATTGGATTTCATCGACATGCGACTGTCTGTAGTTCAAATGAATAAAAACTTTCAAAGAAAAACATCAGTTCTCTTAGAAATGTGCTCGAAATTCAAAAAGTTAAAGATTTATAAGCCACCACACTTATCATAATTGTCATTATCCATATCATTATCATAATTCATATTATCATCATTCTCATCATTATCATTATCACTAACCATATCATAATCAACATCATATCAATATCAATATTATAATTTGTATTATCATCATTCTCCACATCATTATCATTATCCATACCGTTATGCATACCGTTATCATAATCCGTGTAATTATTTTCCATATTATTATACATATCATTATCATAATCATTAAAATTGATTTTCTATCTCATACAGAAACGTTAGTCTTACGAGGTAAGAATACGTATCAGAGTAATGGTTTGATCGAAGGAGGTGTGTCCGGCCGAGCTGTTGACGGCATCGAAAATCCCTACTGGTCTGGAAGAAGTTGTTCCCATACCGGTCCACCCGCTAATGGCAGCAATCTCAACTGGTGGACCGTTGACCTCGGAGCCATCTATGACGTCAGTGATGTCTGGATACTGAACCGTAAAGATTGCTGTAGTAAGTACGACTCAGTTGGGAACGCGTTGAACGTGTGAGGAGTGGAGGCGCAGAGAATCGATCGAGGACGCCCTGTGAATATTATATAGTTATAAAGGATCGATTACATTCATTCGTTCATTCTTTATTGCTCGCAAACAAAAAAATTTGCGTAGAGCGAAAAGGGCAAATTTATGAAAATTGTTTTTAACAAGATGGCAGATATAACTATAGTTCAAAAGTATTTTAGACCTTCTGTAACATATACAAAGAAGTTGAGACGAGTTCTTTCTGTAGAATTTATAAGTTTGCAGAGTTTTAATGATTTGGTCTAATTCTATAGTTAAGGTTTTATGTGCGCTGTGCGCATGTCATTGAAAAGGGGACAAACTAACAAAAAATACTATTCGTAGGGTCTATATAGGTGTGGTATATATAGGGTATCTTACTGATTATTCTAACAGGTGATCGCTTGAGAGACTTTAGAATTTACGTCACGGACAAACGGATAACGAGTGAACAATCCGATTCGTTAGTTTGCGCCTTCCAGGTAAAAAGTTTTGGCGCCGGTGAATTGAAGAGGTTCCGATGTAATAACGGGAGTCTGGCGGGTCAATTCGTGACTGTAATGATGACGAGCGGTGAAATGTTGACTTTGTGCGAGGTTCGCGTGGCTGGGATTTTCAAAATGCAAACACCAGGTCGGTATTCACTTCACTTTCACAATCGATGATTTAAAGTCTAAGTCGTAGTCGTTATTTTGACGGATTTTCAAAATGACGATTTTCACCTAGTAAATCGAATTAGAAATATAAATTGGGAGTGAAGTAGGCCTTATGAATGCTGATGATGAATCGTCCGATGGTACTTGCAGTGAGGTTGTAGATCGTGTTTGTATAACGAATACTTTTGTTGGTTAATTTCTCAAGCGCTGATCGATTTGAAAGGAAAGCCAGTTGAACAAAGCTCAACGGATGGTGTAGATAAAGGCGATCCTAAAAAAGCGATTGATGGTAATGAAGATACCGACTTTAAAACCGGTAAATCGTGTTCGCGAACCCTGGAGGCTCCGATTAACTGGTGGAAGATAGATCTTCAACAGGACCTTGTAGTGACTAGTGTTACAATAGTGAGCAGGGCTGATTGTTGCAGTAAGTTATCCTGATACGATTTGTACAAAAGCCCTGAAATGGTGAGTGCAGGAAAGCCTGGAGTTAGCCTGAACCCTGTACAGATTCATTAAGTCCAAACTCACCGCAGTTATGAATTTTTTTTAATCGGGCACATGTTTAGATAAGATAATTTATTACTCTCCAAACATTTCCATGTTACCTGGAGGGGAAAAAGATTTTGTTTACAAGTATTCACATATCAAGAGAAAAATAAAAAAAAACTTTAAAAACATAACAAGGTTATTTACAATAAATACAAATACAGTGTACTGTTTACAATCGAGAGACTACAGGGGGATCTATATATTATATATCTAAATCATCTTTTTTAAGACGAATCAGCAGCGACATCTATTGTAATTTCGTCTAAATATTTCTATCTCTACAGGTGAAAGATTAAATAATTTCAAGATTCTCGTGTCCGCGACTCCATTCGACCAAACAGCCACGTACACGCAGGATCAGGTATGCCACTCGAATCCAGGTGTTGTCGCTCCTGGAGCCAAAGAAGAATTTACCTGTGCGCCCGATTTGAAGGGAAGATACGTCGCCATTAGAACGGAAAGTGGAACATATTTGACTCTGTGCGAAGTCCTGATTATAGGGTCAGCCCTTGAGAAGAAACGCCAGTAATATTATTCTAAACTACTGTAGACACGAAAGCGTTTTAAAACGCTTTAGTAAAGAAAAAGAAAGATTTATGATAGAAAAAATTATCCGAAAATCCGAATCTGTGTTTAAAATCATTAGAAATTTCTGTGTGTACAAGATAACACAAGTGTCCTAAAAGTAGTTTTTAGTTGTTAATTTATTTTAGCGACGTCTGCGGCGGTAAAAACTGCGACACGATCGAATGAAAACTTAAAGGACCCGACCACTCAAACACGAGGCCAGGCGTACATTACACCGATTCTCGAATTAGTCTCTGAAACGGTGCAACGTATCAATGAGTCCGTTCGTTGCACTAGGACCCGTCGTACTTTTCGATCTTAAAAATAGGGGTCGACCCTGTCATTTATTTGATTGGTAAATTTCGTTTGATATTTTTTTGATTGAGTGTCCCTTACAAACCCACCACACCTGCCAGTTCTCTTTTAATGGCGCTACGTACTCTCTTAGTTTTGAAAATGGCTCATAGAATTGAGTCTAAACGTCACTACTCTCTTAGTTTTGAAAATGGCTCATAGAATTGAGTCTAAACGTCACTACTCTCTTAGTTTTGAAAATGGCTCATAGAATTGAGTCTAAACGTCACTACTCTCTTAGTTTTGAAAATGGCTCATAGAATTGAGTCTAAACGTCACTACTATCTTAGTTTTGAAAATGTCTCATAGAATTGAGTCTAAACGTCACTACTCTCTTAGTTTTGAAAATGGCTCATAGAATTGAGTCTAAACGTCACTACTATCTTAGTTTTTGAAAATGGCTCACAGAATTATCACTACTCTTACAGTTTTTAAAAGTGGCTCATAGAATCGAGTCAAAACTTCCCTACTGTCTTAATTGTTGTAAAATGGCCCATAGTCTGGCGACGTTTCGACTCAATTCTGTGGGCCAGTGACGGTTCTTTGCCAGAATGAAATTAAGTGAGGATGTTATGAAAGTTTGGCTGAGATATATTTTTGGTGTTTATCCCCCTCCATGAGCACTAGATCACCTATCTCTTGGGGGATAAACACCAAAAATATATCTCAGCCAAACTTTCATAAATTGGGGGGGGGGGGGCGGGCTAGGTTGGGATTCGATTTTTCTCGAAGTCCAGTGAACTGCATCGGGGCTAGACATTTTTTCGCATTGCCTGATCGCGGCATTTCATCAATAATCGCTTCTGGCAATCGAATGTTGCGAAGGTTGTTGTTTTCTAGGGATTCTTGCTGTCAAGTAACACATCTGATTCGATTGCCTCCGAGATGTCCAGTGTTTCTAATTTCATTAGGTACCAAGGCGTTGGTTGGCTTACAAGTCAGTTGGATCTGGGACCGGTTGACCTTAAAGTTTCAAATAGTCAATCCAACAACTTTAGACTAGTCTGCTCATTTCGGTTCAACCAAGACGAATAATAATAAGAACGCAACTATCACAATCTTCATGATGATAATGAGTTTATTTACATGTTCAAACGTTTCGATCGATTTCGACTCATCTCTTCGAGTCCTTTTCAAGAAATGACATGAAAAGATACAAACTATGTATAGTATACTGTTACTAATTACAGAGAATATCATGCAGGCGTGAAGTGGCCTAGTTTACAAAGTACAAATGGATTATAAACATATCAAAATACGTTCAGTAAAAATGAGACACCACGTGTGGAAAGTTGTTTGTTAATACTTGGTTTTTTGGATTTTATATATAATGCCTCTTTGATGGTGATTTCAAAGTCAATTTTTCCAGAATCAACGAATGGAAAGTTGTTTTTTAAAGAAAAATGTGATGCACAATTTATACATGATGTTAAATGTTCCTTAATTGCTGAGGGCGAAGTTCCATGCTCCTTTACCCTTGTGGCCAAATGTCGCATTGTTTTACCAATGTATGTGTTATTTGCATCACGCAAACATTTGAATTTATAAATAACATTGGCCAACAAGGGTGAAGGAGTATGGGACTTGAGTGAAAAGTAGTTCCTAATTTTGAAAGAAGTAAAGACAATACGAATATCCACGTTGTAATATTGTTTGAATAGACTCTTGAGTTTTCTGCTAAATATGATCGAAGGGAGGCCTATGTAAGGAACGAAAAAAAGTGTTTCGACCTTATCTTCCCTGACCATACTAGCGGGAGTATCATCACTACATTATTTTGCTATTCAAAAATCTTCTAAGACACGAATTAAACAAATCTTGTGGGTAGCCATTTTAACGGAAAACGTTTTTTAGGAAATCCATGGGCAGCCCTCTAGGGCCCACTATGGCTAATTTCTGTTTGGCTTATTTTGAATCTAAGCTGCTAGATGATTGTTCAGGGAAATTTTTGCGCCATCGTTATACCTACGTTATGTTGATGATATTTTCTGTGTATTCAGACGTGATTCAATACATGCATCTTTCCTGGAGAAACTAAATGCACTACACCCAAATCTTAAATTTACTTCAGAAATAGGGCCGTCTACACTTCCATTTCTAGATACGTATATTTCGCTCCCAGCAACGGATGATGGTACCTTCACTTCTCATGTATTTAGAAAATCAACTTACACTAGCTTAAATTCTAAACTTTTCAGCTATGTGTCCTCAAAAATGGAAATTTGGTTTAATCCAATGTCTGCTCCATAGAGCATATACCATAAGCAGTAGTTGGTTTGTTTTCTCACAAGAAATTGATTTCCTAAAAAACGTTTTCCGCAAAAATGGCTACCCACAAGATTTGTGTATCATCATCGACTCGTTTCTGTACTTACTTCTGGCCGCTTGATTTTCAGTCCAGCTCTCCACTTCAGCTATCGAAAAGTCGGGACAAAGTTTGGTCCGATTGAACGAACTAGCAAGCGCAGAAATCTTGAAACATTTGTTGTTTCCAACCGGAGTCCAACCACCATTCGCTGAAACTGCATCCGTATGAAATATGAATAGAAAAGGCCCTTTTATCACCCATCTTCCCTCGGCAGGGATTCGAACCTAATGACATCGCAACACTCAGCCACGGCACGAACCACTGCCGCACTAGACTGGGTGCGTAGGTACACGCGCAGTTTTGCCGCATAAAAACTTTCGGCACCAATCAGATTGCTCGTTGTTTAATCGATGAGGTAAATTTCACGTAAGAACTATGAATGGGAAAACCCGAGCTAAAATAAAACGGGATATCTGATTGGCTGATAATGACATCATCTAAGCTGCGCGTGTAATCACCGTGCTTATGAGTGCTATTCCTTGTTGTAAAACTTGGATGTTTCAAATATTCACAGGCAAAACAAAAAAAGAATTGAGAATGATTTCTTATTAGGGAGAGGGAGAGGGAGAGGGAGAGGGAGAGGGAGAGGGAGAGGGAGAGGGAGAGGGAGAGGGAGAGGGAGAGGGAGAGGGAGAGGGAGAGGGAGAGGGAGAGGGAGAGGGAGAGGGAGAGGGAGAGGGAGAGGGAGAGGGAGAGGGAGAGGGAGAGGGAGAGGGAGAGGGAGAGGGAGAGGGAGAGGGAGAGGGAGAGGGAGAGGGAGAGGGAGAGGGAGAGGGAGAGGGAGAGGGAGAGGGAGAGGGAGAGGGAGAGGGAGAGGGAGAGGGAGAGGGAGAGGGAGAGGGAGAGGGAGAGGGAGAGGGAGAGGGAGAGGGAGAGGGAGAGGGAGAGGGAGAGGGAGAGGGAGAGGGAGAGGGAGAGGGAGAGGGAGAGGGAGAGGGAGAGGGAGAGGGAGAGGGAGAGGGAGAGGGAGAGGGAGAGGGAGAGGGAGAGGGAGAGGGAGAGGGAGAGGGAGAGGGAGAGGGAGAGGGAGAGGGAGAGGGAGAGGGAGAGGGAGAGGGAGAGGGAGAGGGAGAGGAAGGTTGGGCGAAGATGGTCGAAAGACATCTTGATTATGAATGCCGTCACTATTAAAAGTGATCTTATTAAAGTAAAAATGTAAATCGACGGACAGCTAGAAGCTCATATCTACCGGACTTTGGCTGGTTCTATTGGTCTACGGGTTAGCACGCTTGCCTTCTACGAACGAGACCCAGGTGTATCATCATCGACTCGGTTCTGTACTTACTCCTGGCCGCTTGATTTTCAGTCCAGCTCTCCACTTCAGCTATCGAAAAGTCGGTACAAAGTTTGGTCCGATTGAAGGCACGGCCAGTACAGCTCTCAGACAGTCAGTACACTCTAAGACAGACACTACCAGACAGGCAGCCCACTCTCAGACAGTCAGCACACTCTCAGACAGTCAGTACACTCTCAGACAGACAGTACACTATCGGACAGGCAGCACACTCTCAGACAGTCAGCACACTCTCAGACAACCAGATACAGCTCTCAGACTGTCAGTACACTCTCAGATAGTAATACACTATCATTTGATCCGCATGAATCATGAATTCTTCTCAGATGCAAATTGGTCGACCTTATCTTGGTTACATCGTTCTCATGTCTGTAGTGAACAGGTCTGGAGTCTACCGTACTGTCTCACTGGTCATTTTGCCCGTCTGGTTCCTGTTAGGAGCATTCGGAAATTCGGCTACTTTCCTGATAATGATTAGTCGCAGATTCCGTAGTTTATCGTACGCTAACTACCTGATCGCTTTGTCTGCTCGTGATTTTATGTACTGTATCAATTTCACTCTGATGCCCGTTTTACAGTTTGTTCTCTATCAAGTTAAAGACTTCTCTATCAAGTTATATTCATGATGAATTCACTGATCAGTTGTCAAATACATGAATTTGTAATGATTCTTGCATGCAGCAATAGTTCGTGGTTGATAGTAGCGATATCTCAAGAACGTGCGGCGATTGTGCTCTTCCCGTTCACAACTCGTTTGATATGTACAACGAGATTCGCTAGATTTACTATATTGATAATTACTGCAGTGAATTTACTGGTTCTATATCTCACGCCTGTTTTGTCGATGCATTACATCGACCAGTTTTTAGGATGTTTCGGGGAATCATTTGAGCAAATAACATATTTCTCTCTGATCGTTGTCTACGTAAACATTCTATCTTTGATTTTGATTCTAACATCAAATTCTGTAATAATCATTCAGTTATTCAGAGGTTCAAAAATGGTTTCGTCCGATCAGAAAACAACCAAATCAAAACGTACAACGATAATGCTTGTAACAGTTTCACTCGCTTTTGCAATGTTCACTCTTCCGTCCACTATTACTACATATTTACCAATCCCGGTAGAACAGAGAGATTTTCTTTATGACATTTTCACACCGTTTCAAATCTGTAATTATGTGATTAATTTTTACATATACCTATTACTGGGACGAGAAATTCGCGAATATTTCTATGCGGAGATTGGCTGTATGAGTTTAGAGAAATAACAATGCCTGATTTCAAGTATGGTTCAGACGGTCCTTCCCCTAAACAACGGTGGACTCTGTTTGTTAATTGATAAACTGATATTTCCTGCACATGTTTGCAGAATGTATCACGGTTCATAACACGTGCGTAGCGATGAACTGGAGTCACGTGAGAGGAATCTAACGAAGCAACTGTCGGTGTTTCCTGAACTCGGACGGCTCGGTGATAACGATCACAAACAAACGTGGAGATAGCTGAAAGGAAAATTTAACCTAAATCTAAATTTATCAAGTTTGATTTTGTTTAGGAATTTGTAACCATCTTATACAATCGAAGTGTAAGCTATTTTACAAATACATAATCTATCCATTACACAACACCTTTGACTGAACTAGTATTAGGATATTAGTTGATATTCGGATTCAGTATTTCCGATACCGCGGGTGATCTGAGACCGTTTGGCCGCTTGAAGTGTTTATTGAGTTGTGCTACTTTTAGGCCTACGTGCTTTACTGTTTCAAACGAACACAATATAATTGTTGTGTTTATTTACGGACACATGGATTAAAATTCAAACAAAATTTGCAATAGAAAATCCGACACATTGCTATGACACGTAGTACTAAAGATTTGTTTCTTCGTCCGAAAATAAAATATAACACGAATCACTGCGCGTAGTTAGGTTATGGGTCCTGGCGTACACACAATTTAAAAGGAGTTTATTATGAGAACTGAAACCTTTGTTTGAGATTGAAAGAGCGATCAGAGTGAGTAATATTAGAAGTGCCGTTTTATCCATAATTATATACGGTGAGTTTGATGTCGAGCATCTCAACTGTAATTTCATATCGGTTGTTGAGAAATGATAACAGTTGATAGACGGGTGCATCGTGTGCGTTTCTGCGCAGTTCACCGAGTAGCATTCGGATTCTAAACAACTGGTATCATAAATGAATAATGTTACTATCATCGCCGTTAATACAACCCAGCGACTGTCACACGCTGCTAGGACACCAGCTTTTATTACAGCTTTTAGAAGTTTTACTAGATGCGCTTATCTTCTCAACTTCTACACATTTACTTTGTTAGTGTTTCCACTCGGAAGTGTGTTCAACTTTCTGACAATAATTCTACTGATAAAATGTCGCAGATACCAGACTGTTCGTTACACGTTCCCCTATCTCATAACTCTCGCGTTTTCGGAACAAATTGTTTTATTTATCAAGCTGAGCAACTGTCCATATTATTTGAAATACATCCTGGTTAAATTCCAATTTTACCCGAAAATATGTGGAGATAACTATATGACATTGTCGAAACATGGCAAACTGTGTTCATCATCATTGTACCATTTCTATTATTATTTTCAGTACATTCCTAACAAATTCATTCCAAAATGTTTGTTGGTTAACATATCTTACAACCAAGCAATAGCAGTATCACACTACATAGTGTTAGCAATTGCTGTTGAAAGATTTGTTTCTATACGTTTTCCATTCTTTCATATGAGATATTTCACCTACAAACGGCGTGTAATCATAGTATGTGGTGTCATAGTGTTTTCCTGCATAATTAACCTCGATTCTTCGAGTAAAAGCATCTACATTTATCTCAATGCTGTTCGTAGATATAACGAAACCTTCACTCAATTCAGTTGCAAGCAGTCTTATAGGATGAACCAATTTCATTATGTCATTATAACAATGGCAAGAGTATTCTTTCAGGAGATATTTCCGGCCATTGCGGTCATCATAGCATCAATCCTAACTGGTTTATCACGTGCTTAGAAATCTACCATGTTGAATAGAACAGGGGCAGAACGCTTTCGGTCATCGACCAGTAAAACACTTCTAGTTGTCATTTTAGTCTATATAATTTGTGTTCTACCCAACACTGTCACTAAATTCACGCATAACTTCAACGAATTTCTCATGTATGTGATCTGGATAAACCATCGTATTAATTTTTATGGATCCCCTACTAGAACGTTTTACCTAATAGTTTTGTGGCGTGAATTAGAAGGAATATTTTACGGATTTCGAAACGTCTTGTTCTGCGTAAACTTTTTCATATATTTCGGTACGTTACAAGTTTTTAGAAGACTATTTATAAAACTGTTCTACTACAATACTGATCCATGTAATAAAATTCAATAGGAGATGCGAATACTTTGACTTCCGATTATGAAATGCCTACTTCTAAAAACTAGCAACAGCATGCAGAGCAGGTTTCCCCTAATACAAATATCTAACAACCCGCAAAACCAGCTATCCCGCCAGATGGCGTGAAGAGCAGTAGGTCATCCGTTGTCAAAATTAGTTCATTTTCAATGAACTTTGAACTGGATTTTTTGACTCCCAAATCCATATATTATCACAGCATCATCAAATACAAATACTTTCGATCTTTTACTCGGATATTGGTATAATAGTTTTCTTACATAATTGAGCTCCAGTTACTGATAGATTGATTGAAAACTTACAGTTATGTATCGGTGACGATGGAATAATACATTCAAACGGCAGAATCGACGATGCTGACATTTCTGATTTGGCAAAGAGACCTATCCTATTTCGTTGCCAAAGTATCAAAAATTTGTGGATTTGGTGATTTTGAGATCACATTCTTGAATTTTCATCTACGTGTAAATGCTACCATCGCCGATGTACGAACTCGTTATTGAATTCCAGATCTCAGACAGCGCGTTAAAACGTAATTAAAGCCATGTTTTAAATGCAAGTGTATTCAGGGTAAACCTTCCACTACATCTGCCTTTGCCTAGCAATCGAGTAGTATCGGTTCTAGCAGTCGAGTAGTATCGGTCCCATATTTCGATTACTTAGGCCCTCTTGTGATAAAGTCTGGTCATAGTGAATCGAAATGCTACGCTTGCCTTTTATATGTGTCGACCTATCGGTCGAGCTATGGTGGCTGATTCGGGACATGTAAAATTTTTTTTCGTCCTCCACGAAAACGCGCAAAAACAAGTCTGACCGCGCAAAAACAAATATTACCGCGCAAAAACAAACTTATAACGCGCAAAAACGAAATAATCCGAATATTTTTTTTAATCGCCAGCGGTCGTGAACTTAAAAAATATTACGCCTGTAGGTATGCTGTCGCCATCTATTAGATCAAACAGTTTCTATGTGAAAACTTGTTAGATCTACCTAGTCCCACCCCTCATTAACATACGATTTGAATATAAATTGGAACTGGGTAGAACAATCTGAAAATAGCTTTTTCAATCTAAACCCTACTATTTAACCCAACTGGTGAAACATTACAAAATGTTCAATAGGGTTAGTCATAGGACAAATAGAGATCTAAACGACGTAAAGCAATGTAAACAAACAAACAACGACAAATTTCATTTATTTTTATTAATTCTGTATCTACAAATCTAACGCATGGTCTAATATGGGAATTGTTTTTTTTTTACTTTAATATAACGTGCACGGTATTTATATCCAACACGTTCGGACCAAGTGCTGCAGATACCAATTCAATGTTCTGCTAGAAATGTCTCTCAGAAAATGAATCTTTCAGAAATGAAGATAAATATCTGTATTTAAGGTAGAAAACTAGCAGAAAGTTGTGCCGATATTTTTCTTAGTATTTTGAAAGGTTTTGTGACACCGTAAAAACCGATACGATATGTTAACATACATTAATAACTACCACGCGTTATAAATATGGTTGTGTGTTGGCTGGTGTGCCTACGTTATCAATATATAATGGGGCTAGACTGGTTGCCGGTCAATCATATTCAACTATCGGTATTTTCAACAATAAAACTTCATTGTATTGTGATCAATCGAAGACAATAACAAACGATATACGCATATATTTATTCATCAAGGGGTCGTAAACTTGAATCAAGTAAGTTTTTCTTTGAAATCAATTAATACAACCACATAGATTAATCATTTCTTAAGTTACCGTTTAATCTAATAGATGGCGACAGCGTGACATCATAGTAGCGCGCGTAAATTATCTAAATATATGTTTTTTTCGCGTTACTTGACGACCGCGAAAAACAAAGTTATAGCGCGCAAAAACGTTATATTCCGTTTTGCGCTTAAAGTTTGTTTTTGTGGGCGCACAGAAACAAATCTTACCGCGCTAAGACGGAGTATTTCGTTTTTGAGCGTTAAAAGTTTGTTTTTTGCGCGGCAATATTTGCTTTTGCGCGCAAAAGATTTGTTTTCGCGCGTTCTCGTGGACAGAAAATTCAGAGATTTAAATACTGACGAGATTATTCTGGCTCTTAAGCGGTGCACTATTCGCCGGTCAGTTCCTAGAAAATGTACATCCGACAATGCATCTACTTTTACATCGGCCAATGAAGTCTTGAATGAGATAATTACGTCGCATGAGGTTGATAGTTATTTGGCTGAAAATAGAGTTCAACGGGAGTTTATAGTCAAACGTAGTCCCTGGCAAGGTTTTTTTTTATGAGCGGCTAGTGGACTTGGTTAAAGGCATGAACAAAAAGATTTTATGCATATTACTTGCTTTATTTAAACTTACTTTATTTACTTGCATTACTGGTATTTTTGTCATTCGGGAACAAAACTTCCCTCCCGCATCTGCTCTATAAGTCTCGGGTTTAGCTTTTTATTTCAACTTTTTATTAAAAAAAAAAAACAATAAAAGTAAAATTCGCCCGCCCTCGTCATAGAAGAGAATCTGATGAGAAACTAGGGTATTTCTGTGTGGCCTAACAGACTTGAGCCATTTATTAATTACTGTCAGTAAGTCAGATTCGGTTCGGAAAAAGACACCTTTAAGTATCCACGTCGCGTTTATTAGAGACGTCCGCCCGTCCATTTAACCCTGGTCTATTCATGGTCTATTCAGACTGCCCATTTTTGCAAATGACACACTCGACGTATGTGTTAAGGAGATGAAGCGAAATATCCCCGACAAAAATCGACTTAAGAAGTGCCTCGTTTCTCGATAATTACCGAATCTTTGTGTTCAATATTTATTCACTGCTCGACGATTATGCTATTCCCGAAAGTAATTTGAATTGTTTTACAAACAAATTAATTCAAAACCATACATATTGTCATACGAATGAGAGCCATACATGTCTTATACTTCGGTAAAGTTGAGACTTGTAAGATAGTCTACCCCGAGTGAAGTTTAAAGGGGTGTTCACACGACATCGTTAAGACCGGCCTAAACTTGGTCCGGTCCAGTTTGACCAGCCCAAGCGTTCACACGAGCAAACAATCCATTCCGAATTTGCCTTTTCCATTTTAGACCGGTTTTTGACGGACCTAAAAGAGCGAACCCAGGTCCGATCCAAATTTTTGAACGGACTATTCTGTGGTTGGAACTGGCACGAGGTCCGGTCTAAATCGTATTCTGTGGTATGAATTCAACTGTATTAAACTCGTCACCAATTCGAAATCAAGCTGATCAGCATAGTTTTTAGATTTCATATAATTTCTATATTGCCTAAACGTTAATTTCTTTACTAACGGATCATTATTTATCTTAAAATCCGAACGTGTATTTCTCGTTCAAATTTAGACTGTTACCGGTACAACGTTTACATGAAACACATTGATGTCAGATATCACCTTTAAGTGGCCAGCCCTCTCAGAGGGAACCGTGGTAAAATAATTATTACCACAGACAACAATACCTGGAAATCTATGACACGCCTAGATGCACCCGATACACATCCTCTTCTCCGATACTTTATTAAAGAAGGGTAAACCTTCATTCGATAGTCTATCGCCCCGTGTTATAGTATACTATATTATGGTAACCCTTCTTAGATACTCATCGCCAGAAGGGCGAGCGCGTTAACACTCGGTCGTTTATTCTGGGATTCGAACATCAACAGTATTGGCCGTAAATCGGTCGACATTCTGCATTTTTAGTGAACGTGGCGCGCGTTACTTTTTTTACTTAAAACCCACTGGATCTTACGATACATCGTCGTCGATAAACGTGAATTAAAGTCTATTATTATCTCTAAGTAGATTGATCAAGTAAGTCATTTGCACGTCGTCGAAGAAGAAAGCCTTACCGTTAATCCAAATGCATTTAATAACGGTCCTCCTTATTACCCGAGAGGGCGAGATCAGATGACGTATTTACCGAGATGACATAAAGAAATAGGCCTATAACATATTTATTTATTCCCTATCGATTTTAACACTTGAAATCATATTATATCAGTAATAAATGCCTACTGGAGTCATATTTTACATATTTTATCGGATATTTTTGTAGAAAAATATCTTTACTGAGATGAGATCGTCGATCAATCAAATCTAATGAAATTTTATTGCTAACTGAGATTACGATTAAGTCAAATTTTTTTTACAAAATATCCGGAAAAATATGTAAAATATGACTCTAGAAGGTATTTATTACTGATGCAACATGATTTCAAGTGTTAAAATTGATAAGGAATAGTTAAATATACTAGGTTATATTTCAGGTCATTGTCATCTCGGTAAATTACGTCATCTCGGTAATAAGGAGGACCCTTTTATAATGGAAATCGAAAATGGGTAATGCATAATGCCTTAGATTTCCGGGCCTAGTATAAATTCCAACTTAGCCTCGGCCTATTCAGTATTTTGCCGACCTTTTCATTATTTTATTAAATCAAATAGGCAGTGCGCCACCATGGCCGTATACTCAAAGTGCTGCCAGTGAATCACCGCTTTAGGCCTAGTACGGGCATGGCTACTGCATTAATCGCCCGAAATATTCAGTCGGTGACGACAAACGCCTAGTGAATCACCTGAATCAAACTTGAAATTTTCGGCCGATTATTTTTAGGAAGTGGTTATTTAGCCAGATCTGGTTACCGACTTAAAAGATATTTTGCCGGATCCATATATTATGTATAAGTAAAATCATTAGGCCTATATTGGGTTTAGGGTTAGGGTTTTGATAGGGTTAATGTCAAGAGGGTGAGAAGAGGGTCCAGGGTTTTGTTTCACAACTAGGGATAGGGTTAGGTGGGGCTATATATCTAGTTAAAACATTCGGGTGGTTTTCAGCGAGCTCGGTGGTCTAGTGGGAAGACGCTGCGCTAGGTGAATTTACTGACCCGGATTCGAGTCTCGCTCTGCTTTCTCAAACTCTTTTCTCCATACTTCCTTCAAGTCGCGCACCTCTGCGCATATGCGGGGAGAAATATCCGGCAAAATATTGTTCAGAAGTCGGTGACCGGATCCAGCTGAATAACCACACCCTTATTTTTACACCCGCACTGGACGTATTGAGCCGGTGATTGACGTTTATCAACCAAATAGCCATGGGCCTATGATGCATTTTTTATATAATGAGATTTGTTAATTCTCTCCTGCTAAGCAGCGTACACTGTCAGCACTTCGATTTGATCACTTCCCGCTTGAATATCCTCAAATAGCCACCTTTGTCAGTCATTACTTGTATCTACGAGCGATCATCTCGATGAATGCTCGTAGCATACGGTGACATACAATAATGTCGCAACGCTACTGTTAGTTCTGATTCTGAGGCAGCTAACATTCTTATTTTCTTAGAGATAGGCTATTTACACGAAAAAATTTTTTGAAGGCGTTTGAGGGGGTGCCTAGCCACCCTATTGACCCCCTAGATCCGCCCCCCTGCACCCTACACTTAAATCAGTTCTATCAAATCGTAAATAAAAATCATCCTCCCTCGGCAGGGAGTTAAACCTTTTGGCATTGCTACACAGCCACAGCGCGCACCCCTGCCACACTAAACCAGGTGCCTAGTCAATGTAATACACCATTCCACCTCGGGCACCACTGGAATCCAGTTATCTGTGGTGAGTTTCAAGCTCATTTGTTTCTATATATGGTCAACAGGGGGCATTGAATTTTGTGACAAGTGGTCATGTTTCCTGAGCCTCTGGTTCAGCTGGTGGACCGCATCTTATAATAGGGGAGGAAAATAGGCACTAATCCTGGCCCCCGTTGAGTTCTTGAACTGGTGCTTTCCTATTAGTGTACTAATATAACGAAAGACCAGAAAGGCTACATGCAATCTGATTACTTCTAACCTTTACCAGCACTTATTTTTCAGTCTATCCATCATGCCTCGCAAAAGAACTATTAAAGAATTGCATACAGATTATCCTGAGGTAACCATCGTAAAATCTGGAAAAATGAAGCCTATTAAAGTTGTAAGAGAGAAACAAAAAGAACCGATGTTATACCTGGTCAAAGATGGTGTTTTTCAAAGCGTCAGTGGGCAGTCGGAAATAAAAGGAAATGTTCCTGATTCTGGCTCATCTAATTTAACTGAGCCTGAATCTTCGGACTATGAATCACTTGATCCAACTGATAGTAAGTCAATACTAATACACTCTTATTCAATCAAATGAATTCGTTGAGAGAAATCCATTTGTATGGTACATGTAATTTTTAGCTCGGCTGTGACCGAAGGTCAGTGGAGCTGATGGGTTAGAGTGATTATCTGTCGTCGTCCGTCCATTCCTCCATCAGCTTTTGCTTCAATTTGCTACTAGTGCTACAGTTCTTTTTTAATCTTGACCAAACTTGGTATGAAGTGAAAATGGGCCAAGGGCTAAAAAGTTATGGAGCCGTTTTTCCGAATTTGATCTCTAGAGGGCGCTGTATGGGTGGCGCTTGTAAAATCTTTAAATCGCTTCTTGTCCAACAATTATAATCTCATCTTGACGAAACTGGGAATGTAGATACTACGGGCCAAGCACTAAAAAGTTATAGAGCCGTTTTCCGTTATAGAGCCGATCTCTTTGAACTCTTGAGTGCTGTGAAGGTGGTCCTTGTAAAATCTCATCATAAAACAGGGGGGGGGGACATTTTGTAGCAGCAATTTTTTTGCGTAGCTGTAGCTCATGAGATGTTCCATGATTGTGGTCAGTTTCAAGGTCATGACTCTCTGTTTTGTAATGTTCACCAGGGGGCATTGAATAGTGGAATAACGTATGATATTTCCATATTGCATGTTTTGTTACCACGATCAAAAGCAAAATTGTAGTTGCAAAAGGTCATTGATATCTGTATTTTATAGATCGCCAGATTGTGGAGCCTTTCAACCAGCCAGTAGGCATGGTGCCCCCTAGTTAATTTGCCGGATGTTCCCATTAGGCATTGGTGATGGCATTGTACTACTATAACTACATCTTGTTTTAAAATGATTGATCCAAATGAATATTCTTTTAACTCAAAAGGTCATTCTGAAAGTGCAACGAAAGGCAGTTATGGTGATTATGGAAAGAGACGAGTGTCTGAAGTCCATGCGTGGGATGAGTTATCGGACAAGCTCACTGAATCTGCTCTGAAGCAGTACAAACCGATGTCGTTTGAATGTTTTATCTGCGAAAAAATCGAACAAGAGCCTTTTCGATGTGATGATTGTCATCCATTTGCTACATACTGTTTGGAATGCAGCATAAACTTACATACATATTTGCCTTTCCATCGATTGAAGCAGTGGCAAGCTGTAAGTATTTATAGCCCATGTGGGACTCAAGTCCCAGGGGCCTAGCTTTCACTATTCAACTGTCATATGTCCATTATTCTGTCAAGGCGAACTTTTGAAGACACTTAATTCAATTGTCTGTCCATATATTTGGCTTGCTAAAATCAGCTCTTTTGAAGTTTTCAAGGGAAATTTCTAATACACTTCATGGTCAATTGGTATATTTGGTCAAAATTTGTTCACTCAAGGTCTTTTTTTGCGTCTAAAAAGGTTGTTTTTTATTTGAAATCTCATGTCTCTATCGCTTCTTTGCTTGGAAATATTGCACAAAATTTGACATTGGCACACATTGGAAATGTTTTTGAATAATAAGCTCACGCCAATACAAACCCTGGCCACAAACCCTTCATATGGTCTATTACATTGTCCATTTCTTGGCCAGACAGTGTCCGCCAGTCTATATTTCACTCCAGTCAATCATATGCGTGGTAATGATGTAGGACAAATCATGCATCTCTTTGGCTAGATATATAGACGGGTGGGCATTCAGTGTTAACCTCTCGGCCCACGAAATTTTGGGCGATGTAATAGACCAATGAAGGGTATACGGCCAGGGTTTGTGTTGACGGGAGCTTTAGCGGGCGGTAATCAAGCCCTGGCAAGTGAGGATGCCTGGATTCAGTGATAAAAATCGCCTATTGTGGGCCCTGCTTGGGTCCTAATTTTGCTGGAAAGTATTCTTTTTCAGTCAAGAAGTCCTTCCATTTGGGTCTAAAATTGCTGAAAAAGTCCTTAGTACTTCTTTTGGTCCTGGCCTTACCAGTGGAAACGTGAATGAATGGTAAAAACTCTACGTACATTGTATTTTATGATGTTTTTATTTTGCACAGATGGATGGTTTTTTTAACCATGTGTGTCCTAGGGAGCCACCCCTCCTCAGCAGATTACCATGCAATTGTACCTTGATTGAAGAAAAAATTATTACAGTCTTCGATTCTTATGGTATGTATAATTTGCTCAAGATTTAACTCTTGTTTTATAAATGACATTATCTGTCAGTAGGTTAAAATGCATGCCAGTATCTGGATTTAGATCTAAAAAAGTAAATTTCTTTAACCAAACAGCAAGAATTCACCAGGACGGTTAAAATCAAAATCAACCATAATTTACTTAAGATTTATTCACTGCTATGTTTGATATTGATTAATAGGTCGATGTGATGCGAAAAAAGTTCAGCACTGCGAATGTCAAAGTCTACCTATTGCTTTAACCAATCATCGTTTGTGGCCTGCATCTCCTTCCCAGCCAACATACGCTGCATCATTTGATTTTCTCAAACTTTTTACGACTCTCCAAATAGAAGGTCAGCTGTCAGCAAGAGCATTTGCAGACACGTATGCTGTGATGAACGCTTATTCGCTTGACCAGGTAAAGTAATACACCCCAAGTGCACATCTCCTGTCTATATTTCATTGTTAACTAAAATTTGATGTGCTTTGATGTTACGTAGGTCTCACAGTTGTATAGACTGCTGACAAGTGAGAGTCTGAGTAGATTTAGATTGATAACTTGTGAGGAATATCTGTTGTCGAAATCTTACACTTATAAGCGGTGCTTGGCTTGTCCTGAGGTATGGCTTCTGGCTGCATTTCTGACACTGGTTTGCCATATAAAATAGACCCCGCCTTAACCGGTACCATTTGGACCTTCATTTAGATTGAATGGATTACCGGATAGGCAGAGTCTTCTGTATTCTGAAATATTTTTTGAAAATCAATTTTCATCTTCCTAGGATAATGGTAAACTTTTTGTGTCAGCTGATGCTAATTTTGGATTGGTTCGGAAAAAGAATGCAGGAAGGAGTTACTCTACCCCACAAATCTTAAGACCAATATTTTTAGACCAAGGCAATGTAGATTCGTATGTTTTGAGATGTTGTGATACATCCAAACTTGATGATGGTGTAAATATTTTGGTTTTGAAAAAAATGGTTTTGATTGTATACAATATATATTAATATATTTAATTGAAATTGCCATTTGATTAATTTTTCCAGGAATGTAATAATTTCCAGGCAGGAACAGACATCCGTGCCAAAAACAAAGCTGTCAATTTGGATTATACTGGTGTGATGGGTTTGGCATGTTCACGACATGAGATTCCACTAGCGATGCTAAATCTAAGGCACGGTGAAAGGTAATCTAGTTCTGTATCTTACATGTGCATATTTTGGAACCACAATCAATTGCAAATATGTAGCTCATGAAATCTTCTCTGATGAGTGCCAAGATCATTGGTTTCTGTGTATGTTCATTAGAGGCCATTGAATATTAAAATAGTCAATGATTTCATGGAGTCCTTGGATCCCTAGTTTTGATGTGTGAGAATGTGTTTGATTCATATTCCAGGCTCAGTTACGTTGTTTCGCTGTTGAATCATATGGTTGCAGAGCTGCAAGTTGAGCATAATCAATTAGAATTGGTAGTTATGTATGACATAGCTTGTGTATTGCAAAAATATCTAAAGGTAGATGCCATTTCTTAGTTATTGCCCATAGACCATGTTATTGAAACAATATCCCTAGTTCCCAAATGAGAATGGTTTCCCTGAACCCATTCTAACTACCACGTGCATTTGATATTTTTTCAGAAACCAGATATTTCAAGAATGTTGCCGGGTAATCTCCAATTTGCCATTCCATTATTTCACTGCTATGGTCATCAAGCCAATTGTCAAGTATGGATCTAACCTAGGTTTAAGTTTTCTTCTGACTGGATCATTATATTTATTTGAAAAAAAAAATGTTTTTTTATCTTTTATTATCGCTCAGACAAACTTAAGTCCACGTCGCTTGGAAAATTTTGGTTTGACGGATGGAGAAACTATGGAACGATTTTGGTCTTATATCCGACGATTTGCTCTAATCACAAAGGAACAGACTCCAAATCGTAGGTTAGAGTTACTTACATTAGCAGCCCAGCATTATACATGGAAGAAAATGAATAAAATTGGTAAGTAAATCCAGGATGGTATGGTTATCACATATTGATAATTTTGACATCATTTTTGTTTGTGGTTTCAGAATTCGCATTGTTTGAGCGGTTTAAGAGAGCAGATGTAGCTATAGAACAAGCAGAAAAGGAACTTGCCGATATATCATTGATAATTCCAGGTCTCGATTTGTCACCATGTATCTTATTTGCTAGAGGAATAAAGCTGAATTTACATGTATCTTTTCATTATTTTTAGAAATAGCTACTGGGAGAGATGATATCTTTGAACAGTGGAATTTCCAGGAAAAGGTATCAGTGACTCATA
The DNA here is from genome assembly GCF_964204645.1 of Tubulanus polymorphus. Taxonomy (NCBI): domain Eukaryota; kingdom Metazoa; phylum Nemertea; class Palaeonemertea; order Tubulaniformes; family Tubulanidae; genus Tubulanus; species Tubulanus polymorphus. Next base: position 2,545,612 of record NC_134032.1, read on the forward strand.
AAAGAGATAAAGGTAAAAGTTATGGCATGGTGTTAACAAGTTTAACTCTTTCCATGTTGATCATCATTAATGAAATTCCACTCAGCTGTGCTGGACCTTTTCGGGGTTGTGAACACGTGGCATTGAACTAAGTCAACACCCCAAAACCAATAATTTTCTGAAAGCTCATGAATGGTTATATGATACACTCTAGGGTTTGGGTCCATTGAGGGTCACGCTGACTTATTGACCTTTGAATTAGAAATCTGGGAAAAAATGGAGGTCACCTGCCATAAGTTACTAACAGCTTATTCGCTTGACTAGGTAAAGTAGGCACAGCAGTGGGCACAGCTTCGCCATCTAATAGTTCTATACTATAGTATACCAGATACATGACTGAGATCTCATCCACTTGACAAACCAATAAAAATTGCCCTATAAACTTTTTTTCAATGAAATTATTTTAGATATATCCCTGGCAAATGAGTTTGCCCACGACATCAGCTATAGTCATCTCATGAGGCGAAATATTTAACCCACGGTGTGGAAAGAGTTTTAAGGCCTGTTGTATTGATTATTTTTCTTTTTCAATATTAAGGAAACCCATCCTCATGGCAAGAAAAATACGTCAAGCTCTTGTCTACATACTACAGTGTCTGGTAAGTTATAGTAATTATGAGATAAATCATCAGAGGTGCACTTATTAAGTACTTAAATGAAATATGAATGTAAATATATTTTTTTTCTCAGTACAATGATAAAGAGCTCTAATGATGGTGCCACATGTATGACCCTTGTTAAAGAGAGAGATGAGTAAGTTGGAGTAACTACGTACATTGGTATTAGTTTTCAGCTTGTTTTCTGTCAGTTTTCATTATGGTGGCATTGTGATGATACTGATACTGTTGTCTCGTTTAGACTGGATGCAAGACTTCAATCAATTGAAAATATTCGGAATCTCACTCGATGGTCCAGTTCTCAATACGAATACATCAATCTAATGGAAGCAATGAATGACAGGAAACGTTGTGCATATCTTCGACAAATGCGAACCTTAGCATGTGAGATGAAGGTTCTTGATAAAGCTTCAAAAAAACATGCAGGTGAAACTGCCATCCCATGTGACATAATTGCTACATTGTCATTCCTCCCTTGTAAATCCCTTCAGAACAGACATAACTCATGTATATACCCCACTAAATTTTAGGTGGCCAGAAAATTGCAAGTCGTCTGATCAAGCAGCGGAAGCGGGTTGTGAAAAGTATAAAAAAGGCCATTAACTTGTACAATTGTCTGACTGCGGATATCAACAGAATTAGTTCTAAAGATGCTCTGAATCTCGAAAGCACAATTTACCAGCCATTGTCTAACGAGGTTGGTCTTTATTCTTCTCGGTGGAGCTTGCTACAAAATTTTTCTCGTATTTGATTTCCTGTCTTGTTCTTCCTTTAGATGTCAGCTTTAACTACAATGCAACGTAAAGCCTTAGGCAGTTGGTTTACTCTGAAAAGGTCGATAGAAGAAAAGCAAATGGTTCAGGTTGAACTTTCTCATGTGATACAGAATTTAGAGATTCAACGAGCTGATCTTCTTGCTGCCAGGGAAGATGACGATGCAGATCAGGGACTTAAGAGTTTGATATATGAAAAACTGAAGTTCCTTCATAAACGCATTTCCTCGTGTCAAGAAATATACTCAAATTTAGTGGAAAAACAAACTGCTGAACCGGAAGATTCCAATTCCGCACTGTATACTTTTGATTCTGATGATCAAGAGTCTGACACAGAAGTAGTTGTTTAATTTTGAATTTAGGCCACACAAATTTGGAATTTAGGCCACAGAAAAGAAAACTCGCGCCCGACTGACCCGATATTTCGTCGTTTCAAATAATCATTTTCAGAATAAGATATAATTGCCTATCGACCCTTTTTCAAAATTTTGGGTGAAATAACTTTTTTCAAAAATATATTTGGCCGACCGACTACCAAACTCCTTTCTCGTAATTTTTTTTTTTTTAAATCAAATCATTATATCGGCACAGATCATTATCAAAAAATATTTTATTACATCGGATGTTACAAATTTGATTGGAAATGGTGCAGCCATGGAAATGGTGCAGCCATGGAAATGGTGCAGCCATGCTCAGACAACTTTGCTAATCGGACATTGATGGCGACCTTGGATTGTAAAATTAAAATTCCCGGAATTCCGTGAAATATGTTCAAAATATAATTTTTTATAGGTAATTATACAAACACCTCAATTTCCTTTTATTATTGTGGTCTACTAGCTGTTGATCATATTCCTGACTAAAAATTTGAACTTTTTGAGGGAAATTTTTAAGACGCTTTGATCAATTACCTTGATCTTTCGGATGTATGTGTATCTTCCCAGGGCCCATCAGCATAACAAAAATTGGGTCGATCGGACTCAAGATGGCCGTCCTATGACCTTTTTAGTGCCCAAAAATGTAAATTTTGGCCCAAATTCTGAGCCCTGTAGCTTCCTACTGGTTTGCCATTTCTCAATTTGCAATTTGTGATGGGTATTCTTTGGAAAGGGATGTTTTAAGACCTGAGACAGTTATTTTTCATCAGCCAATTATGACGCAATTGGCAGCCATCTTGGTGTCGCCAGTACTCATTTGTAAGTGGGAAAAAGTTTTTCCACATTATATTGATACCTAAGCGTATTTTGATACCACAATCAATTAGAAAGTTGTAGCTCATAACGTGTTCTATGATTGTGGTGAGTTTCAAGGTCATTGGATTTTGTCAATGACCACCAGGGGGCGTTGAATAATACAATATCTTAGCATTTCTTTATTATATTCGTACCTATGCATATTTTGTAACCACAATCAATTGGAAAGTTATAGCTCATGACATCATCTATTATTGTTGAGAGTTTTAAGGACATTAGTTATTCTATATGGTCACCAGGGGGCGTTGAATAGTAGAATAACTTAGTATTTCCTTATTATATTGGTACTTAGGCGTATTTTGTTATCATGATCACTTGCAAAGTTGTAGTTCATGACATGTTCTATGATTGTGGTGAGTTTCGAGGTCATTGGGTTTTGAATATAGTCACCAGGGGGCGTTGAATAGTAGAATAACTTAGTATTTCCATATTAGATTGGTAACAAGGCATATTTAGTTATCACAATCAATTACAAAATTGTAGCTGCTGACATGTTCTATGATTGTGATGAGTTTCAAGGTCATTGGTTTTTGTATATGGTCACCAGGGGGCGTTGAATAGTAGAATAACTTAGTATTTCCATATTAGATTGGTAACAAGGCATATTTAGTTATCACAATCAATTACAAAATTGTAGCTGCTGACATGTTCTATGATTGTGATGAGTTTCAAGGTCATTGGTTTTTGTATATGGTCACCAGGGGGCGTTGAATAGTAGAATAACTTAGTATTTCCATATTAGATTGGTAACAAGGCATATTTAGTTATCACAATCAATTACAAAATTGTAGCTGCTGACATGTTCTATGATTGTGATGAGTTTCAAGGTCATTGGTTTTTGTATATGGTCACCAGGGGGCGTTGAATAGTAGAATAACTTAGTATTTCCATATTAGATTGGTAACAAGGCATATTTAGTTATCACAATCAATTACAAAATTGTAGCTGCTGACATGTTCTATGATTGTGATGAGTTTCAAGGTCATTGGTTTTTGTATATGGTCACCAGGGGGCGTTGAATATTGAAATTGTTAGATTGTTGAGCATTTGGAACCACTTCCCAAGTGGGCATGGTGTCCCTGGACCCCTAGTTTTCAATCTCTGTTCATCCACTACTGTTCCCCTGTGAATTTGGAACAATATTTTTGCAAATATGTCCTGGCCAGCTTCAGTATTGATTTCTTTTCAATGGAAATTATAAATTATATCAAATGTGTTTTTAAGTATTTTTCTGAATTTTTGCATCAAATTATTGAATAAAAAACTCATGTACATCAGATTTTATTAACATAGAGTAAAATTTATAATAATTTATATTGTGATATATTTTGGCTAGAAATGCGATGTTTGTTTTTATTAGTCTATGCCTGTATGCGTGGTATGCTAGTGTAATGATATATGAATATTTATATAATATGTGTATGTGTGTAATTATCGTGTTCATGAATAAATAGATATGTGACGCTAAACGTTCATTTGTCATTCACAATACATTGAAGATGATTTCGTTGTTCGTTATTTCTTTGAATATAATACGTGGATGAGCCGGCTAGATCTATTTTGTGGTATTTTGGATTGAAAATGATCTTCAAAAACCAGGAGGCCCGTAGAGTCGAACAACAACAACAACAGCAACAACGAAACTTCTATTTCACGCTTAAAATAGTCGAAAAATGTGGATATTGATGATTGTTTAATGTTTTCTGCCTGCTTGGTCGTTCTTGTCTCAGTATGTTTCTGGTGAATTGCGAATATGGTTATATATTAGCAGTTGCGCGTTTCTGATATCGTCGTTCAAACAAGAACGACCAACAATGAGAAATTGATCGAAACTTCTATTTCACGCTAAATATAGTCGAAAAATGTGGATATTGATGATTGTTTAATGTTTGCTGTCTGCTTGGTCGTTCTTGTCTCAGTATGTTTCTGGTGAATTGCGAATATGGTTATATATTAGCAGTTGCGCGTTTCTGATATCGTCGTTCAAACAAGAACGACCAACAATGAGAAATTGATCGAAACTTCTATTTCACGCTAAATATAGTCGAAAAATGTGGATATCGATGATTGTTTAATGTTTTCTGCCTGCTTGGTCGTTCTTGTCTCAGTATGTTTCTGGTGAATTGCGAATATGGTTATATATTAGCAGTTGCGCGTTTCTGATATCGTCGTTCAAACAAGAACGACCAACAATGAGAAATTGATCGAAACTTCTATTTCACGCTAAATATAGTCGAAAAATGTGGATATTGATGATTGTTTAATGTTTTCTGCCTGCTTGGTCGTTCTTGTCTCAGTATGTTTCTGGTGAATTGCGAATATGGTTATATATTAGCATTTGCGCGTTTCTGATATCGTCGTTCAAACAAGAACGACCAACAATGAAAAATTGATCGAAACTTCTATTTCACGCTAAATATAGTCGAAAAATGTGGATATCGATGATTGTTTAATGTTTGCTGTCTGCTTGGTCGTTCTTGTCTCAGTATGTTTCTGGTGAATTGCGAATATGGTTATATATTAGCAGTTGCGCGTTTCTGATATCGTCGTTCAAACAAGAACGACCAACAATGAGAAATTGATCGAAACTTCTATTTCACGCTAAATATAGTCGAAAAATGTGGATATCGATGATTGTTTAATGTTTTCTGCCTGCTTGGTCGTTCTTGTCTCAGTATGTTTCTGGTGAATTGCGAATATGGTTATATATTAGCATTTGCGCGTTTCTGATATCGTCGTTCAAACAAGAACGACCAACAATGAGAAATTGATCGAAACTTCTATTTCACGCTAAATATAGTCGAAAAATGTGGATATCGATGATTGTTTAATGTTTTCTGCCTGCTTGGTCGTTCTTGTCTCAGTATGTTTCTGGTGAATTGCGAATATGGTTATATATTAGCATTTGCGCGTTTCTGATATCGTCGTTCAAACAAGAACGACCAACAATGAGAAATTGATCGAAACTTCTATTTCACGCTAAATATAGTCGAAAAATGTGGATATTGATGATTGTTTAATGTTTTCTGCCTGCTTGGTCGTTCTTGTCTCAGTATGTTTCTGGTGAATTGCGAATATGGTTATATATTAGCATTTGCGCGTTTCTGATATCGTCGTTCAAACAAGAACGACCAACAATGAGAAATTGATCGAAACTTCTATTTCACGCTAAATATAGTCGAAAAATGTGGATATTGATGATTGTTTAATGTTTTCTGCCTGCTTGGTCGTTCTTGTCTCAGTATGTTTCTGGTGAATTGCGAATATGGTTATATATTAGCAGTTGCGCGTTTCTGATATCGTCGTTCAAACAAGAACGGTGGACCAACAATGAGAAATTGATCGAAACTTCTATTTCACGCTAAATATAGTCGAAAAATGTGGATATCGATGATTGTTTAATGTTTTCTGCCTGCTTGGTCGTTCTTGTCTCAGTATGTTTCTGGTGAATTGCGAATATGGTTATATATTAGCATTTGCGCGTTTCTGATATCGTCGTTCAAACAAGAACGACCAACAATGAAAAATTGATCGAAACTTCTATTTCACGCTAAATATAGTCGAAAAATGTGGATATCGATGATTGTTTAATGTTTGCTGTCTGCTTGGTCGTTCTTGTCTCAGTATGTTTCTGGTGAATTGCGAATATGGTTATATATTAGCAGTTGCGCGTTTCTGATATCGTCGTTCAAACAAGAACGACCAACAATGAGAAATTTATCGAAACTTCTATTTCACGCTAAATATAGTCGAAAAATGTGGATATTGATGATTGTTTAATGTTTTCTGCCTGCTTGGTCGTTCTTGTCTCAGTATGTTTCTGGTGAATTGCGAATATGGTTATATATTAGCAGTTGCGCGTTTCTGATATCGTCGTTCAAACAAGAACGACCAACAATGAAAAATTGATCGAAACTTCTATTTCACGCTAAATATAGTCGAAAAATGTGGATATTGATGATTGTTTAATGTTTTCTGCCTGCTTGGTCGTTCTTGTCTCAGTATGTTTCTGGTGAATTGCGAATATGGTTATATATTAGCAGTTGCGCGTTTCTGATATCGTCGTTCAAATAAGAACGACCACTATAATTACTATAATAATCGTGGTGACGTACTTGCTTCGTATTTTGTTTTAAACTTCATCGAGTGTTTGAAGCGATGACGTTTGTGAAATACAATGATTTTGATTATAATCTAAAATCGTACGGTCCAGGCAATGCGCATGCGCATGCACAACACGGGTGCGTCAAGAGTAACATCTAACATCAGCTCTCTTTTATCATACTCGAAGCGACGATACGATCCAATTCTTTTCTTTCTATAAATTATATCAATTATATCAACTGAACGCATCTGCATCGTGATGGCTGAATGTCTAGGCGTGGATCTGGATGCAAGTAGCGATATTAGTGGAATAGAACCATTCGATGTAAGTGATGAAGACGATAGTGACAAAGAACAAGGCCGGCAGAAGAAAGTCGGCAGTGAAACCCCGATCCTCGGTACGCCCGTTGAAACAGATGGGCTCCGACTCAACAACCAGTACCCGGCCAACAAGCTTACTGGAGCTGCTGTAAAAGGTCGTAATTGTTTAAATTTATATACTGTCAAGGCATAGCTGTAGGACTTGGTATTAGCTGATCTGATGTCAATGATAAGTAAGAAACCTCTTTATTTACTTCGCACAGAGTCAGAGAGAATACGAGTGGGATTTGCGTATGTTCGTAAGTTTCCTCCCAGATGTATGGGTGTGATAAATGTAGCGGAAAATACACAGGCCCAAAAACAGATCTGTGGACTACATGATATTCCACCAACATGCCCCTATGGAAGTGGGGATCTGGTCGTTGAAATACACGGAAATGGCTATGGTTATTTGTAAGTATGGACAATAAATCCTCTTATCAACCAAAATTCTTATCTTACCTGTACTAAACTATCTTCTAATTGAATATCTTTCTTTTCAGCTTTTATACTCATGAATTTCAAGAATTTCTTCCCTCCTGCCCAATTATTGGCGAAATTGATACGATTAGACGCGTGGAAGCTCTGCGGTTAAAGTATGGTGGAGCATTGCCAATTGGGCCATGGCCAATGGAGGAAGTTAAAGAACATGCAAAATCGATTATACCATTGTTTATGGAAAAAAAAGCAATTGGACTTAAGCCCTCCCTAAATATTGGACTTCATTTCCTCGCATGGAAGTATGATTCGATTAGTTTCGAAGAACAGTGGAATATTCATGTCGACCAATTAAAAAAGCTCAAGCAGCAACAGGACATCGAAGAAAATGTATCTGTAAAACGTGTTGATGTTACGACAACTTTGTCCAGGCGTAAAAGTAATAGACGTCGTGTTGTTTCCGTTCTAAAAAGTGACGTTAGCGAAAAGAACCAGGACTCGTCATCAGTTATTGCGCCCGATACAGCTACAGTATTATGTAAAAAAGTAGACAGTGGATATGAATGTTCGGTGTGCGGCAGAATTTTTGGCAATAAATCAAATTTTAATCGTCATTCAAGAATACATTGCAAAGAACTGAAATTTTCATGCGAGATATGCGGTAAAAGCTTTACCGATAAGAGCAATTTGAACGTTCATGTTAAAAGACATGTGCCAAAAGGACAATATGCTTGCAATATTTGTGGATTAAGATTTATGTCTAGAGGCAACCTGACTGACCATAAAAAGCGTCACACTTCTGAAAAAGTTGTTATTGCTGATCGATGTATTTTGCCTTACTGCAAAAAGTATGGTGAAAAATTTAAAGATCTCCTTCAGCATGCTCGACAAATGCATAAACTAGATACGATATGTGCCTATAACGAAGCGGTTAAAAAAAGTATTGACAAAAAATTAGGTAGTTCGAGTACCACCACAAATTGCCATTGTCCGAACCATGATATCTGGATATACCGTTGGGTTGGCAGCAATCATAATTGTTATCTATGTGAGTGTCCTATGAAATTTACTCGCATATTCCACGAGGAGAAGAAAGCACATATTTGGACACGTACTTGTCGCTATTCTTCTCATTTGTTTTGAAAATCTTGGCTTTTAATCATAAGTAGCAGGGTCAATCGGTTATACTCATGGCCTGTAGTTACTTTCAAAGTTAGTTTTCTTTTTTGAAGTTTGATGCTTTTTAAAAGTTGTATTTTATTATATTGTGTCTGTGTACTATCATATCAACTGTAATAACTACAGGATTATTATCCATATAGATATCAAATGATAGAATTTATTTGTTATAATAACTTAATGATGATTTTTAGAAGGGTGATGCTGTTTAAAAGTTGTTTTTTATTATATGTACTATTGACTGTAATAACTACGTACAGACTTATGATCCATAAATATCTTAAATAATAGAATTAATTAGGCCTGTAAAAACTTTGCGAGGATTAATTGCAATTGTATTATTATGATCTAAGTTGCACAGCATTTCATTATATTTTTTCTCTGCAAAAGGTTATTTCAATAAAAACTGTTTTTAAATGTACAGGAAACTGAATTTAATTTTTTTAGTTTTGGAATGTGGCAGGTAGATGAAATCTAGTGAATGACTATCCTTATCAGCCAAACTTCGTGTACTGTTAAATGTTGGTTGTTGACTGGGTTGAATTTTTTTCTCGGGATCATTTTGGTTTACATTATCGTAAAAAGAAATATAACTCATGTACCGGTAGAGCGAGTTTCAAATCAGAAGTTGACTCGTGAAAATGTTTCGATCCATCATGCATTTAATGCGTGCAACATTGCGATTCATCCATCATCCAAACTACCGGTACCAGTACCACCCGGCATTGCACACCGCAGCAGCCGTGCGACTGATAAGAGTTCAACTCACGACATAAGATCTCTCAGATCCTATTTCTTCCAGTTCAAAAAAAAAATCTTAAAGGTAAGAATTAAGTTGGTCACGTTGCCTTTAAACAGCTAGCCTAAACGACTCATTTCGTAACTACTGGGCAAAAATAGGGGATTCGAGAGCCTAAGTCTGGAGGAGCGAGAGAGAACAGGTCCTATTCATCTGCTCATTGACTCTCACTGAAAAGGCTTGTTGCTATAAGTGTGGCGGGCTTGGTGTATGGCATTGTGTATTGTCTGTTAACTCCTACAATGATGAATAGACGCATTGTTAGTACCTCAGGCTCAGACTCAGTGAGGAATGAGTATTGAATTATTAAGTCAGTAGGCCTACTAAAAAGCAAACTAATCCAGGGGCGGTGGAAGCAATTTTTTATTGCTGCAGCCAAATGCCGATTTTGGACAGATTCTAAATATTGCCACAGCGAATTTACTTAATTTCTTCAAAAACTTGGTATTAAAAATAAAACGTCATCAGTAAATTATTGTCGCTGCAGTCGCTGCACTTCCAACGCCACTGTAATCAATTTATCTACCTTTATTATGCATCACTTTGTTTAGGGTTTAGCTTCGAAAGGGTGAAATGATCAAATATCCACTACCATTTTTGATCTACCAATTGGCCATTTTGAAGTAGGACTAGACTATAGGCCTAGCAGCCACATCATTTTTCATTGAGTGAATGAAAAGATGTCAACAATTATTCTTTTTTATTTTTAGATGGACAAAGAATTTGAAAATACCCATTGGCCATTATTAAACACCAAGGAAAGGTAAGCATGCACTTGGGCAGGTCTCTACTATCAAACCATTCAGACCTAGTTCTTATAATTAACTGATACATGCACTATCATTACGTTGTTGACTTAGCCTAATGTCGTTCCAAGATCAGAGATAACTTATGACAACCTCTCTGATGAACTTTGGCGAGTTTGACTATGAAAGATCTTTTAAGCTACTTACATTTAACAGTCGTTAACTGCTTTAGTTTCAATTTGAATTCAGACAGTCTACTTTGGTGTCCTATTATGAGAAAGGGATGACTCATTGTGGAAATGAATTTACCAAAGGAATGGTACGAGAAGCCAGTGTTGCTACAGGCATGCCAGAGAAATCAGTTAAGGTAGGCCTATATAACTTTTTCTTATGATCTAGGGCCTACGGTGTTTTCTCCAGACTTTGTGATGAAGCACTTTTACTAAAATGATAAATTGATAAACTGTATTTTAAAAGTTTTAGTTTATTCTGTTTAAGAAATGGATAGAGAACCACAAGGTACAATGTCGAAAGAAAGCTGGGATTTACAACTATGAAAATCTGAGTAAGAAGCAGCGCATTCGATCATGCAGACCGTACGATGTTTATCTCTCTGATAAAAAAAAAGGAAAATGTAAGCTAGATACATGTTGATTTTAGTCAACCTCTATGTAGTTGCTGAGCCTGTTTAAAGTGAGGTGTGTGTAATTTGTATATCATTTTAGGCCAGGGAAATTGGAATGACCAAACAGAGGAAGCAATGGCTTCATACGCACAGAGGGCTGCAAGCCACAGCCAGCCTATCGGCCCAGAAAATAAAGAAAATAACATTGAATTTCTGGTGCATGAACTAGAAAAAAAGGTAGGCCGTTTCATTTAACCATTAATGTTTATGTTATTTGCAGTCATCTAAATAACATAATTATACTTCAGGTAAATAAATTTACTTCGACAACAGAAAAGTTGGATGTTGTGGCTATTGCTATTACTAAGGATGGGAATAGAATGTTTATATGTGGATCACCAATTCCAACAAAGTGGTTTGAAAAACAGAGAGAGGTTCAGCAAAGTCTGAAGTCACTTTATCAGCCAGGTAAAGATAATTCAAACATACACACTTTCACTATCATTAACTAAGATAATTCAGGCAGTCTCAGTTTCTATACGTTTGTTGCTACATTCAGATGATGACAATCAATTAGAAGATGTCAACGTACTGCGATCGAAAGTCACAGATATGTTCAATCGTAAATACAGTAAGCATATATTTTAGCTACTTGATTTGATTATACATTCAAATAGTCGAAAAATTCAGCATTTGACAATCGTAATCATTTCATATGCGCCATTATATAGCTTCAGCAATAAAGGGTATCTCCGGGACGAGATGCAGCTACAAAGCGGTTGATGCTGGTCAAGTCAGGGCATTTAATTTGCCAACTGGAATAATTTTGAAAAGACCATCATCTTATGCAAAAAACTCGCTGAAAGCACTTTTGAAAAAGGAAGATAAAATATACTTCGAAGGTACACTGTTTCAACTTACCGGTAATAGATATTTAACACACTAAGTTAGACACACTATTACATAATATATCAACATTTATCTTGATGTTGATATATTGAATGTCATTATTAGGCCACACAAAGAAATACCGTAGTTTCTCAGGTTTTTTCTGGAAAGTGACGCTGGTGAGCAAATTATATTTTCATAGCTCCTTTGAAAAAGAGTTGAAATAAATAGCTCGAAACCAGAGACTTATATAAGAGATGCGGGAAGTAAGTAAATAACAAATACAGCGGTGCGGGCGAGCAGGATTTAATTTTTATAATAAAAAAAGACGATTCAGATTGATGGTTTGCCAATGCGGGTTAGCGCATTTGAATTTTCGATTTTAATTTAATTAATTTCGATTTTTACTTTTTTTATGATGCGGGTGGCATTTGACCTTGAAGAACTAGGGTATTTCTTTGTGTGGGCTTAATGAATTGAAATACAATGTACTGGTACTGGTATATGTCTTAATGGAATATGGAAGGATAACATCAGAATTATTTCTTATTAGTTGATACTATGAGCCACGAAGAAGCAGCGTCACCAACTGAAGAACTTCAGTTTCCAGAAGCCACTGAAGGTACAACTAAGTCTTTTTGTCTTATAAACTTACAAGCTATGGTAATATTGGGGTAAATTATCTTGTTTCTCATTGTAGATTCAGATGCTACAGAGATCATCAGAGGTACGTATTCTTATGTTATTCTTACGTTTAAGCAAAAAAGATATTGTTGTATCGCTAGGCTGAATTATTCTTTCTTTTTTTCATCAGAACCTAATATGGCAAAAAGAAAAGCCGAAGTCCTCACAAAGAAAACAGGGAAATCAGGTACGTTTTTAACACTAAGCTATGCAGTCTTTGATGAAAATATAATTGCACAAAATCAATTAAAAAATTGTTCTCTTTCAGTAATCAAAACTGGCATCAAGAAAAGGAAAATAAATAATGGTAGGGTATGCACGTTTAAAGAAATATTTCAAAGCAGCCAGATCAGCATTATTGTGTTTTATAAGGTAAAAAATTGATACCTTGTTTGTCCTCGGCAATAAATTTTCTAATCAGTTTATTTCTGTAACTGCCAGGTCTGTTATTGTTAGCTTGATCATGGTTTCAAAAAAAGTAAATAAACAGAGTAGATACATGGCCACCTGCGTCAATTTTTAAGCTCAGAAATAAGAAACATGGTATCAATTCTTTTTTCCTTATATCACAAATACAATATGCTTTTTTCCAAGTAATGCATTGGTCTGTTATTTCAAAATCAATTGATATGTTTTAATGGAAATGAAATGGAAATGAAACTGATGGATAATATTAGAATTATTTCTTATTAGTTGATACTATGAGCCACGGAGAAGCAGCGTCACCAACTGAAGAACTTCTGTTTCCAGAAGCCACTGAAGGTACAACTAAGTCTTTTTGTCTTATAAACTTACAAGCTATGGTAATATTGGGGTAAATTATCTTGTTTCTCATTGTAGATTCAGATAGTGCAGAGATCATCAGAGGTACGTATTGTTCTTTATATTTAGAAAATAAATAAAATGAGATATTATTGAATAGCTAGGCTGAATTATCCTTTCTTTTTTTCAACAGAACCTATGACAAAAAGAAAAACCGAAGTTGTCACAAAGAAAAAGGAGAAATCAGGTATGCAGCCTTCAATTCAGTTAATACCAATCGAATACAGCATAACCTTTCTAGTGAACACTTCGCTTCCTAAGAAATTGTTCACTATAGAGAGGTGTTCACTAATTGGAGGTAGCACATATTTTTCCGCAAAACCCAGGTTTTAGAAACCCTTCTTGAAGAACACTCCACATTGAAACCCCCTGTCACGTAAAACTCTGCATTTTTTGCTAGTCTAGACAGTGAACCCGCGTTCAATGCAGAGTTCAGGCGCCACAATTGACCTTGAACTTGCACTAAAGATGTTGTTCCTTACTACCGAAACTGTGTTAAGTGTAGACGCTGCTCACCGTGAACGCGGGTTTTCATTGAACCCAGGTACGTTGAAACCTGGGTACAACACGCTAGTGAGGACAAGGTTATTTTGGGATGGGACCACTGTTCACTATAAATACTCATTTGGTAAAGTTCACTAAATGGTGGTTCTGTTTAATTGAAAATGAGTAGGGAAAATTTGGTTCCCGGGTAAAAGTGTTCTCTAAGGGAGGCGTTCACTAAATAGAGGAGTTCACTAAGGGAGGTGTTCACTGTAGTTTCGTTTAAAAAAAAAATGATTGAGTTTTTTTTCATTTTAGCAAATAAATCCAGAAAGAAACCAAATGATGGTATGTATTTATGCAGAAACAGCATCTTAAAGCGCAAAATTTCAATTGTAATATGTAGCCTGTGGTAGTATATTTGATATCAATCTTTAATTCCAGACATATTCTTGGTGGAAAAAATTGTTGGTCATCAATCGAAAGGAGGTCAACAATATTACAAAATTAAGTGGTTGGACTTCTCTTCAAAACACAACACATGGGAGCCGATTGAAAACCTGACATCCGTTATGGATATGGTGATCTCGTATGATAAAAAGATACAAAGTATTGTAGAAAAACATCAACCAATTGAATTGAAAGAATAAAAGAATTTATTATAGTACAAGAAACCAATTCATTTACATTTTTCATTCATTGAGATCGGAGTAGAGCTGTTGAGGAAACTTCACTTGCTTTGGTGAATTTAACAATTAAATTATAGTTTAGTCTACATCAGTCTTTCTGGAAAAGAAAATATTAGAAATGCTGAAATCAATACATATATTGTGATTGGAACAGAGCCCAAATGGATTACTGAACGAAATGGAATACTGAGCAAATCCCCAAGTTCCTTGAGTGCCATAATTCAGGTACCGGTAATTTGTTGGGGGCTATTACAACTTGCCTGTTATTTGATTGTATGAATCGCACATAGGTTATCGCACATAGGTTATGTGAGAAACTTGATATCGAAGGGTCCATTCATCTTGTTGATTCTGTCCAAATGAAATCGAATATAAATGTAATTACAAATGTGATACTCATGTATAAAAGACGATTTTTAAGTTTAACACATCTACTCTATTTAGTCGTATTACAAAATCTTTACAATGCAATCAAATATCAACTAGGGGTTAGGGGACGCAATCGATGAGCATGCCCCCATTTGGATCCGAGCAGCCTGCAGACGGTCTCTGTGGCAGTACCCAAGAAGTTTTTATTGTGATCGAAACTAGGGGTCCAGGGACACCATGCCCACTTGGGAAGTGGTTTCAAATGCTCAACAATCTAACAATTTCAATATTCAACGCCCTCTGGTGACCATATACAAAAACCAATGACCTTCAACCCAATACAATCATAAAACATGTCAGCAGCTACGATTTTGTAATTGATTGTGATAACAAAAAATGCCACGTTACTAATTTAATATGGAAATACTAAGTTAATCTACTATTCAACGCCCCCTGGTGACCATATTCAAAACCCAATAACCTTGTAACTCACCATATTCATAGAACATGTCATGAACTACAACTTCGCAATTGATCATGGTAACAAAATATGCCTAGGTACCAATATAATAAGGAAATACCAGGTTATTCTACTATTCAACGCCCCCTGGTGACTATGTAGAATTACTGATTTCCTTAAAACTCACCACAATCATAGATGATGTCATGAGCTACAACTTTGCAATTGATTGCGGTAACAAAATATGTATTGGTACAAATATAATATAGAAATACTAAGATATTGTATTATTCAACGCCCCCTGGTGGCCATATACAAAAAACAATGAACTTGAAACTCACCCCAATCATAGAACACATTATACTCTAAAACTTTCTAATTCATTGTTGTAACAAAATATGCTTAGGTACCAATATAATGTCGAAAAACTTTTTCCCACCTACGAATGAGTACTAATGACACCAAGATGGCTGCCAATTGCGTCATAATTGGCGGATCAAAAATACCTATCTCGGGTATAAAACATCCCTTTACAAAGAATACCCATCACAAATTGCAATGAGAAATGGCAAACCAGTAGGAAGCTACAGGACCTAGAATTCTGGCCAAAATTGACATTTTTGGGCACTAAAAAGGTCATAGGACGGCCATCTTGAGTCAGATGGACCCAATTTTTCTTATGCTGATGGGCCCTTGGTAGATTCAAATATATTCGAAAGATCAAGGTAATTGATCATATCGTCTTCAAAATTTCCCTCGTAAACTTCGAAAATGTGTAAAAAGTGCTGATTTTGGCAAACAACAATGGCTGCCAGTCGGCCATGTTGATTCTGATAGGGCCAGTTTTTGGGCTGAAGATGTGTCTAGGGTAGATACATGTATAAACCAAATATCAAGACATTACCTTGAAGCGTCTTCAAAACTTCCCAAAATAACTGGATTCCGTCTACGGACAGACGAACAGATGGACGGACGAAAAGTGAACGCAATAGCCCGCTGGGACTTAAGTCCCAAGTGGGCTAAAAAAGTTTCATTTTTAAGTCATAAAAATTCACCCTATGTGGAAAATATGTTCGTCAGTCATGGTGACAATGTTCAAATTCAAGAAATCTCACAAAATGGAGGATTTTCTCTCCTATTCAACTGGACTAAAGGAGTCTTTTTGCCAATCCATCTAATTGGTGCAGAACTGGAATAATATTGGATTTCGGTTGTTGTCCACGATTTTTGGGAATCTGTTAAGACCTAAATGAGGTACGTTCCCCAAAAAGTAAGCGAGATATCCCAACATAGTACGGAAGCCCTGAGACGAATCTTTATGTCGCGTAATTTCATAATGTCGTGCATGGCCAAATAAACTCGAAATCTCATTAACTTGGGAAGTTATGAACTGGGGAACTCGTGAACCCAAGATGTCGTCTCAGGGCTTCCATACAACAGAGAAACAGGCGTGAAGCTAACACTAACAGGGGTCATTCATTTATTACACGCTAGAGCCAGGAGGGGGGAAGGGATAAGTGCAATAGCGTACTGTAATGCTTAATGTAGATGCAAAAATGGCCGATTTTGCATACTGAGGGGAGGGGGGTTGAAAAATTCAAATACTATGCGTACTGTACGTAATAAATGAATGATCCCCGAAGTAGGCCTGCTAATAATGTCAAGCATGAGGCGTGGAAAACCCAAACTACTACGTCTATTTCAACTTGACTTGAGAGCACATCAGGTGGCCTAGCTCGCTCATTTTTGGTAGTACATACCTGGTCTTATTAGACCAGAAAGCACTGGCAGTGGATCTAAAACATCATTTTTTAATCCATTTGAAACTGTATTAAAAGATATCCAAAACGTCTGCATTGAAAGGGGATTAGGCCGCCTAAAGCCGGGTGCACACCTTTGCGATCATCGCGACATCGTATCATCGCATGCGATGTAGCGATGACACGATGAAAATCGTATCATCGCCGCATACCTTTGCTATTTTTATGAGGGCCTCGAGTTGGATTCAATCACGTGACTGAGCCGCTGATTTTGAACATCATATGACTGCTTCATCCTTAATTCTGATTGGTTACTAAAAATTTTTATCCGGAACATCGGCAGCGTAGCCCGCAGACCTTTCTTATCTCACGGAAAAATCGCATACGAAAATAAGAAACATGTTTGATTTGTTGCGATGTAATCGGCTCCGGATGCCACCGCATACCTTTACAATGATGCGATAAAACCATGCGATGAAGCGATCATACGATCAATCGCAAAGGTGTGTGCCGGGCTTAAATAAAGAAATTTGACTCCATAATTTGAAAGTTTAACAATAGGTTTCCATGCCTACACACCAAACTTCAGTTGAGTTGGTAGGCATGGAAACATATTCAGATATTGATAAACATTTAAATCATAATCATGGAGTCTCTTTTCTCTCATGAACCTCTTTCAATGCAGACTTTTTGGATGTCCTTTAAAGCAGTTTAAAATTGATTAAAACACGATGTTTTAGGTCAGCTGCCATTGCTTTCCGGTCGTAGTGAGACTTTTATCAGGACAGGTATACGTGTACCACCATAACTGACTGAGTAGGCCACCCGGTATGCTTCTCACGAAATGTCACAAGTCAGGTTGAAATTGAAAATGAAATAGACATTAGGCCACCTTACTTACCAGTGTACACGGGGATTGGATGCAGATTGTCGTCTTGATCGAATTCAGGCCTAAAATCCTTGTAAAACGCGATTGTTATGCCAGCCGGAGGAGTTTTGTATGGCCCAAATAGGCTTCGTCCTTGAGAAGATGGATCTGTCGATAACAACCGACAGTCATGCCGAACTAAGTACCAAAATATAAATTTGCGACCAACGCGCGCGCCCTTCTGGCAATGAGTATCTAAGAAGGGTTACCATAATATAGTATACTATAACACGAGGCGATAGACTATCAAATGAAGGTTTACCCTTCTTTGATAAAGTATCGACGAAGGGGATGTGTATCGGGTGGAAAAATTAACTGCATTCTATACAGGATTAATAGACACATTACCATGCGTTCAACAGAGGTAATCCATATACACTGAGCGTCGACATCATCAATTCTAACATAGATTGAAAAGATTTTTCCAATCTGGAAATCACCTAGACTCATTGTATATTAGAACAAAAAGTTGAACTAGCCTTATTGCATATCATAAAATAGAGTGAATAGTAGAAAATCTTCAAAAAAGTTTCAGTTACCTTTCAATACTATCCACAGCATCAGCTGTATAGTTAGATTATTTCGATCATAGATAGCCTATAGATATTTATCTCGTCATAAGCTCAAGTAACTTTTGATTTAATTCGTCCTCTTCAATTGCAGTATGAAGATGTTATTGCAATATTGGACCTTGAATGTCGATTACAAACGATTGTCAGGCTTCACTGTTCTAAACCGTGTTCATTCGTACGATTTTCAATCTGAGCTTTTGTGAACAAATATTTCGGAAACGATCAAAAACAGAGCAAAAACCAGGAATACCATCTTCATCAGAAAGGTAAAAGGAGGTACTGAGATAATTCAAGTAATCATAATAATGGTATAGTCTTGGAAAACCAGTAATCAGTTCTGATTACTGATTACTGGAACCATAATCCGAGAACGACGAAGGCCAAGATAACCAAACAAACGAACACAACCTACTGCGTTTACTAATTAGAAAATAGAAAAGACGTCGTCCATCAAACTGATCAACGTTTACAAATAGTCCAAGCTGATCTGAGTACTATGTGTCACTCAATCACTACCAGTGTTTTTTACATTATTACTGTGATATATCGCAGTGTAACCACGATAGAACCACGATTCAAATCGATAGAAACCAACGACAACCGCTCGAATCTCAAAGAGTTAGATACCGCGCGACCAGAAATACCTAGTTACTAAATATCATAGAATTAGTGGCGCAACATTCGAATTCAAAAAGCTTTGATTTTGTAGAATTTCTATTTAAATCTTGAAAAGTGGATTGTCATATTTTCTACACCGTTCTTATTCCGTGCATTGTTTGCAATTGTATTATTTTCACGTGGCTTTTGTCAGTAAGATCAGCCATGTTAAAACGTTCACATTAAAGGCAGAAGGAACTTACTTCATTTGTATCGTCTGAAACGCACCACAATGTCACCAGATGTATATGTATATAGATTAGTATATCGAGCTGAAACGCACCTGCGTCACTGCGGCTTTTCCCGGCGTCGAATGGATTTACTGGTGCAATTTACCGCTGCACAGTGACATTTATTTCAGAACCACCTGAGGCGCTAAATATTGATGGAATACCTTTCAAATGATCTATTATGTCATGTAGCGAGGAATAAATTGATCATCTTCTTCTGCGCCTAAAATACAAAACGATTCATTGGATAATTGGCGCTGTCGGTCTTTTCCAAAGATGCCACGACTCGCGTGCTTGGCTAAAAGTGGCATTTAGCCAAGTTCTGGCGTGGCCTTCGACACAGGGCTGATAGGACGAGTGCATCCAACCATGGGCTCTACGAATCGTTTTATAGAGGTCCATGTTCCAATATCAGCGGGCAACAACTCTAGGGGCCGTTTGGGGCCTGAATTTGCAGCCCCGATGTTCGAATTGGCCGGTCCAGCGCAGAATCGCCGCACCAAATCTTGACATCAAGGCCAAGCAATGATCGCAATTTATTCGGGCCGTTAGTAATATTGGCGCCGGCCGCCGGTGCCCCGGGTTCCCAGTAATACTGACTCTAACAGTAGCAGTTTAGATACAGCAGCATGGCGACGGCTTTGTGTGTTTGAAAGTCATTTATTGGAAAAAAATCTACATCGAACGAAAAAGATCAGCCCGGCCGTGTCGACGATCGGCACCGAGTCCGGCACATCTCGCCGGTCTGAGCCGCAACGTCTATTTAGTGTATACCAATATTACACCTACTGTGGCAATAGAGGATTGCTGGTCATTTCCGGTTGTCGAATAAATCACAAAAGAAGATTTATTGTATCTGATTTTTATAGCTTTTGTTGAAACACAAGGTGAGCGAGATACCTGTCCAAATATGATAAACCATAGCCATTGGGTTTAAATAGAATGCATTTAGATCAGTGAATGATATAGATTTCCACAATCCGATCCC